>NC_045612.1:78588439-78938163 GCF_009762305.2 Zalophus californianus
CAGAGACAATGGGTAGTTGACCGGTGTTACCCAGCATCTTATTTCCCTTCTGACTGCCTGATTCTCAGGAACTGGAAAACAGCTTCACCTTTAGGGATTCTGGGATTATCTCTCAAAATTGTTTCCATTTCTGGTTTAGAACTGTCATAGGTTGGGAAAGAACTATAGAGAGAAAAAAGGGGGCAATCTAACAGGGTGTCTCTCTCCAACTGAAGACCATTTTCTGCCCCCATCCATCTTCTAGAGGGATCCTATTCTCTCCCACGTTAGGATCCATATCTGTACTCTATAGCCCAATAGGCCTCATATTTAACAATATGACTGCTTGTTGTATGTTCATTTGGTGGGGCTTCATACTCCAAGCACACTCTAAGTCTCCCAGTCCTTTATTCTCCAGTCAGGGAAGGCCTCATATAAAATTGTGACCCCTGACATTCCCCAAAGTCTTTCTAACTCTCTTATTCCTGGAAATTATGGCTTTTAATTTTATTGTATATGAAAGGCATTTTCCAGTACCACTATGATGAATGGGTCTGGAAAACTACTAGGGGTTAGGGGTTGGGACAGGTAAGCCCCTCAAGAATGAGTCATTTGGGTTGGAGGGTGGTAGGCCTTATTTAGTTGGCTAGAGGGAGTTCTGGCAAGGAAGGAGGGCTCTCCAAAGAAAACTATAAATGATTTTTCTCATCTTGTAGCCTGCATCTAGAACCAGAGCAGAGGTCCTAGAGATCAATGAATAAGGAGACTTCAGGGTCCTGGAAACCACAGAACAATCTAGGAATGGGGATTGGAAAATCTATTAGACCATTTTCTCTGCTTCTATATGTGTTTAAACATTCAAAAGTAGATCTCCCTCGGTCTAAAGTGAGTGGCTTGATATACCCTCAAGTGAAACTCAAGTAGGCCTAAGTTGTCAAAGATAGGATGTTTAAATCTATATAGAATCATATCAAAATGTCATTGCTGGGATTGATGTATAGATGGACTTTAATGCCCCCACCCTCATACAAGCACATTTTCCCCTCCAAGGTGTGACTCAGAACTCTGGAACACATCAAAATCACTGGACATTCTATACATCCTCTTTTTAAACATTTTTTTTTGTTTATTATGGAGCTTTGAAATATATACAAATTAAGGAAAAACAGTATAATGAACCCCACATACCCATCCTATCCTGCTTCAAAACTTAGTAATTTATCTATTCCTCTATCCACTCCCTCACCACCCTTCTCTATATTATTTTGAAGCAAATCCTTGACATCCTATCATTTTTGCCCAAAAAACAGTATGTATTTCTAAATAACAAGGATTCTAAACATTGTAACTACAATACCATTATCAAACCTAAATATATACTAAGAATGATTCCTTAATAATATCCAATAATCAGTGTTCAGATTTCCTTGTTTGCCTCACAAATGTTATTTTAACAATTATATTCCCATAAGGATCCTAATAAGGTCCATACATTAAAATTGAATGACATGTTTCTTAAGTCTCTGTTAAGTTCAGGCTGGTTCAATCTCTCTCTCTCTCTCTCTCTCTCTCTCTCTCTCTGTGTGTGTGTGTGTGTGTGTGTGTGTGTGTGTGTGTGTGTGTGTGTGTATTTATTGAAGAAACTGAACTGGTTGATTTGTCCTGTAGTGCTTCCCACAGTTTTGGTCTACATTTTACACACATCTCTGTGGTAGACTTCAATTGTCCCCTTTGTTCTATTTCTTATAAATTAGAGAAATCTAGAGGCTTTATCAGACAGAGATTCAATATTTTGGCAAGACTGCTTCAAGGACATTGCTGTATCATTCTATCCAGAGGCACATAATGGTAGATGACTCTGTTTTTTTGATGTTATAATCTCCTTCCTTTATAGATGAAGGAAACAGATTTAGAGAAGAGTGAGGCTGAACAGAGCTGGTATATCTATCAAACCCAGGTCTTCTAACTCCCTGCCTCATAGTCCTTGCCCTGTACCACATTCTACCAGGCTGTTGAAGGAGGCATTTAATGAACAGGTCAGGAAGACCACTGGGAACAACTGCCTACTTTTTCTGTTTCAAGCAGAAACAGCTCCCCTTAGCTCCCCAGGGTTCTCTGGCTCTAGTTCCAGTCCAGTATTTCTACAACAGAGTTTAGAGAAGACCCATCTGGGAAAAAAAAAGCGGGGGAGGGGGTTTCTCACTTGTTTTGGCAAATCCTAAACATTTGTGGGGCAAGGTGGCCTCTTTCAAGAAAGGGAAAGGAAAGGATTATTTGGCTCAAACAACAGGATGAGATGTATATATATATACTGGTGGGACTGGAAGGGTGGGTGAGGGGGTACCCTGCTTCTCGGAGGAGCATCCTGGGCTTCTTGCTAATGCAGTTGAGAAGGAGAGGGGAAGAGGCAGGAGAAAGTATGAAGCAGATATACCGGGAAATTCCCTTGAAGGGAGAGCTCAGCTTCTGGCACTGCTGCTCTTTGTGGAAAGCAAAGAGGGGAAGAGAGGGTTTCTAGCTTTGTTAAAAAAGACCTCTTTCTGGGTGCCTGGGTGGCTCAGTTGGTTAAGCGACTGCCTTCATCTAAGGTCATGATCCTGGAGTCCCCAGGATCGAGTCCCGCATCGGGCTCCCTGCTCAGCAGGGAGTCTGCTTCTCCCTCTGACCCTATCCCCTTTCATGTGTTCTCTCTCTTCTCATTCTCTCTCTCAAATAAATAAATAAAATCTTTAAAAAAAAGACTCTTTCTGCCTAGAGATTACCTGGTGACTCATTGGCAAGTTCAGATTCTTAATGCAGACTGGTTCATTCTACTGATTTCTGTTCATTTTAGATTCCCATTGTGTTTCAAGCACCAAAGAGGGCTACAAATTGAGCATGGGTGATCTGGGAAGCCCTAAGACTTGGACAGACCCTAGGAGGTCATGTTCATCCCCCAGTTTTGTTTCCTTCTTTACCAATTTTCACCACTGGGCAGTCTTTCCTCCAAGTTAACTCAAACCCTTCCTGACAAAGTATAAACCCATTTTCTCTCTTTTTTTCCTTTGTAGAGAGGAAGAAGAGCTCTTAGCTGTAGCAAATAACTCAAGGACCTAGTACTTAGTTCAGACCTTCATTATGTCCCAGGCTGATGATTGCACCAATCTCTCTGTCTCATTTCTCACTGCTTCCATCATCATCACCCAGTCTGTGGCCAGATTAATCTTCACAAGGCACAGCAATGCTCATTTTAGAAAAGCTGGAGTCTATGGCCATACCACCCTGAATGCGCCCAATGTCATCTGATCTCAGAAGCTAAGCAGGGTCAGGCTTGGTTAGTACTTGGATGGGAGAAAAGCTGTAGAATATTGTGGTCAGAATGTGGGCTCTAGAAGCCAGACTTCCGGTTGAGCAACTATCCTGGTTCCACTACTTCTTAGCTGTGTGACCTTAACTTCTCTGGGCCTCAGTTTCCTTGTTTGTAAAATGCTATATCGTGAAGATTAAATGAGTTGGTACATATCAGGCACTTAGAACAATGTCTGGCACATAGTTTTGACTTTGGTTTATGACACTTCTTCTGCTAGAACTAATCATTGTCTGTTATCCTCCACTTCTGCTTTTTGAAATCCTACCATGCTTCTAAGCCCAGTTTAAGTGCTGCTTCCTCCCTGAAGTCTTTCTTGAGCTTTTGCAACCTCTTCCTCTGCTACATTCCCAGAGAATCTGTGTGTTCATACAACTCTTATGACATCTCTACATATTGTCTTATATCATCATTGTTTACATGTGACATCACAATGGTACTCCCTTAAGAAAAATTGCCACACACCTGCCACTTAGTCCAGTGCTCAGCCAGTGGGGATGATATTATTATTCCTATATGCTTTGCTGTTTAAACCAGTGGTTCAGTCCTAGCTGCAAACTGGAATCACCTAAGGATCTTTAAAAACTACTGATGCTTGGGTCCTACACCTAGAGATTGTGATATCACTGCTCTGTGGTGGGGCCTGAGGATTTGTATTTTTAAAATCTCCCCAGGTGATTTTGATGTATAGTCTGGGCTGAGAATCCCTGGTTTAAAAGTTTTAGTAACAATGTTGTTCTTATATAAGCCTCACAACAACACTGGTAGGTTACACTGTTGACTAACATTAATAATGTTTTATAAATGAATAAACTGAGGCTCAAAAAGGTTAAAATGACTAGTCCAAGGTCACACACACCTCAAATAGCAGAATAGAGAAGTACAGAAAGAGTTTGTAACTCCAAGTTCAGTGCTCTGTTCTTCAGAAGACAGATTTCTTAGCCTCTCCTACCATATTGGTTGCTCCTCAAAATCAAGAACTGTGTCTTAAAGGAATGTTTTTTTCAAGGTTAGAAACATATCCTCAACGTTGGAGATTGCGTTTTAACTTCCCAAATACTCTGAGCATGTGTTATTGAGTGGTGAAAGGCGAAGAATGAAATGTATCAATCACTCATGAGACAAGAATGTAGAAAGGTGAGGTAAGTTGGCATAAGTGAGGAATGCTGGGACAAACATTTTGAAGAAAGACATTGAGGCAAGGATTAGCACAGTGTTGTCCTAATATAGTGTTCCTCCTAATATAGTGTTCTTTCCACTACATTCCACCACCTTTCAAAAAAAGAAAAGAAAGAAAGAGAGAAAGAAAGAAGAAAGAAAGAAAGAAAGAAGAAGAAAGGAAGAAAGAAAGAAGAAGAAAGAAAAAAAGAAGAAAGAAAGAAAGAAAGAAAGAAAGAAAAAGAAAGAAGAAAGAAAGAAAAAAGAAAGAAAGAAAGAAGAAAGAAAAAGAAAGAAAGAAAGAAAGAAAGAAAGAAAGAAAGAAAGAAAGAAAGAAAGAAAGAAAGAAAAAGAAAGGAAGGAAAAGGAAGGAAGGAAGGAAGAAAGAAGAGAAGAAAGAAAGGTACTTAGTTTGAGGTAAATGCTTAAATGACAGCACCATAATAAATTGCTAAAGAAAACAAAGTTGTTTGGCAATGTCCCTCACACTGGAGATTGCTGTTAGTAGGTACACAGGCCTTGCTTCTGAAGAGTCTTTACTGAAAGATATCTAGACTGGAGGGGCTGTGGGCCAGCCTGGGGTATCTGTTATGACCTATAAGTCATTACAAGATACAATAACTTGCCTGTGTCCACACAAGACTGAAACTATAGATGGAGAATGAAAAGGGGAAAGAGGAAAATGGTCAAGAGACATTGAAACTGTGGAGAAAGTGGAAGTCAGGGCATAGGAAGAGGGTATATATGGCAGCATCCCAGGTTAGCAGGGCAAATGCATATGAGAGAGAGAGAGAGAGAGGAGAAGAGAGAAGTGGAGGGAAGAAGAGAGGAGGAAAGGGAGAAGAAGGAATAGGAAAAGGAAGAAAAGGAAGGGGAAGGGGAGAGGGGCAAAAACAAAAGCAGGCCCTGGGAAAGGGGGTTGATACAGCAATCTTGGAATGCTTGATTCTTCCTACAGTGTGAATAAAAACTTGTCAACCCAGTAAAGCTTGACGAAGATAACCTTTACCACTATCCAATGTCCTTTTTTTAAGTTCACCAAGAAGCCTCAGTGAGATGCTCAGGATAGGGATTCTCTGCCAGATTATAGGCACTGTGGAACTGAGTGATCTCTCTGAAGTCACAAGATGAGTTTATTGCTCAGCCAGGACTAGAACTTCCCTTTCTTCCTAGCCAGTCCTGTTCCCCTTTTGCTAAACTACTGGGTTTGAAGAGCCCTCCAACCCCCTACATTTTACTTGGTCTTAGAATCAACCATTAGACCTTCCTTTGAGGAGACTTGAAGGCATTTTTTAGGTTGTTATGACACTAAGAAAAATGTAAATGTTCTATCAGAGGGATCACCCCTTAAGTGTATCAGTAGAATGGGGAGAATGCCAGAGACAAACTTTCTTCACAATTTTTCTAAGGCACTATATCCCAGACATCAGGCTTTTCTGCATCCAGGCATATACTTTCATTCCCTGGAGTCATTTACAGACAGTAACTATCTTTTGGATGTGTTCTCATCATTGGAATTTCAGCACCATAACAGGCTGCTGATGGTGGTGTAGGGGAAATATAGGGGAATTTGTCTCATATATCACCTCTTATAGGAGCTGCCTGCTCCAGCCCTGCACATGGTTCGCTCTGATTGAATGCAGGATGGTGGTGACTATGAATTCAACTATTTTTCATTTTAGTTTAGTTTTGTTTAGTTCCCAAGGCCTGGCTAATCTGAATACCTGAATTTCTCTCTCTCTCTCTCTCTCTCTTTCTCTCTCTCACACACACACACACACACACACACACACACACACACACACACACGCAGAGTCATCCTTTCATCCTTTGCATGTGAATTTCTCAACCACTGGCCTTTTTTTCTGGGTGGGGACTCTTTGAGTCAGATCCTCAGGCCTACACATGGTGAGGAGAGAGGGGATGCAATGGCTCTCTACTTGAAAAGCAATTTCAGGTTGTATTACATGAATGTGTGTTGGTGAGTGTGTGTACCCATAGAATGTTCTGGGGGCATGGAATATTATGCACTAATTTCCTATATCTAATTCTTCCAGAAGCAAAGTGACTATATCAGGAATGACAAAGCCCATCTATTCATAATAAGGAAAAAGAACTCCCTTTTCCCATATCTCTTACCCAAGGGCCATTATATGGTGTAGTGTAGGGATAGTAAATATGTTACCCCTGGTCAGTCTATGCCCAGAGCCGACATCAATAATCAATAATAGGTGTGCCTGTGTGGCTCAGTCTGCTAAGCAGCTGGCTCTTGATTTTCTGCTCAGGTCATGATCTCAGGGGCCTGGAATTGAGCCCTGCATAGGGCTTCATGCTGTGCATGGAGCCTGCTTAAGATTCTCTCTCTCTCTCTCTCTCTCCTTCTGCCCACCCCACCCCCACTGCTCACACACTCTCTCTCAAATAAAATAAATCAATTATAACCCTCTTTTCCAACAAGCACTAATGCAGCTTTTCAATCCTCAACAAGCACTCTAGGCAGCCACCACCCAATTGATCAAGGGCTATATCAAACAAGAAACCCATTTGCTTTTCTTGAAGTGAGGAAAAGGGCAGGGCTTTAGAATCAGAAAGGCTTGAGTTCTCCTTTCACTTCTGCCACTTACAAGCTCTATAACCTTTGGAAGTTTACTTCTCAGAGCCTCAGTCTCTGTATCTGTGAAATAGGGAAATTAGGATGGTTATGAAAATTCAGTGTTATAAAGCACTTGAAACATAGTGGATTTCCATACCTATTATTGCTGAGTTCCAGAATCTCATATTTAATGTCTGCCTTTTGGGTTTTTCTTTAAAAAGGGGGAGGACTTTTCAGCAGCTGGTGTGGCAAAGGCTCCAGAGAGGAGATACAAGGCCCTCAAACACAAAGCTTACTGATATTAGCATTTTTCTAAAGTCAGACCCTGGCAAAGACATCTTGTTTCCCTTGCCCCTGGGCATCTGAACTTTTTATCCCCAACCTGCTCCTCCAGCATTTCCTAGCTCACTATTTTATTTCCTGGGTAACTAATACATTTTCAAGAAATTTAATCAGAATGAATCATTACATTGTTTTTTTTTTAAAGATTTTATTCATTCATTTGAGACACAAAGATAGAGAGCATGAGCGGGGGGAGAGGCAGAGGGAGAGGGAGAAGCAGGCTCCCCGCTGAGCCAGATGTGGGGCTCGATCCCAGGATCCTGGGATCATGACCTGAGCTGAAGGCAGACACTTAACAGACTAAGCCACCCAGGCACCCCGAAACGTTACATTGTTGAAAGTCACTTTCCTGCTTTTCTCTTACCTCTCGGAGTGCTCTATTGCAGGTTCTTTTGCTGGCTTCTCTCACTTTGTCCAGCCATTACCTATAGGGGTTCTTAAGCTTTACATCCTAGGTTAACTTCTCAATTCAAATGCTGTCTTTGGTCATTCTCAGCAACTCCTAAAACTTTAACTCCTAGTTGGATAGTTTGCTAGGCCTGCCATAAAAAAGCATCACAATTGGGTGGCTTAAACAAAAATATGCCTCATATTGTTGGAGCCTAGAAGTCTAAAATCAAGGGGCAATAGACCTCTTTCTGAGGGCTATGAGGGAGAATCTGTTTCATGCTTTTTTCCTAGCTTTTTGTGGTTTGCTGGAAATTTCTGGCATGCCTTGTCTGTTGCTGCATTATCCCTATTTCTGCCTTCATCTTCACTCGGTATTCTTTCCATGTGTATGTTTCAGTCCAAATTTCCCCTTTCTATAAGGACACCAACCATATTGAATTAGGGGCCCACCCTACTCCAGTATGAGTTGGTACTCCAGTACAACTACATCTACAATGACCTTATTTCCTTTTTTTTTTTTTTTATAAAGAATTTATTTATTTGAGAGAGAGAACTGGAGAGAGAGAGCAAGCATGTTTGGGGGGTAGAGGGAGAGGGAGGAGCAGGCTCCCCACTGAGCAGGGAGCACAATGTGGGCTTGATCCCAGGACCGTGGGATCATGACCTGAGAAGAAGGCAGACACCCAGTGGACTGAGCCACCCAGGTGCCCCTACAATGACCCTATTTCCAAGTAAGTACACATTTGTAGGCACTGGAGTTTAGGACTTCAACATGTGAATTCTGGGGGGACACAGTTCAGCCCATGGCACCTATCATCTAATAACTTTCCCCAAAGACCATCAATACTACTATGTCTACTGATACTCAGACCTATGTATCAACTGCCTGCTGGACTAGTCCATCTACATGTCTGTCCCTCAGGCATCTCCAACTCAATCAAGATGCTTTCCCTGCTACCACTACTAGGATCTCACCTAAACTTGGCTCTCCTGAGTGATCTCTGTTATTAGTTTTACCATCTTCTCAGTCATGTAACTATGAAAACTCAGAGTCTCCTCTGACTCCCTCTTTCTTCACTTCCCCATATAATCATTTGCCAGGTAATGCAGATTCTAGCTTTATTATATCTTAATTATGTCTTGTCCTGCTTCTCCTTTGTCCTAATTGAAGGCCTTCATTGCTTTCTCACCTGGACTGGGGCAGTACCCTCCCAGCTGCTCTTCCTGCCTCCCATCTCACCTAGCTCTGGTCCATCTTCCCTGGCATACAAGGGTTACTGTCTTCAAGCACAATTCTTCCAGTGGCTCTACTCCTCATAAGCAGGTGCTTTTCTATTTTTTTCCTGTGGCAATCCTGCTCTCCATAGTGCCCTCCACTTACATTCGTCTATTTAGACTTTTAGCTGAAGGTCATCCCTGCATAGCCCCTGTGTCATGTGACCACCTTCCTTTGGACTGTTAATACCTCTCCAACAGCATTTGACATATTCTATCCTGTCCCAGAGCTCTATAGTTACATTTATCTCCATTATCCCTCCCCCCACTACAACATGTACTAATACAACATGATTGTGTTAAGACAAGATCTGAATATTCCTCATCAGGGTATTCTACATGTCTGGCTCACAGCAGTGAGCCAATAAATGTTGGTTGAGTGATTTGAAAAACCTTGGAGCTTGCTGCCCTGGTCTCTGTGTACTGCTGTATAATGCAGCATAGAAAGCAACCATCTCAGGTTTAAAAAAAATCTTCTAAATTGGGTCAGCTTATAGACTAGGCATATCAGCTGCTTAGCGCTCAGCAACCTCCTCAGCAAGCACCTTTCAGTGAGCTGATAGGAAAGCAGGGGCAAAGAGGGATTGGATGAGCTCCCCCCACCTAGCAGCAGCTGCTGAGCAGTAGGATGGGGGAGGCTCAGAGAGCAACAAGGCCAAATATACAGGTCAAAACCCGATTTATACAGGAAAAAAAAATGTGTGGTGACCTTAATGGCAAGGAGACTTACCATCTGAAACCTACAATAGAAGAGAGCCCAGGGGCATTCATTGGGGAAAACCTCTCCAGCCCACCCCCACTCTAAACTTCATTCGAATCTTCCTTTGACTTTCCCTTGAAATGAAGTCTATTTTTTTCTTTTGCCTCTAAGCTGTCACTTAGTATACAAAAATAATCATTTTTATATCCTATGTTGCTAAATCTGGACACAAAGCTATTTCCTCTGCTTGCTTCCCAGCAGTGGTGCTGAAGATATCAGAAAGGAGGACTGACTTATACAAGGTCACATGGCAAGGAGGGGCCCAGACTGGAAATTACAAGCTGCCCTTGCAGGAGTCCAAGGATGGGGTGATGCACCACTGGGAATGGGCTCTCCAAAGGACTAGAGGGTGCAGGTGGTGAGATGTCCCTAGGCAGAATCTGAGAACTAGAAAACCTAAGAGCATCATTGCAGCAAATGCCAAAGGAAAGGAATTGCCTGCAGCTTAAGAGCATGGGCCCTGGAGTCTGATAGGTAAACAAATGACCAAATGCATATTGCTAAATAGTCTTAGGGACACAGAGAGGAAAGTGTGTGCGTGAAAGAGAGAGAGAGTACACACACACACATGGGTGTACATGTGCACATGCATTTCCTCAAGCCCCTCTGAGGAGAGAGATTCAGTGTTAATCTTTGGCAAATTACATGAAAGTCCTTATCATTATTTTGATACGGAGTTTTCACAGAGGCCCGCTGAGGTTGCAGTCAAGTCAACAAAATATGGAGACAGGATGTCCAGGCAGCTGGAAGTACAACAAATGCTGACCAAGATGATTCAGTAGATTGAGTTCAAGTCCATTATCTCCCAACTCTTTCCTTGTGGTCCCATAGCACCCGTTTCCTCACTGAAAGCCAGCAAGATCCCAGTGGGAGAGAGAGTCAGTCATGATTCCTAGAACTTTTGACCATCTGTGGAGAGTGGTTAAAGGAAAATTCACTTATGACCCCCAGCCTGCACTTATTGTCCCTTTCTATAGTATTGATAGGGCCTCCATACAAGATTCCTTTTTTCTTCCAATGGCAAGGTCACTGGTTTTTCTCCCTATCATTTGCTTGCTGTGAAACATAGTGAAGTGTGTGTGGGCTCTGGAAACAAATTGCTTGTGTTTGAAGCCTGCCTCTGTTAATTCCAGTTACTGTGATCCTTAGCAATATAGTTAATCTCTCTGGGCCTCAGTATCCTTTTCTGTAAATCAAGGATGATAATACAAGTATCCCCCACTTCTTGAAAGTTTGTGTTAGGCCACTTTGCTTTTATGAAACACCTACATTAAGTCCCTGTTTTTGCTAACTGGAAGAAATCCGAAGAGGGTTTTTGCTTTTATTAAAGAGGCCGGGTGCCTGGGTGGCTCAGATGGTTAAGCATCTGCCTTTGGCTCAGGTCATGATCCCAGGGTCCTGGGATCGATCCCGCATCAGGCTCCCTGCTCCTTGGGAGCCTGCTTTTCCCTCTGCTTCTCTCTCTCTCTCTCTCTCCCTCTCTCTCCCTCCCTCTGTCTCTCATGAATAAATAAATAAAATCTTTAAAAAAAGATAAAAAAAATAAAGAGGCCAAAGAGTGAAAATAGTGTTCAGTATTTGTTTTGCAGCGAGTCATTATAGAGGCAGCATACCCCTAGCAGTGAGATTAGCACTGCCAAGCTTCTTCCCGGGGAACTACACATAGCATTTCAGCATCAAGCCATCATAGCTTTGAATTGTGTCTGTGAGCATATATGCTTTATCTCAATTTATTTTTATTCATTTATTATCAAGATATATCCTCAGGTATCAGAAGTCTAAGAGAAGTTATTTTTGGGGCCTAGGCTGGTCAAAAATTTTTCCATATAAAAATAATGGTAATTATTTCTTTATTTTATACACTTTAGGCTTAGGAAAGGTTTCATAGGAATGTTCTACTTCCAGATAGCAGGGGAGACATGAAATACATACCTCACTGGATTTTTGTGAGCCTTCAGTAACTTGTTCCAGGTAAAGCTATTCAATTGCGCCTGGCTCATAGAAAGTGCTATATAATTTAAAACTTAAGACCTTGCTCTAGTTATTCCCCTTTTGGAGTCCCTTATTTCCTCATGTCTGCAGTACAATAATGCTTACTCATAAATCTCCTGAAGTCAGGGAACAAGTGGATGAGAAAATATTTTACTAAGAGAAGTCATGCAAGATGCATTGTATTGGCAGGGTGGGTATAGTATCTGGGGCATGTTTCAACCAGGTTTTGACTATAGCTGTAATACAAATTATAGAAATTAAGGTGTGGACTCCAATGTTCATAGCAACAATGTCCACAATAGTCAAACTGTGGCAGAAACTGAGATTTCCTTCAACAGATGAATGGATAAAGAAGATGTGGTTCATATATACAATAGAATATTACTCAGCCATCAGAAAGGATGAATACTTACCACTTACATCGATGTGGATGGAACTGGAGGGTATTATATTGAGTGAAGTAAGTCAATCAGAGAAAGACAATTATCATATGGTTTCACTCGTATGTGGAATATAAGAAACAGGGCAGAGCACCATAGGGGAAGGGAGGGAAAACTAAATGGAAGTAAATCAGAAAGGGAGATAAACCATGAGGAATTCTTAACTATAGAAAACAAACTGAGAGTTGCTGGTGGGGAGGTGATTGGGGGATGGGGTAATTGGGTGATGGACATTAAGGAGGGCATGTGATGTGATGAGCACTGGGTGTTATATGCAAGTGATGAATTATTGAACTCCACATCTGAAACTAATGATGTACTATATTTTGGCTAATTGAATTTAAATAATAAAAAATAAATTCAGGTGTGGATATGATTGGAAACCTTTATGTAGTGACTTAGAGAGCTGAGATTATCTGTGGAGGGTGGTACCAATCTCTATTTTGGTTGACATTGGGGATCTCTCTCCCTCTCACACACAACTTAATTTCCAACACAGTGAAGTATTTCACAGTTCCATGTTACTTTTGACTATTACAACTTAACAGTTACATGTAGTAAGGTTATAGACGACATTTAATAAGGTCAGAACTTATTTTATTCAGTCAGTTTTGTTAAAGGAATCAAAGATAATTTACTTATTTAAAAACTTTTAAAAAATATAGTATTGTGGTAAGTAACCTTTAATCTTATGTTGGGGTTTGGGAATTTCTATGCAAAATTAAAAAAATGGCCACGTAAAACATCAGAAATGTGAATAAAGTCTAGTCCAAGTATCAATTTCCCCATCAGTAAACTGGAATTGTTAATCCTTTTCCTGGCTATCTGGAAGGACCATCGTATAATTCAAATATGATAATGAACATCAAAGTGCGTAAAAATTGTAATATACACATTGAGTTATAGTAACAGTAATACTAACTACAATGATCATGTATTGAGTATCTGCTTTGGGCGAGGCACTCATTTTAAGATTTATTTATTTTTTTTATTATGTTATGTTAGTCACCACATAGTACTTCATTAGTTTTTGATGTAGTCTTCCATGATTCATTATTTGCATATTATACCCAGTGCTCCTTACAATACATGCCCTCCTTCACTGGGCTAACCCATCCCCTCACCCCCACCTCAGTTTGTTTTCCAGAGTCCATAGTCTCTCATGGTTCATCTCCCCCTCTGATTTCCTCTCCCTTCATTTTTCCCTTCCTTTTCTTAATGTCCTCCATGCTATTCCTTATGTTCCACATATAAGTGAAACCATATGATAATTGTCTTTCTCTGCTTGACTTATTTCACTTAGTATAATCCCCTCCAGTTGCATCCATGTTGATGCAAATGGTGGGTATTCATCCTTTCTGATGGCTGAGTAATATTCCATTGTGTATATGGACCACATCTTCTTTATCCATTCGTCTGTTGAAGGACATCTTGGCTCCTTCCACAGTTTGGCTATTGTGGACATTGCTGCTATGAACATTGGGGTGCATGTGCCCCTTCTTTTCACTACATCTGTGTCTTTGCAGTAAATACCCAGTAGTGCAATTGCTGGGTCACAGGGTAGCTCTATTTTTAACTTTTTGAGGAACCTCCACACAGTTTTCCAAAGCGGCTGTACCAACTTGCATCCCCACCAACAGTGAGGGAGGGTTCCCCTTTCTCCACATCCTCTCCAAAATTTGTTATTTCTTGCCTTGTTAATTTTTGCCATTCTAACTGGTGTAAGGTGGTATCTCAATGTAGTTTTGATTTGAATTTCCCTGACGGCTAATGATGTTGAACATTTTTTCATGTGTCTCTTAGCCATTCATATGTCTTCTTTGGAGAAGTGTCTATTTATGTCTTCTGCCCATTTTTTGACTTGATTATTTGTTTTTTGGGTGTTGAGTTTGATAAATGGTGCTAGGAAAATTGGACAGCTATATACAGAAGAATGAAACTCAACCATTCTACTTATTTATTTTAAAGAGAGCAAGAGAGAGAGAGAGAGAGAGAGAGAGAGAGAGCACAGCAGGGAGGGGCAGAGGGAGAAGGAGAGAAAGTCTTAAGCAGACTCCACACTGAGGACTGAGCACAGAGCCTGACAATGGGGCTCCATCTCACCACCCTGAGATCACAACCTGAGCTGAAGCCAAGAGTCAGATGCTTAACCTGAAACTAAGAGTCGGATGTTTAATGAACTGCACCACCAGGTGCCCCCTTTTAATAATGATAGCCGACACCAACTGTAGTGTTACTCCATGCCAACTCTTATTCTACAAACTTTACATGAATTCTCACAACAGCCCTAAGGGGTAAGTAGTAGTATCATCATCATCCCTGTGGTACAGAGATAATGCTAATGTACAAAGTGGTGAAATCGCTTTCTCTAGGCTACACAGCCAGGAAGTGGCAGAACTGGGATTTGAACCCGGATTGTTTGTGGAATGCATGCTTGTAACCACTATACTACATGTTTTCAGAAAAACTTTCCAGAGTTGTGTGGGGTAATGTTGTTCAATGACAGTTAATCCAGCCTTAAAAGCCCTCCCACTGACCAAGTATTGGCACATAAACAAAACGAAAACATTCACACACACACACACACACACACACACACACACAAAGGATGACAGCTAATTGAAATGAATTGAGTCCCTAAGAGTCTTGAATCTATAAACATACTAACAAAGAGCAAATCAAAAACTGATTCAGTGGAATTGGGCAGATATGACTCAAACAGCAACAATAATGATAATAGCTAGCATTTACTGAGTTCAATGCTTATTGAATTTATTAGCTCATTTACTATGGGCCAAGAACTGTTGTAAATAATTTACACATATTATTTCATTTAATCCTCACAACTACCCTATGAGGTAGATACAATTATTATCATTTCCACTTTACACATGATATAAATGAGGCATAAGGAGGTTATACATTATGTTCAAGGTCCTAAGGCTAGTAAATGGTAGGACTAGGATTTACAACCCAGGTAATCGGTTTCCAGAGTCCATTGTGCTCATTCCCATACAACAGTGCCTAAATGCACTCATTTATGTTTTTTTCTGAGGCTAAAGCCTGGGTTGGTAAGTATAATAATTAACATTTATCGAGTGCTGACTGTGTGTCAAGCACTGTGACAGACCAATTACAAATAAATAATATACTTAATCTTCACAGAAATCCTGAGAATCAGGGACTATCTTACTACAAACAAAACACCTAGAACTATGCCTGATGCCTAACAAGTGTCCAGAGTAGGGATCTAACATAATAAAACTAGTAAGCATTGGAGTTGGCATTTGAACTCATTTTTCTCCCACCCACACCTATGGCAACAATACATTTTCAATCTGTTTACCTTCAAATACCCTCTAGATCTGCCCTCCACACTTCAGCCAGAGTGATCCTTTTAAAGTGTAAATCTAGGGTGCCTGGGTGGCTCAGTTGTTAGGCGTCAGTTCATGATCCAGGGGTCCAGGGATTGAGCCCTGCATTGGGCTCCCTGCTCCACGGGAACCCTTCTTCTCCCTCTCCCACTCCCCCCACCTTGTGTTCCCTCTCTTGCTGTGTTTCTCTCTGTCAAATAAATAAATAAAATCTTTAAAAAATAAAAAGAAAATCTAAGCAAACCCATTTAAGGGTTCTCCTTTGTTTTTTGTTTTTTTGTTTTGTTTTGTTTTGTTTTGGGGATAAAGTCCCTTAAGGAGGATCAAATGGCTATAGCTGGGAGGTTGGGAGGAGGGAGGAGTGTTAGGCAAATAACTTCAGAGAGATTGGCAGGTCATGCAAAGACTTGGGGCCATGGTAAGGAATTTGGTTTTGTTCTGTTATGAGAAGCCACCAAGGAGTTTGAGCTGGTTAGTGACAGGATTTCAATAGCTCTCTGGTTTCTGGGAGGAGAATGGTCTGTAAGGCCCAAGGGAGCCAGGAGTGAGGAGGCTCCTACAACATTCAGGTGGGAGGAGAGGGTACTGGTTTAGACCAAGTGGTCAGAGTCTGGATATATTTAGAAGGTAAAACTAACAAACAGGCTTTATTGGTGGGCTGAAGAGAGGTGTGAGGGAAAATGAGAAGTCAAGGATTACTGCTAGGTTTTGGGCCCCATTAATTTGGTGAATGGTCACACTGCTGGCTAAAGAAATGCGGAAAATTGGATGGGGGTAGGGAATCAGTGAAAAGTGAGATATTTTTTTGCTGACCATGTTTGAGATGCTTATAAGACAAAGAAGCCATGGGAATTCAGAGAAGGAGGAAAATACTTCCAGATGAGGAAATTAGGGGAGACTACAATGAAGGTGTCATCTATGTTATGCTAGGCTTGAAAGAAGAGGTAGGATTGGGTATACAGAGTTAGTGGAGGGAGGGAGCATAGGAAGAGTTTACAGAAGGGTTTCCCAAACTTCAGAATTTTTGCCTTTTACAGGCACCATTTTACTTACTATTTTTCCTTAAAGTGACTCACTTTTGAAAAGTTTGATAATTGTTTTTAAAAAGTTTTATACTGGTGCTATATAAGTTGATTTTAGTTATCTGTTCCTAAATACACATTTAAAATAAGCATCTATTAAAGATTTTGTTGATGTAATAATAACTAGGATTTGTTGAGTACTTGCTATGTCCTAGAAGTAGTTCTAAGTGCTGCAAATTGATAATTTAGGTTTGCTTTGACACAAATTGCTTATAAATCTTGTTCTAAGTGCTTTACATGTACTAACTCCCATTTAATCCTTGTGACAATATTATGCTACAGGGATATTGTCTTCCCTGTTTTACAGATGGGGAAGCCATAGCCCAGAAGGGTTAGGCAACTTGCCCAGAGTTGTACAAATAATGAGTAGCAGAACTGGGCTTTGAGCTGCAGGTCCATATTCTGAATCACTACCCCATTGATGCTCACCATTGGCTATATATGAGAATCACCTGGGGAGGTTTTTTTTTTTTTTTTTAATACTCATGCTAAGCCCCACTCAGACCAAGTAAGTCAGAATTTTTGGCGTGGACTCCAGCATCTGTGTCTTTGCAAAGCTCCTGGGTGATTCTTATATATAGCCAGGGGTATCTGGCTATATCTGCCCTATGTAATAAGGCCTCCACCACCTGTAATCACCTCTTAACTACAACACTCTGGGAAACACGAGCTCAGGGCATTTGAGGCAGAGAAGTGCTTAGGCAAAGACATGAAGATGTTTATTAGCAGCTCAAAGAAATGCATGTGGCCCTCTTTAGATTCACAGAGGTCCAGGAGTTCATGCTTCTGGTGGGGAAGCAGCAGCCCACACTGGGGGTATACTTGGTAGAAGATCACAGTCCTCTGAGATGAATTTGTGTCACCTAGTTCCCAATTAACATGCTCTCTGATCCACATTTAATTTGTTGGCAGATTATTAACTTCCAGTTGTTGAAGTATGTTGGGACCTGAATAAGGGAAGAAAGGAAGCCTAGCAACCAATTGCATGGTTTAGCAACTAATTTCCACACCCGAGTTAAGCAGATGTGGGAGTCTGCCTACAAAATTGCCACTGCTGGAGCTGGGAAGACAAGTCAACAAACTAGCCACACAGCCAGCTGCAGGTAGCAAGTAAGAGGGAAAGCACACTGCCACTAACTCACTGGATGAGTTTAGGCAAGTCAGTTACTTGTGTCTGGAATTTTTTCTCCAACTATAAAACAGGGATAATTTGCATGGGTCAAGTGAAAAATGTCTTCACTTTTTCAGCAAATACAAACTTGGATTAAGATCAGTTAAGTGTCAGGTTCTTGATTTGGGCTCAGATCCTGATCTCAGCGTTGTGAGATAGCACACACCCCCCCCACACACACACCCCTGTCGGGGCCTGAGGGGTCTGAGATCTCTGTGGCGGGGCACGGAGTCTACTTGTCCCTCTCCCTCTGCTCCATTGCTCCATCCCCTGCCCTGCCCATTGGCATGCACAGGCACATACTCTCTCTCTCTCTCTCTCAAAATAAATAAATACAATCTTTTTAAACTAACATAATAAAAAAAGAGTCATTTAGTTTTGTATTTATCATTTATAGAGCATACCATGTGTATTTGTTTTCTATTGCTGCTGAACAAATTACCACAAACGGCTTAATGTACAAAAATTTATTATCTTAAAAGTCATGGAAGGCAAGTCTGAAATGGGTCTCATTAGCTAAAATTAAGGTGTCAGCAAGACCATATTCCTCTATGGAGGCTTTAGAAGAGAATCTGTTTTCCACTTTTCCCAGCTTCCAGAGGCTGCCAGCATCCCTTAGCTCATGGCTACTTTCCATCCAGAGCCAGCAACAGCAGGTTAAGTCTTTCTCATACCATATCAACTCTTGTGCCTTCCTCTTCCACATTTAAGCACTTTTGTGATGACATGAGTCCACTGGATAACTCAGGATAATCTCCCTATTTTAAAGTGACTGATTAGCAACCTTAATTCCATCTGCTACCTTAATTCTCCTTTGTCATATAATCTAACATATTCATAGGTTCCAGGAATTAGGACATAGACACCTTTGGGGGACCTTTATTCTGCTTACCACATCATATGTCAGGCACTATTCTAAGTGTTTAACATGTATTAACCTCAGTTAACCCTCACAATGACACTTCTGAAATAGAGAGTATTACTATTTCCATTTTACATAGAAGAAGACTAAAGCATGCAGAGTTTAAACAGGATCTCTAAACCTGTGGGCAGCTTTAGAAGTGGTGGAGTTAGAATTTGAACCCAGGCAATCTAACTCCTGAATTTATATTCTTATCTACCCAACTATGCTACAGATGTTCCAACCAGTTTGGGATAGAGTCTCATTCAATTGTTTTTAACCTACTGCCTAGCACAATGCCAGGCTTACCTGTCTATTGAAGTGAATGAAGTAAGTAGGCATTTATTTGAGAGCTGGCATATATACTTGAGGCAAAAAGGTAAAGAGTATAATTTATGAAAAAGAAATGAACTGCCTAGGCAGGAAGAAGGACCAAGGGAAAAATGCTTATTTTTTTAAGGTGTTTTACAAACATAGGACAGTTATTAGGGTTAGACATAATTAGGGATAGACATAGCTTTATGTGGTTCTGCCTATCTTTACCACCCCAAGGCCAAGAACTTTTATGCTTGTTTTATCTGATAGGAATTACACTTAGCTGTTAGTAACAGAAATGTGATATAACAGTGGCTTAAATAAGGCAGATGTTTTTCTATCATGTTAAAAGATCTAGAGGTGGGTTGTTCAAGGCTGGTATGGTGACTCCATCATCCTCAGCACATGGTTTTCATCTTCAAGGTTGTAAGATAGCTACTGGAACTCCAGCTGTTACATCCCTATTATAAACATTGGGAAGAGCACAAATGTCATATGCTACCTGTCACCATTTTTTAAGTTGAAGTATAGTTGACACACAGTGTTACATTAGTTTTGGGTGCACAGCAAAGTGTCTGACAAGTTTATACATTATGTTATGCTCACCACAAGTATAGCTACCATCTGTCACTATATAATACTCTCACGATAGCATTGACTATATTCCCTATGCTGTACCTTTTATCCCCATGACTTATTCATTCCATAATTGGAAGTGTATACATCCCATTCCCCTTTGCCCATGACTATTGCCATTTTAAGGAACTTTCCTGGAAGCTCTACCTAAAAGCTTCCACTGACCTCTTATTTGCCACTCTTAGTAACAAAAGAAGTTGGGCACATTCATACTCGAGAGAAGGGAAAATAGGTTTTTGGTGGGTAATAGTCTCTCTGCAACAACTGTTAAGAGGGAGAAACAAGCCTCTTACAATACATGGTTCATGGCTCTGCTTCCTTAGCTCATATTCCTCCTGGGAACTCTGGGAAGGGAGCTTCTATTTCTTGTTTGAGAGAATGCAACAAGGTTTAGGGTTAGGGAGGACAACCACAGGGGCTTGGTTTGTAAGTTACATGAGAGATATTGCAGATTGAATGTATTTGAGAGAGGTAGGGAGCATGGTACTACTACTATTACTACTACTACTACTATTACTACTAATAATTGAGGCAGCCAGTACTCAGTTTCACTGGATCCTGGCCATTTGGGAAAGTGGACCTGTTTTGCCAGATCTTCTGATTTTGTTCAATGGAATTTGGAAATCCAGATTTCTTGTGCAATATTCTGCTTTTTAAATGCTTTTTTTAAAAAAATCGTGGGATAAACTAAATCTAGAATCTATCCCCAGGACACTAGTATTCAACAACTGGTGTAAATAGAAAGAATACAACATTTGGAGAACAAGATTCTAGCCCCATATATACTGTGACCACATGTGTAAGTATCTTCTGTCTTTGGGCTTCAGATTCCCCATCTTCAATCTGGAGGTGGTTGACTAGAGAATTTCTATGGAGTCTTTGAGCCTTGATGTTCTATGATTTTTTCCTTTTATATAATATTCAAATGAGAGATTACTTTCTTCAAAGCTCTTCAAAGCTTTTCAGATGTTTACTTTAAATTTTATTTTTTAGGAGATACAACCCATCATATTTTGATTTACCATCTCTGGAATTGACATCTGGGAGAATTATCTAGTCACTTATTTACTCTTTGTTGTCAAGACTTCCTTAGATAAAACCTCTTTGCTTCATCCAATTCACTTAGAAATTTTAAGGGAACTGAAAGTCCTATTGAACTTAACATTTTTTTAATGTGCTGTGTTCAAGGGTGACATTCAACTAATAATGGTTGGTATCACTGTCTAGTTCAATTATTTCTGGTACCTTTTTAGCAAAGGTGGTGGGAGGATCTGGGGGGCTTGGGATGAGTCAAATCTAAGAGGAATTCCTTTGGAGGAGAGTGCAGGAAACAGAGAGCTGATGACAGAATGAGTATAAAATTAATCGTAGGAAAATTCTATTTTTGAATACCTGCAGGTACTTTATATAAAATATATAATTTTATATATTCATAATCAAATTAGAGGTATTATCTATTCCATTTTATAGTGTGGAACAGTGCTGATAAACTTTTTCTTTAAAAGGCCAGATAGTAAATACTTTAGACTTTGCAGGCCACATTATGTCCCTGTTGCATATTTATTTTATTTTATTATGCTGTTAGTCACCATACAATACATCATTAGTTTTTGATGTAGTGATCCATGATTCATTGTTTTCATATAACAACTGGTGCTCCATGCAGTACATGCCCTCCTTAATACCCATCACTGGGCTAACCCATCCCTACAGCCCCCTCCCTTTTAAAACTCTCAGTTTGTTTCTCAGAGTCCATAGTCTGTCATGGCTCATCGCTCCTTCTGATTCCCCCCCCTTCATTTTTCCCTTCCTTCTCCTAAAGTCCTCCATGCTATT
The DNA here is from genome assembly GCF_009762305.2 of Zalophus californianus. Classification (NCBI taxonomy): domain Eukaryota; kingdom Metazoa; phylum Chordata; class Mammalia; order Carnivora; family Otariidae; genus Zalophus; species Zalophus californianus. Next base: position 78,610,030 of record NC_045612.1, read on the forward strand.
CCTTACGTTCCACAAATAAGTGAAACCATATGACAATTGACTTTCTCTGCTTGACTTATTTTACTTAGCATAATCTCCTCCAGTCCCATCCATGTTGATGTCAAAGTTAGGTATTCATCCTTTCTGATGGCTGAGTAATATTCCATTGTATATATGGACCACATCTTCTTTATCCATTTCTCTGTTGAAGGATGTCTTGGCTCTATCCACAGTTTGGCTATTGTGGATATTGCTGCTATGAACATTGGGGTGCATATGGCCCTTCTTTCACTACATCTGTGTCTTTGGGGTAAATACCCAGGAGTGCAATTGCTGGGTCATAGGGTAGCTCAATGTTTATTTTTGAGGAAACTCCACACTGTTTTCCAAAGTGGCTGTACCAACTTGCATTCCCACCAACAGTGTAAGAGGGTTCCCCTTTCTCCACAACCTCTCCAACATTTGTTGTTTCTCACTTTGTCAATTTTTACCATTCTAACTGGGGTACGGTGGTATCTCAGTGTGGTTTTGATTTGAATTTCCCTGATGGCTAATGATGATGAACATTTTCTCATGTGTCTCTTAGCCAATTATATATCTTCTTTGGAGAAGTGTCTGATCATGTCTTCTGTCCATTTTTTGACTTGATTATTTGTTTTTTGGGTGTTGAGTTTGAGAAGTTCTTTATAGATCTTGGATACCAGCCCTTTATCTGTAGTGTCATTTGTAAATATCTTCTCCCATTCTGTGGGTTGCCTCTTTGTTTTGTTGACTGTTTCCTTTGCTGTGCAGAAGCATTTTATCTTGATGAAGTCCCAAAAGTTCATTTTCGCTTTTGTTTCACTAGCCTTTGGAGATGTATCTTGAAAGCAATTGGTGTGGCTGATGTCAAAAAGGTTACTGCCTATGTTCTCCTCTAGGATTTTGATGGATTCCTATCTCACATTGAGGCCTTTCATCCATTTTGAGTTTATCTTTGTGTATGGTGTTAGAGAATGGCCGAGTTTCATTCTTCTGCATGTGGCTGTCCAACTTTCCCAGCACCATTTATTGAAGAGACTGTCTTTTTTCCATTGCATGTTTTTTTTTTTTTTCTGCTTTATCGAAGATTATTGGACCATAGAGTTCAAGGACCATATCTGGGATCTCTACTCTGTTCCATTGGTCTATATGTCTGTTTTTGTGTGACTACCATGCTGTCTTGGTGATCACTGCTTTGTAATATAGCTTGAAATCGGGCAACATGATGCCCCCAGCTTTGTTTTTCTTTTTCAACATTTCCTTGGTGATTTGGGGTCTTTTCTGATTCCATACAAATTTTAGGATTGTTTGTTCCAGCGCGTTGACAAATGTCATTGGAATTTTCATCAGGATGGCATTGAAGGTATAGATTGCCCTGGGTAGCATAGACATTTTAACAATGTTTATTCTTCTGATCCATGAGCATGGGATGTTTTTCCATCTTTTTGTGTCTTCTTCAATTTCTTTAATGAGTGTTCTGTAGTTCTTCGAGTATAGATCTTTTACCTCTTTGGTTAGGTTTATTCTGAGGTATCTTATGGTTTCTGGTGCTATTGTAAATGGAATCGTTTCTCTAATTTCTCTTTCTATGGTTGCATTGTTAGTATATAAGAAAGCAACTGATTTCTGTGCATTGATTTTTATCCTGTCCCATTACTGAATTGCTGTATGAGTTCTAGTAATTTGGGGGTGGAGTCTTTTGGATTTTCCACATAAAGTATCATGTGATCTGTGAAGAGGGAGAGTTTGAATAACTTTTATTTCTTTTTGTTGTCTGAATGCTGTTGTTAGGACTTCCAATACTATGTTCAACAATAGTGGCAAGAGTGAGCATCCTTGATGTGTTCCTGATCTTAAGCAAAAGGCTCTCAGCTTTTCCCCATTGAGGATGATATTTGCTGTGGGTTTTTCATAGATGGATGTTATGAATTTGAGGAATGTTCCCTCTATCCTTATACTCTGAAGGGTTTTAATTAGGAAAAGATGCTGTATTTTGTCAACAGCTTTTTCTGCATCAATTGAGGGGACCATATGTATCTTCTCTCTCCTCTTATTAATGTGTTCTATCACACTGATTGATTTGTGAATGTTGAAATACGCTTGCATCCTGGGGATAAATCCTGCTTGGTCGTGGTGGATGATCCTTTTCATGTACTGTTGGAACTGATTAGCTAGGATTTTGTTGAGGATTTTGGAATCCATATTCATTAGGGATATCAGTCTGAAATTCTCCTTTTTTGATGGGGTCTTTGCCTGGTTTGGGGATTAAGGTAATGCTGGCCTCATAGAATGAGTCTGGAAGCTTTCCTTCTGTTTCAGTTTTTGGAAACAGCTTCAGGAGAATAGGAATTATTTCTTCTTTGAATGTTTGGTAGAATTCCCCAGGGAATCCATCAGGCCCTGGACTCTTGTTTTTTGGGAGATTTTTGATCACTGCTTCAATCTCGTTGCTGGTTATTGGCCTATTCAGGTTGTCAATTTCTTCCTGTTTCAGTCTTGGCAGTTTATAGTTTTCCAGGAAGGCATCCATTTCTTCCAGATTGCTTAATTTATTGGCATATAGCTGTTGATAATAATTTCTAATAATTGTTTCTATTTCCTTGGTAATAGTCGTGATCTCACCCCTTTCATTCCTAATTTTTTTAGTTGGTCCTTTCTCTTTTCTTTTGGATAAGTCTGGCCAGTGGTTTTTCGATCTTATTAATTCTTTCAAAGAACCACCTTCTAGTTTTATTGATCTGCTGTACTGTGTTTCTGGTTTCTAATTCATTGATCTCTGCTCTAATCTTAATTATTTCTCTTCTAATGTGTTGCTTTTTCTTTAGTTCTTCAAGGTGTAAAATTATTTGCTGAATTCGGGATTTTTCTATTTTTTTTGAATGAGGCTTGGATGTCTGTGCATTTCCCACTTAGGACCGCCTCTGCCATAGCCCATAGGTTTTGCACTGATGTGTTTTCGATCTCATTGGTTTCCATGAATTGTTCATGTTCTTATTTGATTTCCTGTTTGACCCAACTATTCATGAGCAGAGTGGTCTTTAGCTTCCAAGTGTTTGAATTTCTGCCAAATTTTTTCTTGTAATTGAGTTCCAGTTTTAAATCTTTGTGGTCTGAGAATATTTAGGGAATAAACTCAGTCTTTTGGTATCAGTTGAGACCTGATTTGTGACCCAGTATGTGGTCTATTCTGGAGAAAGTTCCATGTGTGCTTGAGAAGAATGAGTATTCTGTGGTTTTAGGGTGGAATGTTCTGTATATATCTATGAGGTCCATCTGGTCCAGTGTGTCATTCAAAGCTCTTGTTTCATTGTTGATTTTCTGCTTAGATGATCTGTCTATTGGTGAGAGTGGAGTGTTGAGGTCTCTTACAATTAACTTATGGTCATCAATATGACTCTTTATTTTGGTTAACATTTGGCTTATGTAGATGGCTGCTCCCATGTTGGGGGTGTAGATATTTACAATTGTTAAATCTTCTTGTTGGATAGACCCTTTAAGAATGATATAGTGTCCTTCTGTGTCTTTAACTACAGTCCTTAGTTTAAAATCTAATTTGTCTGATATGAGAATTGCTACCCAGCTTTCTTTATTCCGTTGGCATGGAAGATGGATTTCCATCCCTTCACTTTCAGTCTGGATGTATCTTTAGGTTCAAAATGAGTCTCTTGTAGACAGCATATGGATGTGTCTTGTCTTTTTAACCAATCTGCAACCCTGTGTCATTTTTTGGGAGCATTATGCTGTTCAAATTGAGAGTGATTATTGAAAGATATAAATTTATTGTCATCATGTTGCCTGTGAAGACCTTGTTTTAATAGATTGTCTCTGTAAATTTTTGTTCTATATTCTCGTGGGGTCTTTCTCCTTTTATAGAACCCCCTTAATATTTCTTGCAGGACCAGCTCAGTGGTCACATATTCTTTCAGTGTCTGAGAATCTTGGAAGCTCTGCATCTCTCCATCCATTCTAAATAACAGCCTTGCCAGATAAACTATTCTTGGCTGCATGTTCTTCTCATTTAGTACCCTGAATATGTCTTCCCAGGCCTTTCTGGCCTGCCAGGTCTCTGTGGATAGGTCTGATGTGATTCTGATGTTCCTCCCTCTGTACGTAAGGAATCTCTTCTCCCTAACTGCCTTTAAGATGGTTTCCTTGGTTCTAAGATTTGCAAGTTTTACTATTAGATGCCGGGGTGTTGGCCTGTTTTCCTTGATCTTGGGAGGGGTCCTCTCTGCCTCTAGGACAGGAATGTTTGTTTCATTCCCCAGATTAGGGAAGTTCTTAACTATGATTTGCTCAAATATATCTTCTAGTCCTCTTTCTCTCCACCCCCTCAGGGATCCCAATAATTCTGACATTGGAACATTTCATGGTGTCACTTATTTCTCTGATTCTATTTTCATGGATTCTGAGTTGTTTTTCCCTGGCCTCCTCTTTTTCCTTCTTGTCTATTAATTGGTCTTCTAAATCACTAATTCATTCTTTTGCCTTGCTTACCCTGGCTGTTAATCTAGATTGGATTGGATCTCATTGATAGCATTTTTAAATTCTGCCAATTCAGCTTTCATTTCTGCCCTTAGAGGCTCTATGTTGTCATTAATCAATTTCTCCATTGTAGCTATTGTCTTCACAATAGCTAACCTGGATTCCATCTCTGACATCTTGGTTATATCTGTATCCATTTGTAAATCTGTGGCAGAAGTCACAGTCTCTGAGTCTTTCCTCTTTTGGGGGTTCCTCCTCCCAGTCATTCTGTTGAGGGGTAGTTGAGGGAATGTATAGAGTCCAAATTATTGACCACAACCCAAGCAAGATGCACCTTTTTTATAGGGATCTTAGGGTTGCTGGCCTTTTGTTCTCCAAGCCTGTCTTCTGGGGAAGGGGCCTGTTGCACTGTTACTCAGGCAACCCTGTTTGGGCAGAATTGTCCTGCCCCCTGTGGTAGGGGATGGGCTCAGTGAAAACCAGTTTTTGGGGGCTTTTGTTCTCTTGTGGCTTTCTCTGGAGCATTTCCAGGTGTCTTCTGAGAGTCAAAGCAGAAGAGATCTTTTCCAACCCTCTGCCTCAGAGCAGAGAGATCGCAGTCTGTTCTTCATTGAGCTCTCCAGGCTGCACTATCTCTGTTTCTGGCAGTGCTGGTATAAACTGCAGCATTCTGGGTTGTGCGCCCCTCAGCAGCGCTCCCAGTCCTCAAGTCCAGGTCGGTGTGCGTCTCTGCTCTTTGTGCTTCTAAAACTGCCAGCTGCCTCCAGTTCTCATGCACGGCCCCGCAGCTCCAGGTTTCAGCCCGGGGGGCTGCCCTAAAGTCCTTTCCCCGTCGCTATGGTCTGCAAATCTGTGCCCTGTCCCCAGCAGGGGACGCTATCACTCACCCGTGGTGTAGGATTGCCATTGCTTCCTCCTCCTTCCATTTATTCTCTGATATCTGCCCACGGAATCACGGCTCCCCGCTTCATACATTGAAACCAACTGCCTGCAATATTCTGTTTGTAGAGATCCAGATCTATATTCTTACATCTCAGGCTGATTTCGTGGTTGTTCAGAATGGTCTGGTAGATATCCAGCTCAATTTCGGGGACTGGTTGGAATAGGGTCCCCTACTCCTCTGCCATTTTTCAGCCTCCTCTTTTTTTTTTTTAAACAACACTTTAGAAATGTATAAAAACGGCCATGGGCAGGATTTAGCCCACACCCGCTAATGCCTGGTGCAGAAGGTTAAGTACATGTACACTGGAGACAGCAGGATTAATATCCTGGCTTGACTTCTCATTAACTGGCAATTATGCAAGTCACTCAGCCTCTCCCTGCCTCAGTTTCTTCACCTGTAAAAAGGAGATAATTATATAACTCATCTCACAGGTTTTTTGTGATGATTCGCTGAACTATTATTTTTTAAGTGCTTAGAACAGTGCCTCATGTGTAGTATTTGTTGAATAAATAAGAAAGTCCGTAATTGGTCTTGTTATGGGAGAGACATGTTAGGGGAGTGAGGCCTCTCTAGTATGCTTCTGATTATACCCTATGCATAACTACTCCTGCAACATCTGTGACTGGTGGGCCAGGTAGTGGCTCACTACTGCAGCTGCTCTGATTTCTGTATCATATGCCTCAGATGGCACACCAACCATACAGGATTGCTGGCCAATCCAGCCCAGGTCCATGTGCCTTTCAAACTGGAAACTGATGCCACACTACCTCTATTCGGGCCACTCAGGGAGCTGTTAGTTAAGGAACAAACCTTTCATCTTCCCTGATAACACATACGACCACTGCATCAGCTTGCCATTGGGCTAGATCTCTGATCCCTAAAAGAACCTTTCTCAGCAACACTTGACAAAGCTGACCACTCCCTCATCCTTGAAATGCTGTCTTCCTTGGTTTTCAGAAGACCACATTCTTCTGGTTTCGTTCCTATCTCACTGATTACTCCTTCTTGGACTCCTATGCTATTTTCTCCTCATTTCCCCATCCTCTATATGTTAGAAGTCCCCAGGGCACAGTCCTTGGAACTCTTCTCCATTTATACTCCTTTTTTGGTGACTTCATCTAGCCTCATGGCTTTAAATAACATTTATACATTAATGCCTCTCAAATTTATATCTCCAGCATGACCTCCCTTGACACATATATCTTACTGCCTACTTAACAACTCCACTTGGATATCTAATGAGCATTTTGAACTTAATATGTCTCAAACTGAGCTCTTATAAAAGCCCAGATCTACTTCTCCTGCACTCTTCTCTGCCTCCATTAAGAGTAACTTCTAGATGCTTCCTTCTCGAAGCTCAGACCAAAATCCTTGATTTTGATGATTCATTTTTTCTCACACCCCACACCCAATCCCTCAGGAAATCCTATTTGTTCTACCTTCAACATTCACGTAGACTCAATCACTTCTCACAACTCCCCCTGCTACCATCCTAATCTAAACAACCATCATCTGTCCCTGGAAGTACTACATTATTCTCCTTACTGTTCTCTGTTTCTTCCCTTTATCTCCTGTGTCAATTCTCTACACAGCAGCCAGAGTCAACTTAAGTTAATTCATGTCACATGTTATTCCTCTATTTAAAACCTTTCACATGCTTCCCAATTCCCTCAGAGTAAAAGCCTAATCCTCACAATAAACTATAAGACCCTATATGATCAGGCCCCAGTTACCTCCATGAACTTATCTCCCACCACAGTCTCCAGTGCTCACTCCATTCCAGTCACACTGTTCTCCCCTCTTCTTCAAAGCCACTGGACACACTTCAGCCTTAAGGTCTTTCTTGCTATTCCTTTCACCTATAACACTGTGGCCTCAGATATCTGCACTGTGTTCCTACCTCAGTCAGGTCTGGTTCACATGTCTCTTTCTCAGTGAGATTGTCCCTCACTATCCTTGTAAAAATTTCACACTTGCTACTCCCATCCTCTATGGGTTTTTTTTCCCCCTCAACAGCAGTTACAGTCATGTGACATACCACAAGTGTTAATCATTTCTTTGTTTCTTGGTTATTTGTCTCTCCCTGCTAGAACATAAGCTCCATGAAAGTGAGGATTTTGACTATTTCATTCATCAAAAAATTCCCAATGCCAGGAACAGAAAGTGCTTAGCACATAGAAGCTACCCAATAAATATGTTTTAAATAAATAGATGAAAATAACTGATTTCCCCCACTGCCTCCTTATATTGCTTTCCCTCTCTCCAAGAATATAAAATAAACCTAACTACTCTGAAAGGATCCAAAGGCAAGTTCACAGAGGAATCACACCCCAAAAGGAAAGAAAGAGTGATAGAAAATAAGCAAGTGGTCTTATTCCTACTTATATTTCATTTGCCTGGCTGCCAGTGTTTCATGAGACTTTTTCAGTCTAGGCCCTGAGCTTTGGAGACTGGCATATTTTCACTGTTCCTAACACAATCTTCCTCCCAACCTGGGCCCCGTTTTTCTCCTGGCCATCCTGGATATTAGACCCCAAAATCTTGCTCTATGACAGGATCAGATTCCTTACAGGTGTGAAGCAATAGGCACACCTGGCTGCTGGTAGAGAATAAAGGCTGTGTGGGGATATTAGGTGCATGAGTTTGTGTGTGAATATGTGTGTGTGTGTGTGTGTGTGTGTGTGTGTGTGTGTGTGTGTGTGTGTGTGACTACTGTATATAGTTTGCATCATATCTGTATCTATTGTGTATTGGTGTTAGTCCATGTGGCCTGAAATAATATGTCTGGCAAGGTCATTCACCATCCTTAGAGGTTCTTACTATAATCCCTTTAACCTTACCCCTACCTCCAACCCCAGTTAATCACCATCACCAGAGCTAACATGTGCCAAGGCACTGGGCTAAAGGCTTTGTGTATAGTCACTTGTTTATTCCTCACAGTAAATATTTGATATAGGTATTATTATTATTCCAGATGAAGAAATGTTTTCCAGATGAAGAAACAGATTAAGAGAGGTAAAGTAACTAGCTCAAGTATTTATCTTGCTGCCAGCTGATGTTGGTTTAGTATAGCATATTTCAAACTGTTCTATGAGACCCACATTAAATATATATATATATATATATATATATATATACATATATATATTCTACATCACAACTAACATACAAAATTGAAACATTTTGATGGAATAATACTCTTACTATTTGCTTTATAGTCTGATATTTTCTCTTCAGTTAAAAAAAAAAACACCTGGTCAAGACATGCTTAATTGATTTTTACCACCCAAATGGGTCCACTTCACCATTCATTAAAGGCTTGCAAACCACCCTTTGAAAATCACTGCTTTAGGGTGGGTGCCCCATTTCAAGGCTATTTGTTTTTCTCAGAGACCTCCCAAATGTCTCCAGCCTCAAAGAGGGTCATTCTAATCATGGAATGTGAGAACTCAAGAGATACATGGTGGGGGGAAGATGGAGGCACTTTTAGCATGCCTCAGAATGCCAGGTGAAAGTTGGACCCTCTCTTGCTCACTCTGCCCCTCTCAGAATCTGCTCAGCTTTTTTTGTGCTACCTTCTTTGAGCATAAATTCATTCAACAAGCATTTTCTGAACCCCTCAACACTAGGTGCTCTGCTAGAGGCTATGAGGAAGCAAAATTATGTGGGAGAGACAAGCGTATAAACCACTAACTACATAAAGTAAGCAGTAGCAAGTGGCATAGAAAGGGTGCCCATGAAATGTCATGAGCACACAGAGAAAGGGAGATGGATTTCAACTTGAGTTAAAGCTTTAGAAAAGAGATAGCTTTTGAGCCAAACCTGGAAGGGTGACTAGAATTTACACAAACAGAAGCAGGGGAAATGAAATTCTCAGAAGTTTTGAAAAAAAAGAAAGCATATGAGTAGGAAAATGTGGATATGTAGAAAGACTAAAGAGCATTTAAAAAGGATTTCAGGCCAGGTTGTAGAGAATTGTGAATATTTTGCTAAAGAGTTTGAACTTCATCTTGTAGGCAATGAGGAGTCATTAAGTGTTTCTAACTGGCAGCAGTGAGAATGGATTGGAGGACAGCAAAAATGGATGTAGGTAGACACCTAGGAGGCTGATATAATGGTCTAGGAGAGACATAAATGAGGGCCTGACCTGGAATAGTGGTTATGGGTATGTAAAGGAGGGGGCACACAGAAGAAATGGCATTGGAGTAGAGGCAACAGGACTTGGCAACTAATTATATGTGTGTGTGTAGAGGTGATGTCTTCTTTCCTCCTTCCTGGTCTGCCCCTTACTTCAGGGCTTCCATAGCAGCCAAATGAACTCTGTGAATTCATCCATAGCAGGAAGAGGAAGCATGGGTATGGATGGGTGGCTCCTTACCTACAGGTAAGGAAGAGGAGACAGTTCATCATAGGCAAGCCAGGAGGTCAGGCTGGATGGAGCTAGCTCATTCTGTTGCCATAGCATTTCAGAAGATCATAGAATTTTAGAGCTGGAAAGGGACCTTAGGATCCTGCTGTGAGGAGGGGCAGTCTCCCTCCTTCTCTTCTCCCTTCTCTCCCTGACCTTTCTCAGGATCTTTACCAACAAAACAAGTTCAGGAGTCAGCACTTAGAAACTGAAAGGTGACTCAAGCCATCCCAGGTCGGGGAGGGCAGATGCCCTAAAAGAAGCCTCATCTCCCATTAAACAGATATCTTGCCAGCTTTCTTTGTAACATTTTTCCTGGTCAAGCACTCCTCTGGCTGGGGGAATCACTTTTTCTCTTTTTACTGCTTCCCTGGAGAATGGTTTACTAGGCCTGTTGAACAGAGGTTTAGCAGTTTCCCCAATGCAGTGAATGAAGATCAGTGAGAGCTAGGGCTAGAGGCCACAGCTCTTGCTTCTCCACTTCTTGCTCTTTCTACAATCTTCTTTTTTTTAAGATTTTATTTATTTATTTGACAGAGAGAGACGCAGTGAGAGAGGGAACACAAGCAGGGGAAGTCGAGAGGGAGAAGCAGGCTTCCCATGGAGCAGGGAGCCCGATGCTAGGCTCAATCCCAGAACCCTGGAATCGTGACCTGAGCCAAAGGCAGATGCTTAATGACTGAGCTAGCCAGGCGCCCCTCTACAATCTTCTTACTTCTGTAATTTTGATCTGTGGACCAGCAGCATATCACCTGGGAGTTTTTTTAGAAATGCAGAACTTCAGGACACACCCTAGACTTACTGAATCAGAATCTTCACTTTACAAGAATATCTGTGAAAATTAAAGTTTGAAAAGCCCTGTTCTGCATAGATTATAACCCTTTACAGGCACTGCCATTCCTAGAGCAACCCATTCTGGGTTTGCCTGGAACTGTGGAGGGGTAAATAAACTGAAGGTCATAGAACCCTGGAGGGCAGAGATCACCACTCAGACATCTGCAGAAGCTAGGCAGGGGCCTATAGGCAGGGACTCTGGCTCTAAAGGAGGCAGCTGTCATCCAGCTCCAGCTAATTGTTGTTAGGTAGGAATACTAGCCCAGGGCTACCAGATCTTCTGATGTTTTAAAAGAAGCTGGAATTCTAGATTATTTTATGAAATATCCTGATTAAAAATTATATATATAATAATATAATATAATATAATATAATATAATATAATATAATATAATATAATATAATATAGTATAGTTTAATATCCAACAAACTTAAAACACTGTGGTGAGCTGTTGGCAACTTTCTGTTTATAGCCTCTGATGTAGTCTAGGCTTATTTGTTTGTTTTTAGCAGCAGGGACTCTGTTTAATCACAATCTTACCTAGAAGCTTAATGCATTAAGCAGATGAAAAGAGAACCACCCTGGTTCAAGTGGGGCCCAGAGATCCTCCCAGTCAGCCTCCCCCATGTCCCACAGGGCAAGAAGTAGCCTCTGAAGGACACTCCCTACATTTTATAAAAGCACAGGTCAAAAAGCACTGAGAAACTCTAACAATACCATTTGACAGATGAAGAGACTGAGTGTCTTGTCCAGCAACTTAGCAGTCACCAGACTTCCAGTCCAGTGCTCTTCTCATCTTGGCTCACTGACTTCTTTGCATGGTTCTCTAGCACAGCCCTCCACTGATGGAGGATTCATTCTACAGCATGGCTGGCAGGTACTCTCCTAGACTTTGCTTGGATAACTTCAATGATGGAAAGCTCATCACTTCATAAGATTGGACATTAAGATGTGAGTTTGGCTTGCCCAAGAATCTTTAAGCAGATACATATTGTTTGTGAGCTCTGCAGGTACTGAATCTGCCCAAGTGGTTTAAGCAACACTTCAACCTAGATGGGACTTAAATCTGCTCATCTAATTGAAACTCCTTATGAAGTTATTTCAATTCCTGCCTTTGTATGAGAAATGAATAGTGGACTGGAAAGTAAATTTCTTAGATAGAGAGGAAGTTGTTTGAGGCTGAAGGCATTCCATGAGGGAAAGAGAAGAGGAAGCTAAAGAGGAAAGGGGTGAGTGCTAGGAAAAGGGGTGTGTGAGGTAAACGAAGTCATTTATACTAACTTGAGAGTAGAGAACCCATGGAGAGCTTAGAGGAGGAGAATAACTAATGGGTCCCTAACCACAGTAGAAGGAATATGGTTTTCATCTGTCTGGTCCCTATGATCAAGCTGAAGTGGCCCTAAGGGAAGGCTGTTGGGCCAAGGCCCCCTGCATTCCAAGATGGTATTTTCTGTAGCAGCCCAGTAAGCAGCATCTCACCCTGTTTCCACACTCTGCCTGTTGAGACCTGAAGAAAGACAAGTATAGCTACTTCTTCCCTGCACTTTCCTGAGCTGCTTGGAGCTTACTTCAAATGGCTGTAGGATCTACTGAGTCTTTTCTCTGGCCTGGGTCTACAAGATCAGGTAGCTGCTTGGAAAACCTAGGGATGAGGAATTGCATTCCCAGGTGAGTGACTGTTTAAGCTGATATTCCCACAGAGAAAATGGGAGCCCACATGCCCAGCAAATCTTCTTCCCCAAATTAAGAACCCTGACTGTCCTCAGCATCTCTGACTATTAATCTTCTAAATACAGATGAAGATGTTTCCTATTGTTTTTCGGGGGGACAAAGAAACTTATCTCAATGACTTCAACATAGTGATAGGAGTTTGGTCTAGAGCTGGACTTCTCACACTTTAATTATGCATGTGAATCACTGGGAATTTTGTGGAAATGTCGATGTTAGTCAGTAGGTCTGGGGTGGGCCTTGGATTCTGCACTTCTAATAAGTTCCCAGGTGATGCTGATGCTGGTGAGGCCCAAAGTTTGAGTAATAGTTAGGCGATAGATGACCTTAAGAATTTATCTAGCTAAATTTTACTTTTCAAAGTCTAAACTAGATTATATTTAATCTATACATGCTTTTACTATTATACTAACATCTTACTTTGAATTCTTTCCTGTGTTAGCTTATTTGGGATGACATCTATCATGTTTCCCATTTCTTCATCTCCTGCCTTCACAACTCTTAGCTTCTTGGAAGCACATGCCATCTGCCTCTGCCACCCACTATCCCTTCTTTTTGCTTCCATCTCCTGACATTCTGGCCCTGTCTGCTTCTCTGACATCATCTCCCACCACTGTCTTATATTCCACTATATTCTGCCATGCTGACCTTCTTCTGTTCCTTGCACATATCAGTCTCATTTTCATCTCTAAACGTTTGCTTTTGTCATTTGTTCATGTTTGGAATGCTCTTCCCCCAGATCTTTGCATCACTGATTTCTTCTCATCATTTTGGTGTCAATTCAGATGTCACCTCCTAAAAGAGGCCTCCTTGGCCATTTAGGTAAGACAGTGTCTTTCTTCCTCAGTTACCTTCTATTATATCACCTTATTTCTTATTTTTGTAGCTATTCGATATCTAAGATTATTTATTGTTTTTGGGGTTCATTGTCTAAATCCTTTCCTTAGAATATAAGTTCCTTGAGGATACAGACCTAGTTTGTTTTGTTCACTACTGTGTTCCCAGTAGCTAGAACAGAACTTGGCACATAGTAGGTAGTTTACACATAATTCGTGGCTGACAGATTATCTTTCTGGACATTCTTCCTCACTCACTGAAGACTTTAATTCCTGGATCATCACTGTCTTCATCTTTCTCTTGTCTCTCTAACCTCAACACTCCCTATTAGATGGCCTATTCAACTGTGGCTTCACTTTCAACAACCTCTTTCTTCACCTCATTACAGCTAAAAAACTCCTACAGTAATACCCTAGATCTGGATTTCCTCCAGAATCTTGATTTCAGGCATCTCTTCTCTGATCACTGTCCTGCTTTACCAGCTCACTTACTCTGGTACTTCTATTCCAACAATTCTTCCACATCATCAAGGTCTCCAATCATTGATCCTACTGTTCCATTAACCCTACCCTATTGCTCATCATACTTCCTCCTGTCCTCTTTTCTTCTCTGTCCAGCTTAGAGCCCCTGGTCCATTATTATGATCACTTCCTTGAAAATGTTCACAACTCTATTGTCCATTTGTTTTCTCATTGTATTTTTCTGGAAAATCTCCCCTAGATTCCACCCAACCACCTATCTTCTCTATACCTGTGCTTAAGCAGCAGAATGGACTGTATAAAAGTCCCACAGCTGGGCTGATTGATTTTGCTTTACCACAAGCCTCAGCTGGGCACTCAACACTTCCTGCAAACCCTACTATATGTCACTAATAATATGTTTGCTTTTCCATTCTAACTAAGACAGTGGTTCTCAACCCTAGTTGCACATTTAGGATCATCTAAGGACCTTATAAAAATCCGGATGGGCCCAGGCCATGCCTCATTCTGATTAAATCATAATCCCTGAAGGTGGGATTTAGACAGCAATGTTTTGTTTGTTTGTTTGTTTGTTTTTTAAACTCCCCTGGTGATTCCAGTGTGCAGCCAAGTTTGAGAACCACTGATCTGAGAGGACTATTTCATACCTGCTCCTCTCTCCTTTGACTTCCAATGACTCCTTCCATATTCTTCACTCAACTTTGTCTCTTTATTGAGGAAATAGATACCATTTTAGGGGCGTTCCCTCCTCTTTCATTCATCAAATCTATAAGCACACTGGCACTTGTACCCTCACTCACTTTCTCTGTCTTCCTTCCTGCTAGAGTGTAGGAGGTGGCCCTGTTTCTGTCAAGGGCAAATATTTTCTCTTACGCTCTGAACCCCATCCCTCCAACCTTCTCAAGGACTTTGCTCCTGCAAGTATCCCCTTTGCTACACCAATGCTTTTCAGACTTTGATATACATGCAGATCACCTGGGGATCTAGTTAAAATGCAAATTCAGTAGGTTTGCGATGGGGCCTGAGGTTCTGCATTTATAACAAGTACCCAGGTGATGATGATGCTGTTGATCTGTAGACCATGCTTCAAGTAGCAAGGTCTTATATTGTCAGTCTCTCCTCATTCCCATAATCATATAGGCATGTTCCTAACCTCATGTTAGAAAAAAATTGCTTCCTTGACCTCATATACCCATTCAAATATTACCCTATTTCTCTTATTCCCTTCAGAGCAAAACTTCTCAAAGAATTCTCTGTACTTGTCTCCACTTTACCTTCCTTCAGTTTTCCCCTCTCATTCACTCTTCAAGTACTCCAGAATGACTTCTGTTACCCTTCTGCCAATGAAGCTACTCTTGTTAAAGCCATCAATGGCAACCATGTTGCCAATACAATGGACATATCTGTCATTATCCATTCAACTTCTCAATGTCATTACTTAAAACTTTTTCCACCTGAATGTAATTTCTTCTGGTTTCCTACCTTACTGACCACTACTTTTCAGTCTCCATTTTTATCCTTCTTTTTCTACTCAACTCTAGTCTAATTGTTGGACAGCCTCAAGACTTGGTTCAGGGCCCTTTTCTATTTATACTCTCTCCCTAGATGATCACATCCTGTTGTGTGACTTTATTTTTTTAATTAAGTTATATATATATTAAAGATTTTATTTATTTATTTGACAGACAGAGAGAGAGCACAGGCAAGGGGAGTGGAAGAGGGAGAAGCAGGCTCCCCGCTGAGCAGGGAGCCCAATGCAGGGCTGGATCCCAGGACCCAGGCAGACACTCATCCTAGGATCGAGCCTTGAATTGGAGGCAGATGCTCAACTGAGTGAGCCACTCAGGTGCTCCCCTGTTGTGTGTCTTTAAATACCATCCGTATGATATACTATATGTTAGCTAATTGAATTTAAAAATAAGTAAATAAATAAATGTGATGATGACTTCAAAATGTGTATCTCCAGGCAGGTCTTCCTTCTCTCCTGAGCTCCAGGCTTCTGTATTCAACTGTCTTTCTTACATCTCCTCTAATATGACTAATTGACAGTTCACAGTTTTTAATACATCCAAAATGGAAGTTTTGATTTCTTCCCCTCCTCAAACCTGCACTTATACCACTCTTCCTACATCAGCAAATGGTGCCACCATCTACCCAGTTGTTTAAGCCAAAAACCTGGAGTCATCTATAATTCCTCTTCCTTTTCCTTCACACTC
Source organism: Zalophus californianus (assembly GCF_009762305.2). Classification (NCBI taxonomy): domain Eukaryota; kingdom Metazoa; phylum Chordata; class Mammalia; order Carnivora; family Otariidae; genus Zalophus; species Zalophus californianus. The sequence goes on from NC_045612.1 coordinate 78,625,961, forward strand.
CACATTCAACCCATCGCCAAGTTCTGGTATTTCTACATCTAAAATATATCCTAAGAATGTTTACCTCTGTCTGTTGTCTTCGTTGACCTTCCCAGTCTATTTACATCATCTCTCTCCTGGATGACAGCAACTGCAACAGTTTCAATCTCTTGGATCTCTTTTAATCTGTTTACTACACAGCAATCTTTTTTACAAATGTAAATCATATCAATTTGTTCTCTTGCTTAAAACCACTCAATTCCCTCCCCCCCTTCTGTTGTCCTCAGATTAAAATACAAGTTTTCTACTGTGACTTTCAAGGTTTCATGTGACCTGGTTTCTGTCAAATTTGTTTCCTATAACTCTGCCCCTTTCTCTCTAGGTTTCAATCTCATTGTGCTTCTAATTCCTGGGACAACCTTTGGACTTTTGGACTTTCTGTTTTCTGCATCTAGAATACTTTCTCCCTACCTCTTTATTTGGCTGGCTCACTTTAAAGCCTGTAGGCCTCAACTAAATGTCATCTCCTCGGAGAATCATTCTTTATCTAAATTCTCTCTCCCCTCCCCCACTATCTTTTCACATTCTTTGATAACACTTATTATTTATCAACATCTGTATTAGCATATTTATTTATTTACATTATTTACTTGTTTATTATTAAATTTACAAATGAATGAATAAGAATAGGTAGTGATCTATATACTAAATAATATCATTTTTTCAAAACAACATGGGTTGTATTATAGATGTTAGCCTTAGGCTCTCAATACTAGCATTATAGTAGTTGTGTACTTCTAATTTTTGTCCTTTTTTTAACTATTGCGTTCCACTCACTGTTGAAAATCGAGAGTGAGTTTTCAGTCCAGCTCAGCCACTAACTTTATGACTTTGTAAGTCCCTTTCATTCCTAGGAGCTATATTTTCTCATTTGTAAAATAACAATGTTGGAGGAGATAATCTTTAAGATCTTGCCAACTCTGATTTATGGGTAAGTGATGGCTTAACAGTATTAGGTATATAATGATTAGTGTGTTCATTGTATGGTTGGGGAACCTGAGACACAAAGAAACTGGGTACTGTCCCAGGTTACCCATCAATAGTGAATTCACCTTTTCATTCAGTTCTGCACACAGGTAAGGACCAGTCTGGGCTGGTGTCTCTGGCCCCCAGAAGCCTGCCTCTGGGCTCCTTGAATCACTATGGACTCAGATAAGGAGAATGTGGTAGACAGGGGACTCACCTAAGACTGTCTTGCTCCTTAAGTTGCTTATGGCTGAAGAGAGGGCCACAATTCACACTTGTCCACTGGAGAGCCGGTGCCAGGCTAAGTACCAAATAGGCTTCTAGGAGATCACAGGGCTTTAAGGGAGAGGTCTGGGACAAAGAGATTGTGGAAACCCCTTTTCCAAATTTTTATTATCCTGTCCTGAATGTTTACTGGTTGCCAGACCTGTGGTAAATGCTTTTTTTCCCATGGATGAATTCATCAAATCTTATGAAGCAGGCACTATTATTATCCCTATTTTACAGATAAGGAAACTATCAAGATACAGGACATTAAATAACCTTCCCAAGTAAGTAACAAAGCCAATAATTGAATCCAAGCAGTTCTGGCACCAGAGCTTATACTCTTACCTACTATATTATATTACTTCTAACTGTTCATAGGTACATAAGACATACTTGATTCAAAAGCCTCTATACTTCTGGGATCAACATTTATTCCTCTGAAAGAACTTCTAGGCACAAACATTAACACAGGGCTGTCTGCTCTCAGATCCATTCTCCACTCTTCTTCAGTACACTAAATTTCTTAGGCTCCCTTGTTGTCTCACTACTTTTGTCCAATGGGAGACACCTGAGGGAGATTTGTGAGCAGGTGGAAGGAAGAAACCAGTCCCCCCCATGCTTCAGAGAGGTATATTCTGGAAATGGCTGTATCTCCTACACAATTCCAGCATCTGTTTACTCCTCCATTCTTGGCTTCTGAACCATCAGGCCACCCACCCCATACTTGTAGCTTCAGTTTAACACCAGTTTCTGGGTTCTGGCAACATTACCTTTCCCATTTATCTATCTAGCCCTAGGAGTGGTAGCAGTTTTCTGTGGTTGCTAAATGCTGACTTTCCTCATATCTTCCGTTTGCCTTTTTAGCTCTGCAGGTAAGATGCATTTCTTGTATTAAATGCTCTCTCTTTAAAAGATCTAGGGTGGTTTCTATTTTCTTGACTGGATTATGATTGATATAGACAACTTCTATAATCCCAGGACTACTCACTATCACATAAATTAGTTTATAATCCTTCAAAGCATATATCACAACCTTTAATTATCTTGTTTACTTATTTGTTGTCTATTTTTCCTCCACTCAAAGTAGATTGTAAGGTCTATGAGGAACTTTGTCTTGCATCCTGAGCATCTATCAAAATGCTTGGTACATAGGGATTCAATAATATTGTTGAATAAATGTATCCATCAAAAAAAATCCAAGTTTTTATTGGATATCTTCTGTGTAACAGTCACCATTGTAGGAAATACCAAGGTGAGTGATTCATTGTCCCTGATTAAAAAAAAAAAAAACAACCTTATAATTCCATTTACATGACAAGACATAGAAAAATGTACCAGTGTATTAGTTTGCCAGGGTTGTCATAACAAAGTACCAAAGACTGGGTGCCTTAAACAACAGAAAATAATTTTCTCAAAATTCTGAAGGCTAGGAGTCCATGATCAAGGTGGTCTCTTCTGAAGCCTTTCTCCTTGGCTTACAGATAGCTACCTTCTCCCTTTCTTTTCACATGGTCTTTCCTCTGTACCCATCTGTGTCCAAATTTCCTCTTCTTATAAGGACACTAGATATATTGGATAGGGGTCTATCTTAGTGATCTTATTTTAACTTCATTATCTCTTTAAAGATACTGTCTCAGAGTGCCTGGGTGGCTCAGTTGGTTAAGCATCTGCCTTTGGCTCCGGTCATGATCCCAGTGTCCTGGGATGGAGCCCTGCATCATCCAGCTCCCTGCTCAGCTGGGAGCATACTTCTCCCTCTCCCTCTGCTTCTCCCTCGCCCCCTGCTGCTCCCCCTGCATGTGCTCTCTTGCTCTGTCAAATAAATAAAATCTTTAAAAAAATAAAAAAAATGCTGTCTCCAAATAAAGTCACATTTTGAAGCATTGGGCATTCAGACTTCAACATTCAAATATTTGGGGGACACAATTCAGCCTGTAACAACCAGTATGTAAAAGACCATTTTAAATTGAGAAGGATAAATGGTAGTGCTATAGGAGTTAGATAAAAGATAATAAAACCAGGGCCTGGAGTATTCCAGGAAAGCTTCCTAGAGATGGTGTGCCCAGTGCTGGATCTTAAAGAAATCTTAGAGTCATGACAGCCTGACTGGGCTGGTTGGCAGGAAAGGTGCATCCAAGAGGCTCAGTGTGAGTGAAGGCTCAAAGATGAGAAAATGAGGAGACCATTGTAGAATTACTAGACAATCAGCCTTGGGAGGAAGTTGAAAGGCTAATCAGGATAAGCTCCCATTTGATTTAAGAATCCCTTGCCTGCCAAAGGACCATTCACCTTCTGCTCCTATCCCTCCCAGGACTGGGTGTTCATCAAAGCAGCTGCTTAGATCTTTGGCCAGCTCTGTCTGGCCAAAAACAATGGGTTGGATGAAGTGGGGAGAATCTGCTAGGACATAGAGGAAAATAAGTATGTGTGTATAGCATGCCAGTGATGTCTTCATACCAATCATCTTCAGGTACTTCTTTCTGATGTCATATTTTAATTCCTTCTTGCTGAAGCTGCAACTTTTGTTTTTGTAATACCATTCTTGCCTGCCCTGCCCTGTGGGTCAGGAGACTTGGATTCTTCTCTTGTTTAGCTGTGCTACCTTAGGCAAATGTCTTTCAATCTTTGGGCTTCAGTGTTTATGAAGTGTAATTATGGCTAATTAACACTCCCTGTCATGTTCTTCTTACAGGGTAATTGTAAGGACTACATGGAATAATAATGGGTGTGAATGTGACCAACAATGTCAACATTCAGCTGCTGTAAAGGTGTCAGCCTGGGTTGCACTGCCCAGATTTAGGGACATCATGAAGAGGTGGGTGGTTTCTCCGTTTGCCTGTTTTGCTGATGTTCTTTTGACTCATTCTCAACAAAATAAGCAAATGGAAAATTCATCCACCAACAAGCTACCTTTCATATTCCTGAGGATGTGAGGGAGAATCCTGGAACGGTGTGTGTGTATCCGCGCTCGCGCTGGCGCTCGCGCTGGCGCGCGCGCACGCACACGCACTTGCGTTAGCAAAAAGAAGCTTGGAAAGCTGCAGAGGGTAAAGTTGAGACTTTATCTTTTTTATGCGACCTTAGATAGGTCCCTTCCATCTTCTAAATCTCCATTTATTTATCTGTAAAATGAAGATACTAATGCCTGTGTTCACACGGTTTTTCTGAGAAGCGAAAGTAATGAGGATGAAAGCCCCAAAAGAGTACACAATAGGAGAAAGGATCCGAGGGGAGTATGCAGAGCGAGGGCTGGGGGAAGGGAGGCAGGAGAGTGTTGGCATGGCTCCACTGGATCAGGATCTTATTATTTCAGAGGTTGGCCCAACACCTCTGGCAACTTTGGAGAGGACTTTTTGCTGACTCGACACAATTGGCACAGCTGGGAGCCCCACAATAAACAGCATCTAACTACAGCACGGAGAGGAGGGCAGGGAGAGGTGGCCTCCGCCTTCTCCCGGGTGAAGGTCATTTACCCCCATCCTCTCCCTGCACCCCACCTCCCAGTTCTGAAGGCTTGGCAGGGGACAAAGGCAGTAGGTTGGGACCCTCCTCCTACGCTTCTCTCAGTCAAGCACTCCTGGAGCTGGAGGGCGGAGAGGCAGAGCCTGCCAGCTGGGATGGAACAACCTGACTGAAGGGGAGGTCCGGGGCGGAGGGGATTGAGCTGTAGGGCTGTGGAGGAGGGGAGGCGGAGGGGGCGCTTGGGCTTTCATTCGATCCAGCCCTGCCAGCCCAGCCTGCCTGAGACAATCCGCGCCAGCCACGCAGGCCTCAGAGAAGCCGGACTTCGCGGGCACCATGCAGTGGATAAGGGGCGGATCAGGAATGGTGAGTGCATATAACCCCGGCTTACCCTCCCTAAGCCTCAGTCCCCTAGCCCCACCCCCCACCCCCGGTTTCTTCATCAGCCGCCCTGCAGTGAGCCCCCTGGCTTCTGCCCACCGCCCTCTCCGCCACTGTCCTTGAGACAGTAGCGAGCTTGCTGTGGCCATTTTAGGAGCCCTTGCTCACTCGCCTGCTGAAGAAAGATCCCTCCCATCCCCCCCCGCATCCCTACGTACTCCCCCTCTATTGGGGTGAAATGAGAGTGGGGGTCACCTGGAAGGCCAATGAGGCAAGGGGGACTGGCAGAGGGTCTCTGGGAACAGTGAGTCTTGAAGGTGCCCGGTGAACTGGTATGGGTTTGGGAGGGAGAGCGTAGTCAAAAAGCCTGGGATTGTGGAGAAGGCAGTATGGGAGAGCTTCATGGTCCCCCCAAAAGGCTGCATGTACCCCTTCACCCTGGCCAGTCTCAGGGCTTGACGGCCAGGGAGTGACTCTCAGGGACGCTGCATAGGGGGGTCCTGGAGCTCTTCCTTCCCTGGGCTGGAGTCACCCTGTTCACACTTGGGGTTTTGTAAAGGAGAGAGAGCTGCAGAAACCCTCATCCTGGGATTGGGTCTGAGCCCTATTCAGTTAGAAGAGCTCTTTCTTATCCCCACCCCCATCCAAGGAGTGTGTGCTTGTGTGTGTGTTTAGTATTATCCTCCAACAGTTCATTGTATACTATGGTGCACCCTTCTCCACCTGGAGACCTTGGAATGACTTCCCTTGAAGAGAGGAAGTGGTGGCTGCATCTTGATGCATCTTTCACTCAGCCAGGGGTAGCTCAAGTCTGGTCAGGGACTCTGGGGGGTTGGAGGCATGGGCAGGAGGGTCTTAGAGGGCAGTTGGGTTGGGTCAGCAGGTGCTGATGGCAGTCTTAGCCCACACTTCTGCACTGCCAGGCACAACCCACAGCTGAAGAAAAGTAGCCTGAAGCAGTTGGGTAAAAACTGATATTTAACTCATTTTTTACTCCTGTTCTGGAAGGGGAGAGGAATTTGGCATGGATTAGGACGGTATTCAGAGGAGCTGTCCTCCTCCTTTCCTCATGGTTTCCTTAAAATTCTGTTTCACTGGTTCTTAAAGGCATCCAGTTTATATTCCTATATACCAGAGCTTTAAGAGACTCTTCTCAGACTTCCCTCTTTCCCTAGGGTCACATCAAAGCTGTTTCAAATGTTGGTAGAACCAGAATAGGTTAGATGAGGAAAAGACCTTCAAGTCCTTGTCATCCATTCAGGAAAGCTGCAACCCAGAGAATGGGACAGACTTGCCCAGGGCCACACAGCTCCATGAAGGCAAAACTGAGTCTAGCACAGGAGTCTTCTGTCTTTTCGTCATTGTCCCTCTCCACTGCTTCACAGAATCTTCAGTTCAAATGGTGCTGATAGGCAGAGAGGGACAAACAGTCATGATCTTGGGAAAGAACTTCTTTAAGGATGAACTAATGTCATGAAATTTGTCTGAAAAACAAAACAAAACATGACAGTCCTGGTATTTCTGGCAGCTGAGTATGGGTGAGACCGCCCACCTCTTCTAAATATATTTTAACATAAGGGTCAAGAGCCATCCATCGACAACAGATTGAAGTAATGGGAGAAATCTGAAGTTTTGCCATTTGTGTGTGAGAGAAAAGAGGGAGTAACAGATACCTTGTAGAGACTATGGAGTTAAAGATTGATGGGGAATTCTTATAATATTTTTAGGGGACTTGAGTGGTGAATATTATATGATAAAAACATTTATTTAATCATTTGCTAGATTTCAAGAAACTTTGTTTTGGTCTGGAGGCAGGAAACCTCTAGTCTTGGCCCTGCTATTGTTTTGATAGGAATGTTTGGGCCTCAGTTTTCTCACCTGTTAAATGGGCCTATTGATGATTCCCAAAATTCCTTTGAGGTTTGAGAGTCTCAGATTCTTTAAAGTAAATGTTGGACAAAATGTAACTAGTGGCTCATTATGAAAAAAAAAGACAGGGAGTATTTATTTAGCCACCATTTTATAATGTGGTCAGTCAAAAGGTCTTTACTCCTTGTTCTTTCATTTGCAAAGTGCTTGAAATTTATATTAGGCTTTTTATAATAGTGGGATTTCTTTTTAGAACATTTGACTATTTTAACTGATTTCAAGTGTCACATGTGAATCAAAGTCCTTGAACATAAAAAATCAGTAAGGATTTTACAGAATAAAATCTTTCTCAGTAGAGAGTGTTAAAAAACCTGTGAGTTCACTTTTGATGGTAAATTGTTTAGCATATTTATTCATAACTTCTGTTTGCAATGCAATTTGTGCTGGGTTAGGCATAGAGTGGAAAGAATGCTGGTCTCAGAGTCAAAAGTCTGAGGATGAAGTCCTGGCTTTCATACTTCTCAGCTCTGAAACAATTGCCAGTTGTCAAACTTCTTTCATCCTCAGTATTCTCATCTATAAAATGGGTATAAAATACCTTATTTCATAGTTGCTATTGAGGTTGTTAATTCATTAAAAAATATAGAGTATCTACTATGAGTTGGCACTGATTTAGGTGCTGGGGAGACAGTGAACAAAAACAAATTCTCCATTCTTATGGATCTTACATTCTGGGGGCTGAGTGTTCACTAAACAATTACACAAATTAAGATATAATATGGCAGGAGGTGCTAAGCACTAAGAAGAAAAAGAAAACCTGGTAAAAGGATAGAGAGAAATAGGGGATGGGATGATATATTAGACAGATGATTCAGAGCCTCTCTGATTAGAGATTACACATCTCTGCTCAGAAGAGACATTTGAGCAGAGATGTGTAGGAAATGAAGAAACAAGCTCTGTGCAGATATTTAGGAGAAGGTTCTACACAAAGAAATGGCCAGAGGAGGGGTTGTGGAGAGAGAGGTGGAGCACAACTGGTTTGTTTAAGGAACAGCATGGAAACCAGTTTCCCCCGGAACATTTAATCTGAGTGAGATTGGTAGCTTTTGGAAGGTTTGAATATGTAAGGAACATAATCTGACTTAAAATTTAACAAAATAAATTGTTATTCTGGGGCAAAGGTAAAAGGTGTAAGGAGGCTCTTACAAGAGTCCAGGTTAGAGGTGATGGTGGCTCGGATGAGGGAAAAAGGGCTATACCCAGAATCATTTGTAGATAATGGCTGTCCAGTTTTCCCAACGCATTCCTTTTTCCTTTCTGACCACCCATCTGATTCTCATATGGCTGAGTGTGGGGCTAGAATGAATGAAGGATGGGTGGATGTAGGCAAGGACATTTCACATCTAAGTCAATGATCAAATGATCTGCTTTGGGTTTCTGGCCTCTGATGGAGCTAATTGAGGGTTTGTTCTATGTGAATTACCAGTGAGCCAGTTCCTTGGTTTCTAGGATTCTGGACAATAAGATTAATTATATTATTACTACTTTAGAGATGTGGTATACTTAGCATATGTGATATCTGGAATAACTCATTTTAATACTCTCATTTATATGACAAAAGTATTTTCAATAATAATCATGTAGTAATCAGTACTAATACTTATTTTATTGTTTTGCTTTTAATTTTAAAATAATTAGCAATGAAAAAGAAGAATAAACTTCAATTTAAAAGATATTTAAATTCAGTAACATATCACATATAACCTAAAATGTGCACTTACTGAACAAAAATAGTACACATTGCAGTTTGTATTGTTTTTGCTGTTTTAAATTTTAAGCACAAATAAAAACTCCAGTTGGTCACATAGAATGACAGAATTGAAGTGACTTACATTCTGTTTCTTTGACTTTACAATCCCTGTGCTATCATTGTTTACTTTGAACCTACTACTTAAATGATGAAACATATAGTACCAGAGGGATTGCAGACATGAAATTCACCCAAAGCTACCTTCAATGATTTTAAAACTTTGCAAGTGAAATGAACTGAAGGAACACCTGTAAAGTCTGTGTATATGGGGGGAGGGGTACACAACTGAATCCACTTACCTATAGAATACCGTGTTATTAAAGGAAAGTAATATAAGGTGATGATTTAAAACTCAGTTTTAAATTGTTTAACAACAATTGCTTAGAATTTTGACCAACAAAAGGTTTTATTCAGGGAGGAGTATTTTATTACTGACATTGTTTAAAATTACTGATTCATAGTGAAAAAAATACTTTGACTTTTCATCTTTTAGTATATGTGCTGCCAAAGCGAACACTGACTTTTCATCTTTTAAAAAAATTTTTTTATAGATAGTGCACTCCTTTTTATTTTTATTTTTTAAATTCTATTTTATTATGTTATGTTAATCACCATACATTACATCATTAGTTTTTGATGTAGTGTTCCATGATTCATTGTTTGCGTATAACACCCAGTGTTCCATTCAGTACGTGCCCTCTTTAATACCCATCACCAGGCTAACCCATCCCCCCACCCCCCCTCCCCTCTAGAACCCTCAGTTTGTTTCTCAGAGTCCATAGTCTCTCATGGTTCATCTCCTCCTCCGATTACCCCCTTCATTTTTCCCTTCCTGTTATCTTTTTTTTTTTTTACATATAATGTATTATTTGTTTCAGAGGTACAGGTCTGTGATTCAACAGTCTTACACAATTCACAGTGCTCACCATAGCACATACCCTCCCCAATATCTATCACCCAGCCACCCCATCCCTCCCACCCCCCACCCCCCACCACTCCAGCAACCCTCAGTTTGTTTCCTGAGATTAAGAATTCCTCATATCAGTGAGATCATATGATACATGTCTTTCTCTGACTTATTTCACTCAGCATAATACCCTCCAGTTCCATCCACGTCATTGCAAATGGCAAGATTTCATTCCTTTTGATGGCTGCAAAATATTCCATTGTATATATATACCACCTCTTCTTTATCCATTCATCTGTTGATGGACATCTTGGCTCTTTCCATAGTTTGACTATTGTGGACATTGCTGCTATAAACATCGGGGTGCATGTACCCCTTTGGACCCCTACACTTGTATTTTTGGGGTAGATACCCAGTAGTGCAATTGCTGGGTCATAGGGTAGCTCTATTTTCAACTTTTTGAGGAACCTCCATACTGTTTTCCAGAGTGGCTGCACCAGCTTGCATTCCCACCAGCAGTGTGGGAGGGTTCCCCTTTCTCCACATCCCCGCCAACATCTGTCATTTCCTGACTTGTTAATTTTAGCCATTCTGACTGGCGTGAGGTGGTATCTCATTGAGGTTTTGATTTGGATTTCCCTGATGCCGAGCGATGTTGAGCACTTTTTCACGTGTCTGTTGGCCATTTGGATGTCTTCTTTGGAAAAATGTCTGTGCATGTCTTCTATCCATTTCTTGATTGGATCATTTGTTCTTTGGGTGTTGAGTTTGATAAATTCTTTATAGATTTTGGATACTAGCCTTTTATCTGATATGTCATTTGCAAATATCTTCTCCCATTCTGTCGGTTGTCTTTTGGTTTTGTGGACTATTTCTTTTGCTGTGCAAAAGCTTTTTATCCTGATGAAGTCCCAATAGTTCATTTTTGCCCTTGCTTCCCTTGCCTTTGGCAATGTTTCTAAGAAGAAGTTGCTGCAGGTGAGGTTGAAGAGGTTGCTGCCTGTGTTCTCCTTTAGGATGTTGATGGACTCCTGTCTCATATTTAGGTCTTTCAAACATTTTGAGTCTATTTTTCTGTGTGGTTTAAGGAAATGGTCCAGTTTCATTCTTCTGCATGTGGTGGTCCAATTTTCCCAACACCATTTGTTGAAGAGACTGTCTTTTTTCCATTGGACATTCTTTCCTGCTTTGTCGAAGATTAGTTGACCATAGAGTTGAGGGTCCATTTCTGGGCCCTCTATTCTGTTGCATTGATCTATGTGTCTGTTTTTGTGCCAGTACCATACTGTCTTGGTGATTACAGCTTTGTAACAGAGCTTGAAGTCTGGAATTGTGATGCCACCAGCTTTGCTTTTCTTTTTTAACATTCCTCTGGCTATTCGGGGTCCTGTCTGGTTCCATGCATATTTTAGGATTATTTGTTCCATTTCTTTGAAAAAAGTGGATGGTATTTTGATAGGGATTGCATTAAATATGTAGCTTGCTCTAGGTAGCATTGACATCTTCACAATATTTGTTCTTCCAATCCATGAGCATGGAACGTTTTTCCATTTCTTTGTGTCTTCCTCAATTTCTTTCATGAGTATTTTATAGTTTTCTGAGTACAGATTTTTGCCTTTTTGGTTAGATTTATTCCTAGGTATCTTATGGTTTGGGGTGCAATTATAAATGGGATTGACTCCTTAATTTCTCTTTCTTTTGTCTTGTTGTTGGTGTATAGGAATGCCACTGATTTCTGTGCATTGATTTTATATCCTGCCACTTTACTGAATTCCTGTATGAGTTCTAGCAGTTTTGGGGATAGTGCACCCCTTCATTGCCTGCACTAAGGGTTGCCCACTTCTATTGTCCCTCCCTTGATATGCCACTGCTTTGGAAAAGAATATGAAATCATAGACTAAATTCCATGCCAGATTTCATGTGACCTTTATAAAAGCCACAATGTTGGAGTTGGTGGACATCTCTGAATAGGTAAGATAAAATGGCCAATTAGTAAGTTTAATAGTTGGCTTGATTCTACTATGAATTACAGAGATCTATCTACACTGGCTTAAAACACACAGGTTTTATTTCACACAAAGGAAGTCAGGAGATAAGCATATTAGGGCCAGTATGGCAGCTTCATGAAGCTTTAAGAACTTCTCTGTTCCACCATCCCAGCATTTAGTTTTCATTGTTGAGGTTGCTTAATGGTCCAAGATTGGTGTGGAAGCTCCAGAACATCTGTTTAACATCCACATTCTAAGAAACAGGAAAGTTAAGAAGAAAAGAACTTGACTATCCTTTTTAATTTAATATTTCCACTTATACCTCATTGCTCAGAACTGAATTACAAGGGGCTCCTGGGTGGCTCAGTCGTTAAGCGTCTGCCTTCGGCTTGGGTCATGATCCTGTGGTCCTGGGATCGAGCCCCGCATTGGGCTCCCTGCTCAGCGGGAAGCCTGCTTCTCCCTCTCCCACTCCCCCTGCTTGTGTTCCCTCTCTCTCTATCTCTCTCTCTGTGTCAAATAAATAAAATAAAATAAAATAAAATAAAATAAAATAAAAAAAGAACTGAGTTACAAGAGTGCTTTCAGTTGCAAGGGAAACTTGGGAAAGTAGTCATGTAAACTGGGTGGCAATGTGCACAGCCAACAATCAGCTGCAAGTTTTCTGAAACAAAAGAAGAAGGGGAGAATGGGCTGTGGGAAGACAACCTACAGTCATTGTCACAGTTAATTCACATGTATGTCTGCCAGTGTAAAAACAGAGAATCTCAGGACTTGAATTTGACTTTGGACTATGAGCCATAGCCTGATTGATGTGGCCATAGTTAAAATACCGTCATTAATCTGGTGAAAGATCAATCAAGACCTGACATACCCTAGTCTTCCTTTGCTTCCTCTCAGTGACAGGGTCTTCTTTTGGGACCAAATGAATGGTGATATCCCTCACAGAAATGGGGAATGCAAAATGAGGAACAGTGTTTAGGGAGGAGGTGGAGAGAGGAGATGACAAATACAGTCTGAGCCATGCTGAGTCTGAGATGTTTGGACAGCCTCGTATGGGGCATATCCAATAGGCAGTTGATAATCTACATATGGAGCTTAGAGGATTGAGAGGTATTAGTGACAGATGAAGTTCTGACAATAGATGAACTACTAAGTATTTCAAAATCTGTTTCAGCCTGGGGAAATGAGGGATGGGAACAAAACCTGAGTCTTCTTTTTTGAGGTGTTCTCCTAACTTAGAGCAGATCAAGTCCACTCTTATCTACTTTCCAGAATTTCATGGCAAGTATAGTTTCAGGCTTTATTCTTTATAATGCTCATGTTCCTTCTGGGCTGCCTCAGCTATAATGTCCAAGTTGATGGACATTGGGAATAATTTAGTCCAACTCCTTAGATCAGGGGTCAGCAAACTACAGTCTGCCAGTCAAATCCAGCCTACAGGCTAAGAATGGTTTTTATATTTTTAAATAGCTGGAAAAAGATTGAAAAAAAGAATAATATCTTGTGACACATACATGAAATTATATGAAAATTTATATGAAATTCAAATCTCAGTGTCCAAAAATTAAGTTTTATGGAAACACAGCCATGCCCATTTTGCCTTTATGATACAAAGACGGAGTTGAGCAGTTGTGACAGAGACCATATGGCCTGCAAATCCTACAATGTTCACTATTTGACCCATTACAGAAAAGGTTTGCAGACCCCTACCTGAATGCCCTAGAATTACCGTGGCAGTGCCTCAAGGAGAGGAGGTGGGCAGGGGCAGCCAGAAATTCAGGTCTCTCATCTTTGATCTGTGAAGAGCACCTGGGTTTTTTCTTTACATGTTGGATTGTTGCTTAAGGTTTTGGAAAAGAGTTTTGCTTGCCCTGCATCCCCCCCTCCACCTGTTACACAAAATGTTGAATACCACTCATTTTGTAGATTGTGAAAACTGGGTCTCAGAGAGGGAAAGTGCTTGACCCAAGACCACACAGCTACTCAGTAACTGGGAAAAGAATCCACATATCTCAATTCCCAGTTAAGTGTGCCTCTGCAATCTTCATTAGTAGGGGGCAAGGGAAGGGAAGCTCACCTGTTATATGCCAGTTATACTAAATGTAATCTCAGTCAATCCTCATATTAGCCCCTACAAAATGGGTTTTAATGTCCACATTTGTTAGTTTATAAGTTCATGTAACAAATATTTGCTGAGCACCTACCGTGTGATAGGTACTCTTCTAGTCATTGGGGATAAAGCAGGGAATGAAACAGAAAAATGTCCCTGCCCTTTGAGAGTTCATAGCCTAGTCTGGCTTAGAAACAGGGATAGAGAGTTTAAGTACCTTGCTCAGGGCTAAATAAAGGGCAGCATCAGATTTCAAATCAAGATCTGATTTAAAAAACCTTACTCTCCACAACCCACCCACCCAGCTACAACCCATTCACCCCATCCCTCTATCCATCCCTCATCCCCTCACTTATTTACTCACCCATGCTCACATCAATTTATTTGATCCATCCATCCATTCATGCATTTATCCTATGTATTTATTGATTATTTATAAACTGCTAGGTGCTGGTGATACAGCAGGCAGAGTTCTCTAGCTTTCATCACTCCATCTTGGTATTAGCCACATCGTATAATGTTTAGGAGCACAGACCTTGGAACCAGATTGCCTGCATTCAAATACTTGTTCTGGCCACTAATTGTCTGTGTGGTCTTGGGCAGCCTACTTAACCCCTCAAGGTCCTCATTTTTAAAGTTGGGAAAATAGGGGCACCTGGGTGGCTCAGTCATTAAGTGTCTGCCTTCGGCTCAGGTCATGATCCCAGGACCCTGGTATTGAGCCCCATATCAGGCTGGCTCCCTGCTCACCGGGAAGCCTGCTTCTCCCTCTCCCCCTGCTTGTGTTCCCTCTCTTGCTGTGTATCTCTCTGTCAAATAAATAAATAAAATCTTTAAAAAAATAAATAAAGTTGGGAAAATAGTAGTATATACCCATTTGATAGTGTTGTTGTGAGGATTAAATGAGTGAATGCATGTAAGGTACTTTAAACAATGCCTGGAGGAGAGTAAAAGCCATATAAATATTTATTGTTTTTATTTTTTTATTTTTTTATTTTTTTTTTTTTTGGTGGATAACCAGCTGTCCCCATCACCTTCATTCTTTTTTTTTCTTTTTTTTTTTTTATTTTTATATTCCCTTCAGAGCCAGAGCCCATCCCATTTGGCTCAGAACCATAGCTTCATTTGTTTGCAATTGCCAACTAATCATATTACATTCCTCAGGGTCCTTTCTAGCTAATCTGAAAAAGAAATTTATGTCAATACTTAATAACAACTCAATATGTTCCCTTCCCCATGTAATAGATGCATGACAAAATTTATTTATCCTGAATAGGTAATATATGCACATGGTACAAAATTCAAAGAGCAGAGAAGGGATTGAGGTAAAAATTAAGTCTTCATAAGTTTTTTTTTCTGCCTCTGATGCTCAGTCACACAGTCTAGAGACAGCCACAGTCATAAGTTTCTTAGGTGTTTGCATAGATATATCTTACGCCTTTTTGAGCATTTACTTATACACACACACACACACACACTTTCTTTTCTTCATACATTTAGCATATTTAACAGTTCTGTGTTTGCCTTTTTTTCAATTAACACTATTCTTGAAGATTATTCCATACCATTACATGCCTCTTTTTGTATGGCTACATAGAATTCTATTGTGTCTTTTATTTATGGTCAATTAGTTCCTCTCCAGTCATTTGCCATGATAAACAATGCTGCAATGGATTTTAACAGGCCATTTAAGAAAATGGATGTTTATCAAGCAGCTACTCTTTCCAGGGAAATATCTCAGGCTGAGGTGTGGGATAGTCAAGACAAGATGTGGTTTATGCCTTCAGGAGCTTATAATTCAGTAGGGTAGACATAAGTAAGCCTGGGTGAAATACTATAGAAGGTACAAGATGGTGATGTGAGTACAGAAGAGCAAGAATATGGTTGAGGATTGGGCAGGCTTCCTAGAATAGAAGTATTTAAGCTGTGCTGTCAAGCCTTTCGGATGATGGAGTTGGCCTGGTGTGGAGAGTAGGCATGGTAGGTGAACCAAAAAATGTTCCCAACAGAGGGAACAACATTAGACAAATAATTGAGGCATGAAAGGGATTGTATGTTCTGGAAATACGATATGGGTGCTCTGGGGTGGCTGGATCCAGTAATCATGGCAAGGTGAACTGGGGCCACATCAAGAAAGACCTTGAATCCTTGAATGCCATGCTCAAAAGTTTTGCAATGACATAAGACTAAGTGGTGGGGGGCTCTTTTCATGGCACAGATGGAGAGGGTAAGAAAAGGGGAGAGGTTGCATTGATAGCTAGAGGTAGTACACACACACACACACCCCACACACAATGTCCTAGTCCAACCTGTCAGGCAGGAGGCCTTCCCTCTTAGCATTTTTGTTTTATTTAGGTATTCAATTAATTGGACGGGACCCATCCACATTGGAGAGGACACTCTGCTTTGCTCTGTCTATGGATTCAAATGTTAATCTCATCTAGAAATACCCAGGATAATGTTTGATCAAATGTCTGGGTACCCTGTGGCCCAGTCAAGTTGATACATAAAATTAACCATCACATATCCTCACTTATATTCTGAGTATGCTATGAGAATCAGATGAGTGAATAGACAGGAAAGGGCTGTGTGAACTCTGTTATTCTCTACCCATATAAGGAGTAATTAGTATTTCTGACAAGACAGAGGTGTATACACTTGGGTGGGCAGAATACAATCTTTTCTTCTGCCCTGAATTCAGACCTCAGAAGACCAGACCTAACATTTTGCTGAGTGCTAAGAGATGCAATAAGAATTTCATTCACAAGGAACAAATCCTCCTACCCAAGCCTGAGGTTTCCTGAATTCTCTGCTTGAGGAGAGACTGAGAAAGATCCCAAACACATGACATGATGAGAGGAACACCTTAGGAGCCCATTGCTTTGAGAAGTTTTCTCATCATGCTGTTTTTGGTGTGTATATGTGTGTGTTTGAACATGACTAGTTCTGCAAGTGATTAAGCTGTTCAGTAATGGAAACCAGGGAGTAGAGGGAAATAAATACATTCAGCTAGGTCTAAGAAGCCCTATTGTCATGAGGAAACATTTTGTCAAAGGGTCTGCTTAGCATACTCAGGAAAGTGACATTGAGTCAACTGTGTAGAGATTTAGGGAAAGATCTTAATAACTTTGGATTATAATAAAGAAAAGAAAGAGACAATGAGGTTTGTGGGGAGTTTGGGGGAGGCAGCAGGAATAGCATGTACAAAATCCTTGAGGTTGAAAGAGTCTGCTATGCTTGAGGGATAGAAAGAAGGCCTGCATGACTGCAGCATAGGGAGAGAAAGACAAATGTCATGATAGAATGGTAGACAGTCAGGCAGGGACCAGCTCACACAGGGCCTTGTAGGCCCAAGGAGCTTGTAGGCCCAGGGAGGGTGTGCATCAGCTATCCTCAAAGGTAGTATGGTTCCATGGTTAATAGCACATATTCTGGAACTAGACTGCCCAGGTTCAAATTCTGACTCTGCTACTTCTTAGTTTTGTGACCATGAGCATGTTACCTAAACTTTCTGTGCCTCAGTTATGCCCTCTCAAAAATGGGGCTAATAATGCTACTACCCATAGCGTTATTATGAAGATTAAGTGAGTTGATATGCTCAGTGTATGTGATAGTGCTGGACACTATTTATTCTAAGTACAATAGGAAGCATTTGAAGCAGTGGAATGAAGGGGTTTACTTATTAATCTGAGAAATTGACTTTTATAAACTCTAAAGAGAGTGGATTGAGGAGGACAAAAGTGGAGATGACAAGCCCAATGAAGGGACTGCTGCAGAAATGAAGTCAGTGAGGTTGGGGAGAGAAGGGAAAATTTAACATCATTTTTGGAGATACAATCAATGGTAATTGCTGCTGGATTGATTGATAGAGGTGTAGGACAGGGAGGAAATGAGGAAGATGATCATTAAGCTTCTGGCTCTGCCACTGACTAGCTGTGTAATTGTGGGCAAGGGATTTAACCATTCTAAGTTTCCTTTTATATTAGTCAGGGCTCTCCAGAGAAAACAGTGGCAACAGGGTGTGTGTGTGCGTGTGTGTGTCTACAGAGGGAGAGGGAGAGAGATTTTAAGGAATTTGTTCATGTGAATATAGAGGTACAAGTCCAAAAGCTGCAGGGTAGGCCAGCAAAATGAAGAGTTGTAGTCTGAGTCCAAAGGCAGTCTGCTGGCAGAATTCCTTCTTGCTCAGGGGGGTCGATCTTTGTTCTATTAAAACTGCCAACTGATTAGATTAGCCCACTCACATTATGGATTATTATTTGTTTTATTCAAAGTCCACTGATTTAAGTGTTAATTTCATCGAAAATACCTTCACAGAAATATTCAGAATAATGTTTGACCAAATATCTAGGCATCGTGGTCCACTCAAGTTGATACATAAAATAACCCATCATACCTTACCTATGAAACTTGAAAAATAGTAGTACCTGGTTATTGATACTATTGTTAGGATGAAATGATTTAATCTATGTAAAGCACTTGATACAGTGTCTTTCACATAGCAAGGGCTCAATTAATGATAGCCTTTATTATTTTAATACAATAATAATCTCTCACATTTGTTTGGTGTTTTGCATTTTCAAAGCATCTTCACACATATGAATTCATTTAAGTCTCACAACAGTGTTTGTACTTTAAAGTTGGGTAAACTAAACCTGGGAGAGATGAAATATCTTCTCCACATACCTACCTTTGAACGGAGCCAGGATGAGAAGTAGGTCTGTAACTTTATTGTAACTCCTCAAACATTACTCTCCCCACTTGCCACAAGTGGATGTTTGACTGGCCTCCTTCATTCCAGAGATGAGGGGTACCATTAATAAGATCATGAATGCAATAAGGCTTGAGAAAAATAGCTAATATTTACCAGGCCAGCATTTATTTTGTGCCAGGCACTTTTCTAAATGTTTTGCGTGTGTATCTAATTTAATCCTTCCAAACATCCTATGAGGTAGACACAATTCTGTGGGACTCTCAGGTCACATGCTGAGAATTCAAATAACTTTTTCTCCTTTCTCCCTCAACACTATATAGTCCAGGAATGGTGAAAACTCAGGGAAACCTTTTGAGTGTTTATGAGTTTTGGGGTGTGTAAAGGGCAGTGAGGCCTGACAGAGTAACTTTTGTGTACATAGCAGACACTCTGAATATTTGTGGAATGGAAGAGTGTGCTGATGACGAGTAAACCCCAGGCTACCTGTAGCCACCATGCCTGGAGCTGGCCCAAAAAAGGTATTTGTAATAAATGTTCCCTTTGCCCAGGTAAGATGTCCCTGAAGGGGGGGGGGGGGATAGGCTGAAATGGTGAAATGGGAAAGTTCAGAAGTCCTTCCTGGGAAAAATTAACTCCTCTGGATATTAGTTTGCTCATGTGCAAAATAGGCCATTCTCTCTCTTTCATTCTCTCTCTCTCTCCTTGTCTCTGTCTCTCTCTTTCTACACACACACACACACCCATACACACTACATACACATTTATTCATTCACTTACTCAATAACATTTATTGAGGATATGCTATGTACCAGGCACTGTTCTAGGCACTGAATGGTGAACAAAACAAACAAAAATCCTGTCCTCATGGAATAGATTTCCATAGGGAAGATACATGTTAAGCAAATGATTAAATAGTACATATTATGTTAGTACTAAGTGTTAATGAGAAAAAATACAGCAGGAAAGAGGAATAAGAATGTGTGTGGATAGTTAAAATTTTAAATTCTTATTTCCTGCTATACTTCTCTCAGAAGGTTGCCATGAGGTTGAAATGCTATAAAAAGCTGCAATACTTAGGAAGTTGTGAAGTTCTATTTAAATGTAATTTGCAGTTATTCTTGGAGGGATAATTTTCTCTTTGTCCCTATTTGCTGTTTCCTTCTCTGTCATCAGTGCAGCAAGAGTTCTGATCTGGAGGACAGGGAATTTGGGTTCTAGGCATGGCCCTGGCATTACAGTTTCTTAAAATTCCAAATGTATAGAACTTTACATATTTTAAAGCACTTTTCCCAGAACTTGGTCTTGTGACTCTTAATCCTTTGTTCTTTTCATTCTCCCAGGAAGCTGTGAGAGCTAGGGTAAGTTGTTTTCCCTCTGAGAAGCAAAGTGTTCATCTTCTGTTAAATGGGAATGATTACCCCTCACCCCTTGAAAGGCTTCTTGGGCTGTTATGAGGTGTAAACCATATAATGGGAATAAAAGGACATTATATGTCATAAAATGAGCCTGTAAGGGCAGGTTGTCAGGGTCTGAAGAATTGCTATTCCTGCTTAAGTGAAGAGTATTGTACTTTGTAAACTGGGCATGGTGTGTGGATGGTGGAAGTTGAGACTTCAGGGCTGGGTGCCACTTACTTTCCTTTCTGAGAAGCTGCTAAGGATGGTGGGGGCATCACTGAGCCTCAGAACCTCCTAGAAATAGGAACTGTTACATGGAAACACTTGGCATCTCACAATGGAGTGGCAACCAGTTGTAGGAGAACACTTTTGGCCACTCTTTATTAGAGAGGTGGGAACCAGGACTCATCTCCTGACAATATACAAATAACTCATGAAAAAATATACAAATACCTCATGGCCCTTAAAGACCTTCACTTACCTTTTAGATATGATCTCATTCAGGATGCTGTAGGTGGCAGTAGGGAGCACTGAATAGGTAGAATCTCCATTTAGTACACCCCCTTACCTTACTATAAACAATTCTTCACATTTAATTATATTTATTTTCTTTTATTTTCAATTGTTATTACATTTTAGTTAATATACAGCACAATATTGATTTCAGGAGTAGAATTCAGTGATTCATCACTTACATACAATAGCCAGTGCTCATCACAAGTGTGCTATTCAATACCCATTATCCATCTAGCCCATCCCCCACCCACCACCCTCCATCAACCCTCATTTTGTTCCCTGTCATTAAGAGACTCTTACAGTTTATTTCCCTCTGTCAGTTTGTTTGTTTTTCCCCCTTCCCATATGGTCATCTGTTTTGGTTTTTAAATTCCACATATGAGTGAAATCATATGATATTTGTCTTTCACTGACTGACTTATTTCACTTAGCATAATACACTCTAACTCCATCAATGATATTGCAAATGGCAAGATTTCATTCTTTTTGATGGCTGTGTAATATTCCATTATATATATATCTTTGTTATCCATTCATTATTTGAAGGATATTTGGACTCTCTCCACAGTTTGGCTATTGCTGACAATGCTGTTATAAACATTGGGGTCCATGTACCCCATCAAATCTGTATTTTTTTTATCCTTTGGGTAAATACCTGGTAGTGCAATTGCTGGGTAGTTCTATTTTGAGTTTTTTTTTTTTAATTTAAATTCAATTAGCCAACATATAGTACATCATTAGTTTTTGAGGAAACTCCATAGTGTTCTCCAGAGTGACTGCACTAGTTTCCAATTGCACCAACAGTGCAAGATGATTCCAATTTCTCTGTATCCTCCCCAACACCTGTTGTTTCTTGTGTTGTTAATTTTAGCCATTCTGACAGGTATGAGGTGGTATCTCATTGTGGTTTTGATTTGTATTTCCCTGATGACAAGTGATGATCAGCATCTTGTCATGTGTCTGTTAGCCATCTGGATGTCTTCTTTGGAAAAGTGTCTATTCAAGTCTTCTGCCCATTTCTTATTGGGATTCTTTGTTTTTTGGGTGTTGAATTTGATAAGTTCTTTATAGATCTTGGATAATAGCCCTTTATCTGATATGTCATTTGAAAATATCTTCTCCCATTTCGTAGATTGCCTTTTAGTTCTGTTGACTGTTACCTTTGCTATGCAGAAGCTTTTTATCTTCATGAAGTCCCAGTAGTTCATTTATTCCCCCTTACCATTGGTGATTTGTCTAGCAAGAAGTTGCTGTGGACAAAGTCGAAGAGGTTACTACCAGTGTACTCCTCTAGAATTTTGATGAGTACCTGTCTCACATTTAGGTCTTTTACCCATTTTGAGTTTATTTTTCTGTATGGTGTAAGAAAATGGTCCAGTTTCATTCTTCTACATGTGGCTGTCCAATTTTTCCAGCACCATTTATTGAAGAGATTTTTTTCATTGGGTATTCTTTCCTGTTTTGTCAAGATTAGTTGACCACAGATTTGAGGGTCCATTTCTGGGCCCTCTCTTCTGCTCCATTGATCCATGTGTCTGTTTTTGTGCCAGTACCATACTGTCTTGATGATTACAGTTTTGTAATATAGCTTGAAGTCTGGCATTGTGATGTCCCCAGCTTCTGTTTTCTTTTTCAACCAAGAAAACTTTGGATTCTTTCTCTATTTGGGGTCTTTCCTGGTTCTATACAAATATTAGTGTTATTTGTTCTAGCTCTGTGGAAAATGTCGATGGTATTTTGATAGGGATTGCACTGAATTTATAAATTGTTCTGGGTAGCATAGACATTTTAACAATATTTATTCTTCCAATCCATGAGCATGAGATGTTTTTCCATTTTTTTGTGTCTTTCTCAATTTCTTTCATAAGTGCTCTGTTGTTTCTGCACTACAGATCTATTACCTCTTTGATTACTGTTATTCTTAGGTATCTTATGGTTTCTGGTGAAATTGTAAGTGGGAGTGATTCCTTAATTTCTCTTTTCCTCAGTTACATTGTTAGTGTATAGAAATGCAACTGATTTCTGTGCATTGATTTTGTATTCTGCCTCATTGCTGAATTCCTGTGTGAGTTCTAGCAATTTTGGGGTGGAGTCTTATGTGTTTTCAACATAAAGTATCATGTCATCTGTGAAGAGTGAGAGTTTGACTTCTTTGCCAATTTGAATGCCTTTTATTTCTTTTTGTTGTCTGATTACTGAGGCTAGGACATCTAGTACTATGTTGAACAATAATGCTGAGAGTGGGCATCCCTCTCATGTTCCTGACCTTAAGGGAAAAGATCTCAATTTTTCCCCATTGAAAATGATATTTGCTGTGGGCTTTTCATAGATGGCTTTTATGATATTGAGGTATGTTCCCTCTATCCCTATATTTTGAAGAGTTTTAATCAGGAAAGGATTCTGTATTTTGTCAAATGCTATTTCTGCATCAATTGAGAGGATCATATGGTTCTTGTCTTTTCTTTTGTTAATGTGACCTATCACACTGATTGATTTGTGAACGTTGAACCACCCTTGCATCCAAGGAATAAACCCCACCTGGTTGTGGTGACTAATCCTTTTAATGTACTGTTGGATCCTATTGGCTAGGATCTTGGTGAGAATTTTGGCATCCATATTCATCAGGGATATTGGTCTGAAATTCTCCTTTTTGATGGGGTCTTTGTCTGGTTTGGGGATCAGGGTAATGCTGGCCTCATAAAACGAGTTCAGAAGTTTTCTTTCCATTTCTATTTTTTGGAACAGCTTCAGTAGAATAGGTATGATTTCTTCTTTAAATGTTTGGTAGAATTCCCCTGGGAAGCCATCTGGCCCTGGACTCTCGATTTTTGGGAGGTTTTTGATTACTGTTTCAAATTCCTTACTGGTTATTGGTCTGTTCAGATTGTCTATTTCTTCCTGTTTCAGGCTTGGTAGTTGATAAGTTTCCAAGAATGCATCCATTTCTTCCAGATGGCCTAGTTTGTTGGCATATAGCTGGTGGTGGTAAGTTCTAATAATTGTCTCTATTTCCTTGGTATTGGTCGTGATTTCTCCACTTTCATTCATGATTTTATTAATTTGTGTCCTTTCTCTTTTCTTTTGGATAAGTCTGGCCAGAGGTTTATCGACTTTAATTCTTTCAAAGAAACATCTTCTAGTTTCATTGATCTGTTCTATTGTTCTTCTAGTTTCTATTTCATTGATTTCTGCTGTAATCTTTATTATTTCTCATCTCCTGCTTGGTCTAGGCTTTATTTGCTGTTCTTTCTCTAGATCCTTTAGCTGTAAGGTTAGCTTGTGCATTTGATTTTTCTAACTTTTTGAGAGAGGCTTGGATGGCTATGTTATGTCCCTCTAAGGGCCACCTTTGCAGTATCCCATAGGTTTTGGACCGATGCGTTTTCATTTTCACTGGTTTGTATGATTTGTTTAAGTTCTTTAATTTCCTGGTTGACCCATTCATTCTTTAGCAGGATGCTTTTTAACCTCCACGTGTTTGCGTTCCTTTCAAGTTTTTCTTTGTGGTTGAGTTCCTGTTTCAATGCAATGTGGTCTGAAAATATGCAGGGAATAATCTCAATCTTTTGGTATTGGTTCAGACCTGATTTGTGACCCAGTATGTGATTTATTCTGGAGAAAGTTCTGTGTACACTCAAGAAGTATGAGTATTTTGTTCTTTTAGGAAGGAATGTTCTTTATATATCTACAAAGAACATCTAGTCCAAGGTGTCCTTCAAAGCTCTTGTTTCTTTGTTGATCTTCTGCTTAGGTGATCTGTCCATTGCTGACAGTGGAGTGTTGACGTCTCCTATTATTAGTGTATTATTATAAATATGATTCTTTATTTTGGTTAATAGTTGGGTAATGTAGTTGGCTGCTCCCATGTTGGGGGCATAGATATTTACAGTGGTTAGATTTTCTTGTTGGATAGACCCTTTAAGTATGATACTGTATTCCTCTACATCTCTTACTACAGTCTTTGGTTTAAAATATAATTTGTCTGATATGAGAATTGCTACCTTGGCTTTCTTTTGAGGTCCGTTGGCATGATAATTGGTTCTCCATCCCCTCACTTTTCATCTGGAGGTGTCTTTAGGTTCAAAATGAGTCTGTTGTAGGCAGCATATGAATGGGTCCAGCTTTTTTATCCAATCTTAAAGCCTGTGCAATTTGATGGGAACATTCAGCCCATCCACATTGAGAGTAATTATTGAAAGATATGAATTTAGTGCCATCTTATTTCCTGTAAAGTCCCTGTTTCTATAGATTGTCTCTGTTAATTCCTCATCTATATTATTCTTGGGGTCTTTCTTCTTTTTTAGAATCCCCTTTAATTTTTCTTGCAGGGCTGGCTTGGTGGTCACATATTCTTTCAGTTTCTGCTGGTCCTGGAAGCTCTTTATCTCTCTGTCTGTTCTGAATGACAGCCTTGCTGAATAAAGTATTCTTGGCTGCATGTTCTTCTCATTTAGTACCCTGAATATGTCTTGCCTGTCTTTTCTGGCTTGCCAGGTCTCTGTAGATGAGTCTGATGTTATTCTGATGTTCCTCACTCCCTATGTAAGAAATCTCTTTGCCTAGCTGCTCTCAGGATAGCTTTCTTGGCTTTAAGATTTGTAAGTTACAGTATTATATGTTAGGGTGTTGATCTATTTTTATTGATTTTGGGAGTGGTCGCCTCTGTTTCTTGGACACGAATGCTTGTTTCTTTCTCCAGACTAGGGAAGTTCTCAGCTATGATTTGCTCAAATATACCTTCTAGTCCTCTTTCTCTCTCCACCTCCTCAGGGATTCCAATAATTCTGACATTGGAATGTTTCATGACATCATTGATCTAAGTCTGTCCTCATGTGCTACTAGCTGCCTATCCCTATCTTACTCAGCTTCCTTCCTTTCTATCTGCTTATCTTCAAGGCATTAATTCATTCTTCTGCCTCATTTACCCTAGCTGTTAAGAGTATCCAGTTAGCCTGGTGATGGGTATTAAAGAGGGCAGGTATTGAATGGAGCACTGGGTGTTATATGCAAACAATGAATCATGGAACACTACATCAAAAACTAATGATGTAATGTATAGTGATTAACATAACATAATAAAATAAAATTTAAAAAGTATCCAGTTTAGACTGCACTTCATTCATAGCATTTTTAAGTTCAGTCTGATTAGATTTTGTTTCTGCCCTAGAGATTCTATATTGTCAATAATACTTTTTTCAAGGCTAGCTATTTAGTTCATGATTGCTACCCTGAAGTCTGTCTCTGACATCTTACTTACATCCACATCCATTAGATCTGTAGCAGAGGACATTGTCTCTGGTTCTTTTCTTTGTTGGGAGTTCCTCCTCCTAGTCATTCTGTTGAGAGATGGTTGAGGGAATGTACAGAGTCCAAAATATCAATCACTACCCAAGCAAAATGCACCTTAGAAAAAATTCGAATTGGTCAAATGGTATCACAGATATGCCACCAAATCCAAGATTATCCAAAGCAATGAAAAAGAAAGAAAAAAGAACAGGAAAAAAAAAAGAAAAGGAGGGGTGGGAGAGATATTATAATCTCTCAGGCTGGACACAGCAGGATTATCTGCCTGCTCCTGCTTGATTTTTGGTCTCTGTGCTAGAAGACCCCAAAATTGCAAAGAAATCAGAACTTAGATATATATCAAGATAAAATTGAATAGAGTGAAAAAAGGGCTAGTATGGGGCATAAATCTGTAAAATATATATGTGAAAAAATAAAACTGAAGAAGTGACTTAAAAACATAGGTTGGGAAATAACCTATTTGAAACAGGAACAGGGTTAAAAAAAAGAATAAGAAAATAAACTAAAAAAGGAATGTAAAATTTTAGCCTGAAGTATAAGCAAGTCATGAGGGAACTGGAGCTCTCTGTATTATTTTCCCCTGGTGCTGGAGTTTTACAGTCCTTGGGTAATAAGCTTATCATTCACCTGTTCTTGCAGTCTGTCTTCTGGGGGCGGGGCCTGCTGCTCAGCTTCTTGGTCTTTGCCTGGATGAAGTTGCCCCACCCCTTGTCAGGGGGATGGGCTTAATGTGAGCTGGTTGGCTGGTGGCTTTTGTTCCCTGGCATCTTTCCACTTCTCTTTAGTGGGTCAGAGGAAACATGGCAGTGCAGGAATCTCTGGCCCAAAGTCAGTCGCAATGTCATGGTACCTCCTCCCCAACAAATCCTCCAAGTCAATCTGTCTCCACTTCTGCGTGTACCAGACTCCACAGACCCACGCAAATCGTGCCCACTGCACCTCTCCCAGGGGAGTTATGGGGACCAACAAGCGTCTCTGTGCCTTGTGATTCCACAACTACCAGCGGCCGTGGGCTCACGCATGTGTCTCCTCTTCCACAGCTCCTAGGTCCTGCTGGGTGCTGCCCCAGCATCTCTTCGTTGGCCACACTGCCCTGAGAGCTGTTCCTGTCATGGGCATAAGCCGTTCTGTATTTCCCCGAGGATCTTAGACAGCCCGCACCTTCTAGTCCTTTCCAGGGTGGTCAGGCAGATGGCTGTCTCCCTATTGGCTCTGCTCGTGGTTTATGGTGCCCAGAGTTGAAGTCCCTTCTGGGCTCGCTGACCCTAACCAGTCTCCCCCCTCCACTTTGTGGGCACTCTATCAGTTCAGGCTCCCCCGTTCTTTCTGAATCACCTGGAATCCTGAGACCACAATGATCCACCTAGATTTCTACCCTATTTGTCCCCTGTGCCCTTTTCAGTAGGGGGTGCCTCTCCCTAGAATAGATTTCCAAGGGTCCCGATTTTTTTTGCTCGGATGTTATATCACTTTCCCACTGCCGGGTTATGGATATTATCTTTGGATATTTCCCCTGAAGATTAAAGGTTTTGCACCTCCTGCCTTGCAAAAAGTAGTAGTTTTTCTGCTTGTGGAGATCCAGATAAATCTTTTTATATCTCGGGTTGAATTTGTGTGTTCAGAATGGTTTGATTGATATCCAGCTAAATTCGAGGGACCTGATGAAATGAGGTCTGCTACTCAGCCACCATCTTGCCCCCCTCTGGGAGATTTTTGATTACTGTCTCAATTTCTTTGCTGGTAATTGGTATGTTTGAATTTCTATTTCTTCCTGTTTCAGTTTTGATAGTTGGTACATTTCTAGGAACTCATCCATTTCTTGCAGATTTACCAGGTTGTTGGCATATAATTTTTCAT
This sequence comes from Zalophus californianus, assembly GCF_009762305.2. Classification (NCBI taxonomy): domain Eukaryota; kingdom Metazoa; phylum Chordata; class Mammalia; order Carnivora; family Otariidae; genus Zalophus; species Zalophus californianus. The sequence continues at coordinate 78,653,551 of NC_045612.1, forward strand.
CGTATTCTCTTATAATTTTTGTACTTCTGTGGTGTTGGTTGTGACCTCTCTGGTTTCATTCGTGATTTTATGTATTTGGGTCCTTTCTCTCTCTCTCTCTCTCTTTTCTTTTTTTGGTATGTCTGGCTAGGGGTTAATCAATTTTATTAATTCTTTCAAAGAACCAGCTCTTCATTTCATTGATCTGTTCTACTGTGTTTTTGTTGTTGTTGTTTCTATATTATTTATTTCTGCTCTAATCTTTATTTCCCCTTTCTGCTGGCTTTAGGCTTTATTTGTTGTTCCTTTTTTAGCTCCTTTAGGTGTAATATTATGTTGTGTATTTGAGACTTTTCTTGCTTATTGAGGTAGGCTTGTATTGCAATATACTTTCCTCTTCAGACTGACTGCCTTTGCTGCATCCCAAGGGTTTTGGACTATCGTGTTTGCATTTTCATTTGCTTCCATGTATTTTTTAAAATTTCTTCTGTAATTTCCTGGTTTACCCATTCTTTTTTTTTTTTTTTTTTTTTGTAGGATGTTCTTTAACCTCCATGTATTTGTGGTCTTTCCAGATTTTGTCTTGTGGTTGACTTCTAGTTTCATAGAGTTTTGATCAGAAAAGATGCATAGTATGACTTCGATTTTTTGAATTTGTTGAAGCTTGTTTTGTGGGCTAATATGTGATCTATTCTAGACAGTGTTCCACATGCACTTGAGAAGAATGTGTATTCTGCTGTTTTAGAATGGAATGTTCTGAATATATCTGCTAAATTCATCTGTTCCAGTGTGCCATTCAAAGCCGTTGTTTCCTTATTGATTTTCTGTTTAGATGATCTGTCCACTTATGTAAGTCGGGTGTTAAAGGCTCTACTATCATTGTACAATATATTATCAATTAGTTCCCTCGTTTGTTATTAACTGTTTTATATATTTGGGTGCTCCCATGTGGGGTGCATAAATATTTACAATTATTAGATCTTCTTAATGGATAGACCTTTAACTATGATATAATGTCCTTTTTCATCTCTTGTTCCAGTCTTTGTTTTAAAATCTAGTTTGTCTGATGTAAGTATGGGAACTCCAGCTTTCTTTTGACTCCATTAGCATGATAGATCATTCTCTAGCCCCTCACTTTCAATCTGTAGGTGTCTTTAGTTCTAAAATGAGTCTCTTGTATGTAGCATATAGATGGATCTTTTTTTTTAATCCATTCTGATACCCTATGTCTTTTGATTGGAGCATTTAGTCCATTTACTTTCAGAGTGACTATTGAAATATATGAATTTAGTGCCATTGTATTACCTATAAAGTTGGTGTTTCCAGTGATGTTCTCCAGTCCTTTCTAGTCTTTGTTGCTTTTGGTATTTCTTTTCTCCACTCAAAGAGTCCCCCTTAGAAGTTCTTGCAAGGCTTTTTAATGGTCACAAACTCCTTTAGTTTTTGTTTGTCTGGGATGCTCTTTCTCTCTCCTGTATTCTGAATGATAGCTTTGCTGGATAAAGAATTCTTGGCTGCATATTTTTCCTATATAGCATGTTGAATAGATCATGGCAATTTCTTCTGCCCTGCCAAGTTTTGTGGACAGATTGCTGTGAATCTGACCTTTCTTCCCTTGTAGGTTAAGGACTTTTTCCTCCTTTCTGCTTTCAGGATTTTTTCCTTTGCTGTATATTTTGTTAATTTGACTCTGATATGTTTTTGCAATGGTTGGTTTTTGTTGAATTTAATGGGAGTTATTTGTGTTTCTTGAATTTTGATGTGTGTGTCCTTCCCCAGAATAGGGGAGCTTTCAGCTGCGATTTTCTCAAATAAACCTTCTGCAAGTTTTTCTCCTTCTTCATCTTCTGGGACTTTTATAGTACGAACGTTATGTTTTAATATGTCACTGAGTTCCTTATGTCTACCTTTGTGATTTATTACCTTTCTTTCCTTCTTCCTTTCAGCTTCATTATTTTCCATAATTTTGTCTTCACTTTCACTGATTCATTCCTCTACTTCATCCATCCTCATTGTTTTGGTGTACATTTGTGATTGCATCGCAGTTATAGCATTTTTAATGTTACCCTGATGTAGTTTTAGTTCTTTTATCTCTGCAGTAGGATTCTTTAGTGTCTTCCATTCTTTTTTCAAGCCCAGCTAGTATCATTATAATTGTTGTTTTATTTATTTTATTTTTTAAAATTTTATTATGTTATGTTAGTCACTATACAATAAATCATTAGTTTTTGATGTGGTGATCCACGAACCATTGTTTTTGTATAACACGCAGTGCTTCCTGCAGTATGTGCCCTCCTTAATACCCATCACCGGGCTAACAAATCCCCTCTTCCCCCCCCCCCAAAACCCTGTTTGTTTCTTAGAATCCATAGTCTCTCATGGTTCATCTCTCCCTCCGATTTCCCCCCCTTCATATCCCCTTCCTGCACCTAATGTCCTCCATGCTATTCCTTATGTTCCACAAATAACTGAAACCATATGATAATTGACTTTCTCTGCTTGACTTATTTCACTTAACATAATCTCCTCCAGTTCCATCCATGTTGATGTAAAAGTTGGGTATTCATCCATTCTGAAGGCTGAGTAATATTCCATTGTATATATGGACCACATCTTCTTTATCCATTCATCTGTTGAAGGGCATCTTGGCTCTTTCCACATTTTGGCTATTGCAGACATTGTTGCTATGAACATTGGAGTGCATATGGCCCTTCTTTTCACTACATCTGTGTCTTTGGGGTAAATATGCAGTAGTGCAATTGCTGTGTCATAGGGTAGCTCTATTTTTAAATTTTTGAGGAACCTCCACACTGTTTTCCAAAGCGGCTGTACCAACGTGCATTCCCACCAAAAGTGTAAGAGAGTTCCCCTTTCTCCACAACCTCGCCAACATTGTTGATTCTTGCCCTGTCCATTTTTGCCATTCTAACTGGTGTAAGGTGGTATCTCAATGTGGTTCTGATTTGAATTTCCCTGATGGCTAATGATGATGAACATTTTTCATGTGTCTGATGGCCATTTGTATGTCTTCTTCAGAGAAGTGTCTTTTCATATCTTCTGCCTATTTTTTGACTTGATTATTTGTTTTTTGGGTGTTGAGTTTGAGAAGTTCTTTACAGATCTTGGATACCAGCCCTTTATCTGTAGTGTCATTTGCAAATATCTTCTCCCATTCTGTGGGTTGCCTCTTTGTTTTGTTGACCATTTCCTTTGCTGTGCAGGAGATTTTTATCTTGCTGAAGTCCCAAAAGTTCATTTTTGCTTTTGTTTCACTAGCTTTTGGAGATGTACCTTGAAAGAAGTTGCTGTGGGTGATGTCAAAGAGGTTACTGCCTATGTTCTCCTCTAGGATTTTGATGGCTTCCTGCCTCACATTGAGGTCTTTCATCCATTTTGAGATTATCTTTCTGTATGGTGTTAGAGAATGGTCGAGTTTCATTCTTTTGCATGTGGCTGTCCAATTTTCCCAGCACCATCTATTGAAGAGACTGTCTTTTTTCCATTGCATGTTTTTTTCCTGTTTTGTCAAAGATTATTTGACCATAGAGTTGAAGGTCCATATCTGGGTTTTCTATTCTGTTCCATTGGTCTATATGTCTGTTTTTGTGCCAGTACCATGCTGTCTTGGTGATCACAGCTTTGTAATATAGCTTGAAATCAGGCAACGTGATGCCCCCAACTTTGTTTTTCTTTTTCAACATTGCCTTGGTGATTCGGGGTCTTTTCTGATTCCATACAAATTTTAGGATTGTTTGTTCCAGCACTTTGAAAAAAATGTCATTGGAATTTTCATCAGGATGGCACTGAAGGTATAGATTGCTCTAGGTAGCATAGACATTTTAACAATGTTTATTCTTCTGATCCATGAGCATGGAATGTTTTTCCATCTTTTTCTGTCTTCTTCAATTTATTTCATGAGTGTTCTGTAGTTCCTAGAGTATAGATCCTTTACCTCTTTGGTTAGGTTTATTCTGAGGTATCTTATGGTTTTTGGTGCTATTGTAAATGGAATCATTTCTCTAATTTCTCTTTCTACAGTTGTGTTGTTAGTGTATAAGAAAGCAACTGATTTCTGTGCATTGATTTTGTATCCTGCCACATTACTGAATTGCTGTATGAGTTCTAGAAATTTGGGGTGGAGTCTTTTGGCTTTTCCACGTAAAGTATCATGTCATCTGCGAAAAGAGAGAGTTTGACTTCTTCTTTGCCCATTTGAATAATTTTATTTCTTTTTGTTGTCTGATTGCTGTTGCTAGGACTTCTAGTACTATGTTGAATGATAGTGGTGAGAGTGGTCATTCTTGACGTGTTCCTGATCTTAAGGAAAAGGCTCTCAGCTTTTCCCCATTGAGGATGATATTCGCTATGCATTTTTCATAGATGGATTTTATGAACTTGAGGAATATTCCCTCTATCCCTATACTCTGAAGAGTTTTAATCAGGAAAGGATGTTGTATTTTGTCAAATGCTTTTTCTGCATCCATTGAGAGGACCATATAGTTCTTCTCCCTCCTCTTATTAAAGTGCTCTATCACATTGATTGATTTGCAAATGTTGAGCCACACTTGCATCCTGGGGATAAAACCCACTTGGTCGTGGTGGATGATCCTTTTAATGTATTGTTGGATCATATTAGCTAGGATTTTGTTGAGGATTTTGGAATCCATATTCATCAGGGATATCAGTCTGAAATTCTCCTTTATGATGGGGTCTTTGCTGGTTTGAGGATTAAGGTAATGCTGGACTCATAGAATGAGTCTGGAAGCTTTCCTTCTGTTTCTATTTTTGGAAACAGCTTCAGTAGAATAGGTATTATTTCTTCTTTGAATGTTTGGTAGAATTCCACAGGGAATCCATCAGGCCCTGGACTCTTGTTTTTTGGGAGGTTTTTGATCACTGCTTCAATCTCGTTGCTGGTTATTGGCCTATTCAGGTTGTCAATTTCTTCCTGTTTCAGTCTTGGCAGATTATAGGTTTCCAAGAAGGCCTCCATTTCATCCAGATTGCTCAGTTTATTGGCATATAGTTGTTGATAATAATTTCTAACAATTGTTTCTATTTCTTGGTGTTAGTCTAGATCTCTCTCCTTTCATTCATAATTTTTTTTTAGCTTGGTCCTTTCTCTTTTCTTTTGGATAAGTCTGGCCAGTGGTTTATCGATCTTAATAATTCTTTCAAAGAACCAACTTCTAGTTTCTTTGATTTGATCTAATGCGTTTCTGGTTTCTAATTCATTGATCTCTGCTCTAATTTTAATTATTTCTCTTCTAATGTGTGGCTTAGGCATCATTTGTTGCTTTTTCTCTAGTTCCTTAAGGTGTAGAGTTAGTTGGTGAATTCGGGATTTTTCTATTTTTTTTTTTTTTTTTTTTTGAGTGAGGCTTGGATGGCTATGAATTTCCCTCTTAGGACTGCCTTTGCAGAATCCCATAGGTTTTGGACCAATGTGTTTTCGTTCTCATTGACTTCCATGAATTGTTTAAGTTCTTTGATTTCCTGGTTTACCCAAACATTCTTGAGCAGAATGGTCTTTAGCTTCGAAGTGTTTGAATTTCTGCCAAATTTTTTCTTGTGATTGAGTTCCAGTTTTAAAGCATTGTGGTCTGAGACTATGGAGGGAATAATCTCAATCTTTTGGTGTCGGTTGAGACCTGATTTTTGACCCAGTATGTGGTCTATTCTGGAGAAAGTTCCATGTGCACTCGAGAAGAATGTGTATTCTGTTGTTTTAGGGTGGATCGTTCTGTATATATCTGTGAGGTCCATCTGGTCCAGTGTATCATTCAAAACTCTTGTTTCTTTTGATTTTCTGCTTAGATGATCTGTCTATTCCTGAGAGTGGAGTATTGAGGTGTTCTACAATTAACGTATTGTTATCAATATGACTCTTTATTTTGGTTAACAGTTGGCTTATGTAGATGGCTGCTCCCATGTTGGGGGCATAGATATTTACAATTATTAGATCTTCTTGTCGGATAGACCCTTTGAGAATGTTGTAGTGTCCTTCTGTGTCTCTAACTACAGACTTTAGTTTAAAATCTAATTTGTCTGGGGCGCCTGGGTGGCTCAGTCATTAAGCGTCTGCCTTCGGCTCAGGTCATGATCCCAGGGTCCTGGGATCGAGGCCTGCATCGGGCTCCTGGCTCCGCGGGAAGCCTGCTTCTCCTTCTCCCACTCCCCCTCCTTGTGATTCCTCTCTCACTGTGTCTCTTTCAAATAAATAAATAAAATCTTTAAAAAAATAAAAAAATAAAATCTAATTTGTCTGATATAAGAATTGCTACCCCAGCTTTCTTTTGAAGTCTGCTGGCATGGAAGATGGATCTGCATCCTTTCACTATCAGTCTGGATGTATCTTCACGTTCAAAATGAGTCTCTTGTAGACAGCATATGGGTGGGTCCTGTCTCTTTTATCCAGTCTGCAACCCTGTGCCATTTTATGGGAGCATTTAGGCCATTCATGATGAGAGTGATTATTGAAAGATATGAATTAAGTGTCATCATGTTGCCTGTGAAGACATTCTTTTTGTAGATTATCCCTGTAAATTTCTGTTGTATATCACTCTTGGGGTCTTTCTCCTTTTATAGAACCCCCCTTACTATTTCTTGCAGGGCCGGCTTAGTGGTCACATATTCTTTCAGTTTCTGCCTGTTGTGGAAGCTCTGCATCCCTCCATCCATTCTAAATGACAGCCTTGCTGGATAAAGTATTCTTGGCTGCATGTTCTTCTCATTTAGTACCCTGAATATGTCTTGCCAGGCCTTTCTGGCTTGCCAGGTTTCTGTGGATAGGTCTGATGTTATTCTGATGTTCCTCCCTCTGTACCTAAGCAATCTCTTCTCCCTAACTGCCCTTAAGATGGTTTCCTTGGTTCTAAGATTTGAGAGCTTTACTATTACATTCCGGGGTGTTGGCCTGTTTTCCTTGATCTTGGGAGGAGTCCTCTCTGCCTCTAGGATACAAATGTTTGTTTTATTCCCCAAATTAGGGAAGTTCTCGGCTATGTTTTGTTCAAATACATCTTCTAGTCCTCTCTCTCTCTCCACTCCTTTCAGGATTCCAATTATTCTGACATTGGAATGCTTCATGGTGTCACTTATTTCTCTGATTCTATTTTCATGGATTTTGAGGTGTTTTTCCCTGCCCTCCTCTTCTCCCTTTTTATCTATTAAATTGTCTTCCAGGTCGCTTATTCGTTCTTCTGCCTCACTTACCCTAGCTGTTAGATTATCTAGATTAAATTGGATCTCATTGATAGCATTTTTAAGTTCTGCCAATTCAGCTTTCATTTCTGCCCTTAGAGACTCTATGTTGCCATTAATTAATTTCTCCATTCTAGCTATTGTCTTCACAATTGCTAGCCTGAATTCCATCTCCGACATCTTGGCTATATCTGCATCCACTTGTAAATCTGTGGCATAAGTCATAATCTCTGAGTCTTTCCTATTTTGGGGGTTCCTCCTCCTAGTCATTCTGTTGATGGGTGATTGAGGGAATGTATAGAATCCAAATTATTGACCAGAACCCAAGCAAGATGCACCTGTTTTCTAGGGACCTTAGGGTTGCTGGCCTCTTGTTCTCCCAGCCTGTCTTCTGGGGGAGGGGCCTGTTGCACTGTTACTCAGGCAACCCTGTTTGGGCAGAGTTGCCCTGCCCCCTGTGGTGGGGGATAGGCTCAGTGGAAACTGTTTTTTGGGGGCTTTTGTTCTCTGGAGGCTTTCCCTGGCAGCCTTCTGTGTCTCTTCTGAGATTCAGAGCAGAAGAGACCGTTTCCAACTCTCTGCCTCAGAGCAGAGAGATTACAGTCTGTTCTCCATTGAGCTCTCCAGGCTACACTATCTCCTTTTCTGTCTGTGCTGCTATAAACTGCAGTATCCTGGATTGTGCGCCTCTCCACAGTGCTCCCAGTCCTTGCCTCCAGGTCAGGGCACATCTCTGCCATTTGTGCTTCTTAAACTTCCAGCCGTCCCCCGTTCCCATGTGCAGCCCCGCCACTCCAGTTTCTTTCCAGGAGGCTGCCCTAAAGTCCTGTTCCCCACTGCTATCAGTCTGTGAGTCTGTTCCCTGTCCCCAGTGTGGGAGGCTATCACTCACCAGCAGTGTAGGATCTCCATGGCCAGGCTCCCTCCCGCTGCCATTTATCCTCCAATATCTGCCCTTGGAATCATGGTTCCCCACTTTGTACCTCGAAACCAACCTCCCGCGATATTCTGTTTGTAGAGATCCAGATCTTCTTACATCAGGCTGATTTTGTGGATGTTCAGAGTGCTTTGGTAGATATCCAGCTCAGTTCCAGGGATTGGTTGGAATAGGGTCCTCTTCCATCTTTTCCTCGAGCAATAATTAAAAAATAAAAAAAAAATAGGAAGCTAGATCCTATTTCCCCTAGAGCTGAAGTTTTGCAGCACTCTATGATCAGTAGACTTGGTGTGCGTGAGTTGTTTGTAATGTTCTGGGGCAAGGGTCTATTGAACTGATTCTCAGGTGGACTTGCTATAGTAGAAATGTGCCTCCAGGGCCCTGCAGAGTGGGGTTTGGTGTAAGTGGCTCCAGCCTTCACTAGGTGGTGCTCTTTTGCTCTATGATGGCTTTCAGCACTGAGGAGCAGGATGAAAATGGCGGTGCCCAACTTTAGTTCCAGTGCTAAGAGTTTGTGCTCTCTACTCTTCAAGGAGCCCTCAGAGAAGAGCAATCAATCACCCCTCATATGTCCCTGGTTTCTGTTATAACCCTGTGTTCACCCTGCCTTTGTCCAAGCTTTTTTTTTATCTCAGTCATGTGACTGAGTTTCAAAACTCCAAATTTTAGGGACTTCCATGGTGTTGTCCCGTGATCCTCTGGGGGAAGGTCTTGCCATGCGTTTGCAATTTGCCAGCCTATCTTAGAAAAGCAGTTGTTTGACTGCACAACAGTTCAGTTTATGGCAAAACAGAGCAGAAAGCCGGCAACAAGACTTGTTGCTCTCAGCCAGCATCTCCATTCCTATGTCTGGGAACAGCACATTGGCACCACCCATTCTTCTTGTGACCCAGGGGATCCCCAGACCATGCTGTGACTCCTAGGATTCTGCCCTGCTTTGCAACCTCAGCACATTTAAGCCAGGCGTATCTCCCATGGTTGCAGACTTCTAAAAGTTCAAATTTTATGCTCTGCTGTATATAACACTTGGCAGTAGTCTCCATAAGCAGGGCTCCCTCCCCACCATAATACCCACAGTTATATCTCCCCCAGCTCAACTCTTTGCAACTCTTACTTTCCAAAAGGTGGTTGATTTTCTACTGTAGACTTGCCATTTTTTTCTCTCAGACCTCTGATTGATTTTTTGCGTGTTCAGAATGATTTGATAATTATCTAGCTGTATTCAGGAGATGAGACAAGCTTAGGGTCCCCCATCCCCTACTCCTCTACCATCTTAACTCCTTTCTCCAATTCTTCATATTTTCAACAAATTTTTAATCCATAGAGCACTTTCAGATTCTTTATTTCATCATCTCTTTGGTAGGCATTATTTGTTTCTTCTATTTATAGATGTGGAAACTGAGACTCGAAGAGTAAATGATTTGTCTAAAAATAAGGGCAGAGATAGTACTCAAACCTTCAAATTATAGTATTTGTTAGTATTTACTCTGCATTATTATGTGCCAGGGATTTTTTAATTGCTTTGCATGTATTCACTCTTTGAACCCTCATCAACAACTCTATAAATCTGTGTTTCACAGATGAGGAAACTAGGGTAGTGAGTGTAAGGGCTTGCTCTGAGTGAAGGACATTATACCATTCTCTACATTTTCAAGATGAGAAAAGTGAAGCTCAGAGACATTAAGTAGAGAGAGAGGGAGAGATGGCAGTAGAATAGGAGGACCCTAGTCTCATTTCATTAAATGAATACAACTAGATAACAATCAAATCATTGTAAATACCCCAGAAATTGACCTGAAGACTGGTAGAACAAACTCCACAACTAAAGGTAGAGAACAGACCACATTGAAAAAGGCAGGAAATGCAGAGATATGGTTTGGGAGAAAAACAAATCATTGCTGCTACAGTGGGGAGGGAGTTATATTGCAGAAAAGGGCAAGAGATAGACTAGCGCACAGGGGAGGACATGGATGATGATTCACCATAGAAATTGGCTTGGAAAGTGAGAGGGGCTGAATTTGGTCAGTTCTTGCAACCTGCAGGGAATAAAGCCTGGAGTTCTAAAGGTCAGTAGGCTTGGCTTGGGGAGAGCCTGGAGTGCACTGGGGCTGCTCTTGGAGAGAAAGCAGTGCAAACAGCCTGCAGACATAGAGCTTGAAAATAGCAATTTGAAGAGCATCTGGGCCACACAGTGGAGAGGTTTCTGCCCATCTTGGAGTGTGTCCCAGAGTGCCAGTATTTACAGAAAGACCCCTCTAGGAACAAATAAACTGGCCTGCGCCACTTCCCACCCCTACACCTTAGCAATCACAGGGCCACCTGTAGGGAACAACACAGCAGTGACACTCACTACCTAACTTGCTCACACCAAGCCCTACCCCTGCCACCATACACTGGCGGAACTGCCCTTCCCAGTCACACTTGCCTCAGTCTCAGTGCAGGGGCTCTCTCCCCCAGAAGACCAGCCCAAAACCCTGCTTATACTGCATTTCCTGATGGGAGTTTAGCGGAGCCATGGTTCTGGTGGTGATGGCAACAGGTCTCATTTCACAAGCAGACTAGAATACACCTAGTTAAAACTCACCACATTTGGGCCAGGGACCAAACACTGCCCATAACAGGCAAAGGGAGCCTCTGCAGACAACTGGCCTAAAGGATAATGTGGCCAGAACACAATAGCAGAGCACATGCAGCACACATTGGAGTCACTCCTGAAAGCACCAGGCCCTGGGGAACATGGGACACTACACTTCAGGGCATTATAAGATGCTTCTTCATAAGGCCATTACACTCAAGAAGAGAAGACCTAGCTGCCTTTCCTAACACAGAAATTTAGACAAAATGAGAAGACAGAGGAATTTGTCCCAAATGAGAGAACAGGACAAGGCCATGGCCAGAGACCTAAGTAAAATAGAGATAAGTAACATGCCTGATAGAGAATTTAAAGGAATAATCACAAAGATACTGGACTTGAGAAAATAATGGAAGGCATCAGTGAGACCCTTAACACAGAAATAGGGAAAAATGTAGCAGAGATAAAGGGCTAAATAACAAAATGAGAAACATGCTTGATGGAATAAACAGCAGGATGGAAAAAGCAGAGGAACAAATTAATGACCTCTAGACAGAAAAACAGAAAGTAATTAAGCTGAACAAAAGAAAGAAAAAATAATTGTGCAAAACAAGAGTAGACTTAAGGAACTCAGTGACTCCATCAAATGTAATAGCATTCATTATAGGAGTCCCAGAAGGAGAAGAGAGCGAAAAGAGGACAGAAAATTTATTTGAAGACATGATACCTAAAAACTTCCCTTATCTGGGGAAGGAAACAGATATCAGATCCAGGAAGCACAGAGAACCCCCAAGCAAGACCTATTGTAATTAAAATGTCAAAATATGGGGTGCCTCAGTTGCTCAGTCAGTTAAGTGTCCACCTTCAGCTCAGGTCATGATCTTGGGGTCCTGGGATCGAGCCCTGCATCAGGTTCCCTGCTCAGTGAAGAATCTGCTTCTCCCACTCCCTCTTCCTCTCCCCTCCTCTTGTGTTCTGTCTCCCTCTCTTTCAAATAAATAAATAAAATCTTTAAAAAATGTCAAAATATAGTGATAAAGAAAAAAAATTTAAAGTAGCAAGATGAAACTAGACAGTTACATGCAAGGGAAACCCCATAAGGTTATCAGGGGATTTTTCAGGAGAAACTTTCCAACCCAGAATGGAGTAGCATGATACATTCAAAATGCTGAATGGGAAAAATCTGCAGCCAAAAATATTCTATCCAGTAGGGCTATCATTCAGAAGAGGAGAGAGAGTTTCCCAGACAAATAAAAATTAAGGAGTTCATAACCACTAAAGCAGCCATACAAGAAATATTAAAGGGGATCTTTGAGTGAAAGGAAAGTCCAAAAGTAAAAGTTTGAAGGTAGGAAAGAAAATCAGTAAAAATGAATGTTTTTGTAGAATATCAGTCAAGGAACTCAAAAAATAAAAAAAATGTAAAATATGAGACCATATACCTAAAACATGGGGAGGAGAGAAGTAAAGAATGTGTTCAAACTTAAATGACCATCAACTTAATATAGACTGTTTTATGCAGAACGGGTTCTATACAAACCTAATGGTAACCATATATCAAAAAACACTGGTAAATATGGAAAGAATAAAGAGCGGGAAATCCAAATATATCATTAGAGAAAACCAGCAAACCATGAGAGAAAGACAAGGATCAGAGAAAATCTTCAGAAAAAAACACAAATGAAGTACTACAATGGCAACAAACACATATCTATCAATAATTACTGTGAATGTAAATGACTAAATGCTCCAATCTAAAGATATAGGGTATCAGAATAGATTAAAAAAACCGAGACATATCTATATGCTACATACAAGAGACTCATTTTAGAACTAAAGACAACAGCAGACTGAAAGTCAGGAGATAGAGAAACATCTATCATGCAAATGGATGTCAATAGAAAGCCATAGTAGCAATACTTATATCAGAAAAAATAGACTTTACAATAAAGACTGTCACAAGGGACAAAGGAGGGCACTGTGATAATAAAAGGATCAATCCAACAAGAAGATATAACAACTGTAAATATTTATACACCCCACATGGGAGCATCCAAATATATAAAACAGTTAGTAACAAACATAAGGGAACTAATTGATAATATATTGTACAATGATAGTAGGGCCTTTAACACCCCACAGATCATCTAAATGGAAAATCAACAAGGAAACAATGGCTTTGAATGGCACACTGGAACAGATGGATTTAACAGATATATTCAGAACATTCCATCCTAAAACAGCAGAATACACATTCTTTTCAAGTACATGTGGAACACTGTCTAGAACAGATCACATATTAGCCCACAAAACAAGCCTCAACAAATAAAAAAATCGAAGTCATACCATGCATCTTTTCTGATCAAAACTCTGAAACTAGGGGCACCTGTGTGGCTCAGTCGTTAAGTGTCTGCCTTTGGCTCAGGTCATGGTCCCAGGGTCCTGGGATCGAGCCCCACATTGGGCTCCCTGCTCGGCAGGAAGCCTGCTTCTCCCTCTCCCACTCCCCCTGCTTGTGTTCTCTCTCTTTCTGAGTCTCTCTCTGTCAAATAAATAAAATAAAAAATCTTAAAAAAAAACTCTATGAATAGATCAATGGAACAGAATCGAGAGCCCAGAAATGGACCCTCAACTCTATGGTCAACTTATTTTTGACAAAGCAGGAAAGAATGTCCAATGGCAAAAAGACAGTCTCTTCAACAAATGGTGTTGGGAAAATTGGACAGCCACATGCGGAAGAATGAAACTGGACCACTTCCTTACACCACACACAAAAATAGACTCCAAATGGTTGAAAGACCTAAACGTGAGACAGGAGTCCATCCAAATCCTAAAGGAGAACACAGGTAGCAACCTTTTCGACCTTAGCCGCAGCAACTTCTTCCTAGAAACATCGCCAAAGGCACGGGAAGCCAGGGCAAAAATGAACTATTGGGATTTCATCAAGATAAAAAGCTTTTGCACAGCAAAAGAAACAGTCCACAAAACCAAAAGACAACTGACAGAATGGGAGAAAATATTTGCAAATGACATATCAGATAAAGGGCTAGTATCCAAAATCTATAAAGAACTTATCAAACTCAACACCCAAAGGACAAATAATCCAATCAAGAAATGGGCAGAAGACATGAACAGACATTTTTCCAAAGAAGACATCCAAATGGCCAACAGGCACATGAAAAAGTGCTCAACATCGCTCGGCATCAGGGAAATCCAAATCAAAACCTCAATGAGATACCACCTCACACCCGTCAGAATGGCTAAAATTAACAAGTCAGGGAACGACAGATGTTGGCGGGGATGTGGAGAAAGGGGAACCCTCCTACACTGTTGGTGGGAATGCAAGCTGGTGCAACCCCTCTGGAAAACAGTATGGAGGTTCCTCAAACAGTTGAAATTAGAGCTACCGTTCGATCCAGCAATTGCACTACTGGGTATTTACCACAAAGATACAAATGTAGGGACCCGAAGGGGTACGTGTACCCCAATGTTTATAGCAGCAATGTCCACAATAGCCAAACTGTGGAAAGAGCCAAGATGCCCATCGACATATGAATGGATAAAGAAGAAGTGGTATATATACACAATGGAATATTATGCAGCCATCAAAAGGAATGAGATCTTGCCATTTGCAATGACGTGGATGGAACTGGAGGGTGTTATGCTGAGTGAAATAAGTCAATCAGAGAAAGACATGTATCACATGACCTCACTGATATGAGGAATTCTTAATCTCAGGAAACAAACTGAGTGTTACTGGAATGGTTGGGGGTGGGAGGGATGGGGTGGTTGGGTGATAGACATTGGGGAGGGTATGTGCTACGGTGAGCGCTGTGAATTGTGCAAGAGTGTATGTCAGAGGGGGAGACGAACCATGAGAGATGATGGACTCTGAAAAACAAACTGAGGGTTCTAGAGGGGAGGGGGGTAGGGGGATGGGTTAGCCTGGTGATGGGTATTGAGGAGGGCACGTTCTGCATGGAGCACTGGGTGTTATGAACAAACAATGAATCATGGAACACTGCATCAAAAACTAATGATGTAATATATGGTGATTAACATAACAATAAAAAAATTAAAAAAAAAAACTCTATGAAACTAGAAGTCAACCACAAGAAAAAATCTGGAAAGACCACAAATACATGGAGGTTAAATACAATGCTACTAAACAAAGAATTGGATCAACCAGGAAACAAAATAAGAAATAAAAAAGTACATGGAAACAAATGAAAATGAAAACCAAATGGTCTAAAACACTTTGCATGCAGCAAAAGTGGTTCTAAAAGGGAAGTTTATAGCAATATAGCCTTACCTCAAGAAGCAAGAAAAGTCTGAAATATACAACTTAACCTTACATCCAAAGGAACTAGAAAAAGAACAACAAACATAACTCCAAAACAGCAGGAGGAAGGAAATAATAAGTATAGAGCAGAAATAAATGATATAGAAATTTAAGAAAATAGAAGAGATCAATGAAACCTGGAGCTGGTTCTTTTAAAAAATCAATAAAATTGATAAACCCCTAGCCAGACTTATCAAGAAAAAAAGAGAATGGACTCAAAATCTCAAATGATAGAGGAGAAATAACAACCAACACCATAGTAATACAAACGATTATAAGAGAATATTATGAAAAATTATATGCCAACAAATTGGACAACCTAGAAGAAATGAATAAATTCTTAGAAACATATAAGCCACCAAAACTGAAACAGGAAGAAATAAAAAATTTGAACATACCTATTACCCACAAGGAAATTGGATCAGTGATCAAAAATCTCCCAACAAACACAAGTCCAGAACCAGAATGCTTCAAAGGCAAATTCTATCAAACATTTATAAGAAGAGTTAATACCTATTCTCAAACTATTCTAAAAAATAGAAAAGGAAGGAAAACCTCCAAATTCATTCTATGAGGCCAACATTACCCTGAAAACGAAACCAGATAAAGACACCACTACAAAAGAGAATTACAGGCCAATATCCCTAATGAACATAGATATAAAAATCCTCAACGAGTGTATACACACACACACACACACACACACACACACACACACACAATGGGGTATCATTCAGGCATAAGAAATAATGGAATCTTGTCATTTGCAACAACATGGATGGAGCTAGAGAGTATAACGCTAAGTGTAATAAGTCAGAGAAATATAAATACCATATGATTTCACTCATATGTGAAATTTATGAAACAAAATAAATGAGCAAAGGAAGAAGAGAGACAAACCAAAAAGCAGACTCTTAACTATGGAGAGGAGAGGTTGATGGGGGGATGGGTTTAAATAGGTGATGGGGATTAAGGAGTGGGTTTGTCAGGATGAGTTCCTGTTGATTTATGGAATCGTTGACTCACTATATTGTACACCTGAAACTAATATAACACTGTATGTTAACTAACTAGAATTAACATAAAAACTTTTTAAAAAGACATTAAGTATCTTGTTCCAGGTCACACAACCAGCAATTGGAAGAACTAAGGTTGAGCCTCAGCAGGCTGGCTAATGCCTGAGTTCTCAGCTATCAAGCTATATTGCTTCTAAGTCTAGGGCTGTTCCTGGACTGTTTAACTGAAGCAGAAAGTAAGGGGAAGAGAGAGAGAGAGAGAGAGAGAGAGAGAGAGAGAGAGAGAGAGAGAGAGAGAAAGGGAGACTATGAGTAAAACTCTATGCTTAATTTGATGATGAGCTCTTGGTGTCATGACTGTCCAGTAGTTTACTGTTTAAATGAAGCCCATATATAAATAATTTGGACATGGGGGGGCAGAGGAGGTAGCTGGTTGAATGAATCATGAGTTCCCAAAATGGAACTAATCTAGGAGATTAAGCTCCAAAACTAAATACTGGGCCTGATACTGAGGGAAGCATTCACTGCCCATACTAGTCTTAAATTGGTGCATGACTGGGTTTGGCGGCCCCAGAAAGATCTGGGCCTGATAGGAAAGAATTGTACTTCCTCTGAAGGGGCTTTTAGACCTTTGCTTCTCTTTTCCAACCAGTCCTTTCTACCCTAAGTACAGGCAGATTGGTCCACTGGCTTACTTGAAATAGAATTAAATAAGTTCCCTTGGCCCCTCTCCCCCTACAAAACCGGCCTGAAATAAATCCATGTAAAGGAACAAGAGGAAACTGCTGTTCCTAGGTATTTATTCAAATATGTATTCAGTCTTTGACCACGTGAGGTTGGTGTAGGCAGTGATTCTTGAGGGAAGGGCTTCTGGGTGGTGGTTTAGAGTGGAGTCTGTGCCAACTGGGAACAGAAAACCAAAGAAGTCTGAAATTCTAAGCCTGTAACTGGAAATTTTGTATTCACAGGTTGCAGTAGAGAATACTTTCCATGACACATTTCCTCTACATCCAACATTGTGAGTCAGCAGAGCTATGCCTTTATTCACTCATTCATTTATTCATTCATTTAGTTATTCAGTCATTAAAAAAAATATTTGTTGAATGCCAAGTACTGCTCTATGTGCTAGAGATAAAGCAATGAACAAAACAGTCTCTGCCCTCATGAAGCTTACAGTTTATAAAGGGAGATTTGTTATTTGTTTAAATCAATAAACAAATAAACAAATAGTAATATAACTTTTCATATAGTGATAGGGCTAGAAAGAAAATCATGATAATAAGATAGTGATGCAGTGGTACAGTTTCAAAGAGGGTGGTCAGGGAAGGATTCCTTTTGAAAAGATGAAAGAGCTAAACTTACAGAGAGCTAGGAGAAAAGTCTTCATACATAGTCAAATTCTTAACCCTATATCTGATCCTCCCCTAAAACTCCACCCATCACAACCAAACAAAATTCTATGTATCCTTATTCTTTAACTTAAGCAAATCACTCATCACCCTTTCTTCAGGTTACCCTACTTAGGACCAATTTTATGCCTTCCACCTTTGGTAAGGCAGTTGAAATTTTAAAACAATGTTTTATGTTAAGTTACAACTGAAAACAAGTCAAAACTTTTTGAGCTTTAAGGAAGTTAAGAGACTTGTTTGAGGTCAAACAGCTACCAAGAAGCAGAGGCTTGACTTACATCTGAAAGTTTTGACTTCTTTCCACTGCATTTTTCACTTTGCCATAAGCTTCTCAAGGCATGGTGGGGGCACAGCAGCACGCATGAGCGTCAGACATTTTAGGTGAATGTGAGCTCACAGGTAGCTCTTCCTAGGGACTAGTGTTTAGAATAAGAGAGATGATATTCCCATTCCCCATTGTCACTCCCACCTGGATATGTGTTCTGAGGTATGTTGGACAAACTGATGAGCAACCAGCCTGGGGAGGGTTGCAAACCATGCCACAAGGAAGAGCTTAAAGAAATGGTCATGTTTATCTTGGAGAACATGTGGTGTTTCTGTGTGTGTGTGTGTGCACGTGCATGTTGTGTGTGTGTGTGTGTGTGTGTGTGCACTTGTGTATATGGGGGGGGCTGTTCAGGAAGAATCAGAGTTTGAACCCATGATAGATATCTTGAAACATTTTAAGAGGACTATTGTTTAGTACTTGGCTTTTTTTGTATGGCCCAGAGCATAGTGTTCTAACAAATGGTTGAAAGCACTGAATAATGAATTTCAGCTCAAAACAAATAATGGCTTTGAAAGCTTCAGAGTGAGCTTCCTGTTACTGAAAATATTCCAGCAGCTGCTGGACAGAGCTCATCAGAGATAGTAAGCTTTGGGGTATGGGTTGATGTACACATTCTGAACCTTAGTTTCTTACTCTTTAAAGTAGTGATAACAATTCCATTTTTCAGGCTTCTGGGGAGGATTAAATAGAATGATATGTTGAAAGGCCGAGCACCATGTGACCCAAAGTAGGTGATTCCTCCTTCTCCTCCTTCCATTTCCCCTACCTCATCACATAGTGTAGAGAGGATTCCTATGTAGGTAGGTTGGGAGGAAGTGACCTTTTATTCTCATTTTGAGTATAAAATTTTATGATTCATTCTATAGTCATCAACAACTTTATTCATTATCTGATTATGCTTAGGACACTTTACTGAATGATATGGAAATTATGTGTGTGACTATGTCTCCTACTAGATTGTAAGCTTCCTGAGAGTATCTCTGTATCCCTTCGCTGTCAGAATAAGTGCTTATTGGGGCACCTGGCTGGCTCAGTCAGTAGAGCATGCAACTCTTGATCTCAGGGTCATGCATTTGAGCCCCACATTGGGGTAGAGTTTATTTAATAAAAACAAATTAATAATAATAATAATAAAAAGAATAAGTGCTTATTTTATTTAACTGATTTTGGAGGAACAATGATCTCTGTGCTGAATAATTGAACTAACCAGGGGTCTCTGTCCTCAGGGAGCTGATTCTCTTAAATAGGGTGGACATGCACAAATGTGCAAGAGCATGTAGTCATATCAGTAGCCAAGACAATGAACATACAGGATTTAATATCTTCAGATTGTCTCTGGCAAGCATTGGGGATTATCAGGTGGCTGGGGTGGGGCTGAATGGTAAAAAGTGAGTAGCAGAGGGGTCAGGATAAAATATGGAACTTTCCTTGGTTATACTTCCTGGAAGAAGTGTGACTTTGGGAGCTATTTGAACCATGAGAGGCAAAAGACAACTAGGCACTGGCTTTTCCCTGAGAGAAGGCAAAGATTTAAGACTTAGGCATCTTGTACCTGGGAGGGAGGCCACTGGGAGTCAGATCAGAACATTGAAATGGTTTATTCCTGTGACCCAAGAGACATCTTGTCAGATGCTATTAGAAGATAGGACATGTGTTATTCAGTGGCATTTATATAGCACAGTGTCTAAGAACATAGGCTCTAGAGTCAGACTGTTTGGATTGTCATCTTGGCTCCACCACTAACTAGCCATGTGACTTTGGGCAAGTTATTTAACCACTGTGCCTCACTCCTCTCATCTGTAAAATAAGGACAATAATAGTATCTACCTCATAGGGTGGTTGTGAGGATTAAGAGTTAATATATGTTGCAAGTCCTAGCCACGCAGAGACGCTAATCATGCATCATGCGAGTTCCAATCATAGAGTAAGTGCTTTATAAGTGTTTATTATTATCTAATGAATGGTCTTTAGATCCTGAGAAATATACTCGGTGTTTATAGTAATTTCAGTGTGAGTTTGGGAGCATTTATATTCCAGACCATCTCATGGAGTGATTAGCTCCTCAGCAGTGGCTGTCGTAGAAGTGGTGATAACATCTGGCTCAAAGAGATGGAAGAACTTTCTGCCAACTATGATTATGCCAGAGATGAATGGACTGTCTTGGGAGAGAAGAACCTCTTCATTGCTGTGGGTGTTAGAATTGAGACTAGATAACTATTTAGTGGGGATGTTGCAGGAGGGATTGAAAGATGGAAGTGGGGTTTTGCTATACCCCAAATTCTCTGATTTCTTGATACTTGTCAGCAGAAGTGTTGGCTATGGGTTGGGGATACTGCTGCTTGAAATATGGGGGACTTGTTTATTTTTTTTTTTATTGTAAGCACAGTTGGGTGGGCACTTCACTCAGAATGCTAACTGCACAGGGATAGAGCTGGGATCAGATGTCATGTTCCAGGGTCAAAAATCTCTCAAAATACTTTTGAGACTCAAGAGACAAGGGTTTTCGTTTCTGCTTTGCCTGCAATTAGCTGTGTAATCTTGGGCATGTTGCTTCCATTCTCTGGGCCTCAGTTTTCTAACCTAGAATATAAGTTTTAGACTAGATTTTCTCTGTGGTCTCATCATGTCTTACCTTCTGTGTTGGAAGATATAACTCTCTGAGTGGAAACAAGTGGATGAAGAAGACATTCATGCATTCAGCAAATGTTTATTAGGCATCTGCTAAGTGTTAGGCACTGTTCTGGGCTTGGGGGAGAAAGCAGTGAATAAGACGGGCATGGTTTCTGCCCTTTTAGCTCCACAGTCCAGTGCAGGAAACAAACAAAACATTATAACATAGTTTAAAAAGTATTCTAAGAGGGGCAAACAGAGTCCTGTGGGAGAAGAATATTATCCAGAATAATTTTGAAGCGAGAACATCAGAGAAAGCCTTCTGGAGGAGGTGGCACTTGAGTTGAGTTTTGAGATGGGGGCTCAGGAAGGATAGCAGTTAGTTGCATAATTCTTGAGGCAAGAGAACCTGATGGTTATGAGAACTATGGTAGGCTCTGTTTAGCTGGAGAGTGGAGAATGAGAGGGCATTGGTGAAATCTGAGGTTAGAAAGACCAAAGGACGCCAGATTGGCAAGGCATTACATGGCATTTGCCGTAAAGACAATGGGGAGCGGGCGCCTGCGTGGCTCAGTTGGTTAAGCAACTGCCTTCGGCTCAGGTCATGATCCCGGAGTCCCGGGATCGAGTCCCGCATCGGGCTCCCCCTTCTCTGTGGGGATCCTGCTTCTCCCTCTGCCTCTGCCTGCCACTCCCCCTGCCTGTGCTCACTCTGTCTCTCTCTCTCTATGTCAAATAAATAAATAAAATATTTAAAAAAAAGACAGTGGGGAGCTATGGAAGGACTTTAAGCAGTGGAGTTATATAAGTCAGGCTTCAGCAGCAGAAATTAAATCACTCTAGTTATTTTCAGTAGAAAGGGTCCTAATACAGAAAATTAGGTGCTTCCAAAATTGGGGTAAGGGCTAGAGGTGCAACATTTAGGCTGGGCTTCCAGGAATAACTCCCAGAATACCAGGGGAGCTGTTTTCTATGCCACAAACAGGAAGGTGAGGAGGCATCAGGGGCTTTGGAAACATACCACCTTATCTGAAGTCTAGGAATCAAGAATCTGCCACTGCCTTAACTATTGACTAGAGTATCATCATGCTTTCTAGACCTTCACTGGCAAATAATAATAATATAAAATGAAATGAAATAAAATAAAATCATCCCATTCTCTGGTTCCTCAAATACACAAAGCCAGTGACCAGACAGTGGGGTCTATGGAAAAGTAACATGGCTGCAGGAAACCCTAAAATCCCTATCGCTATGCTTGCCAACAAAAGCAGCAGAAATATGGCTTCTGCGTCATTACCTCCTTCCAAATATTGTGCGTATGCATATGATTACCAGAAATAAATCACATCCAGAACACTGGTTGCAAAGGAGCCTGAGAAAAGACAGGCTGTTGTAGGTTTTTGGTTTTGAGCTTTTCAGCAATATAGGAGGGCCGGCTAGAAGGAGGGTGGCATGGATCCTGAGCAACCAGACTATAATATCTACCATAGGATTGATAGGAGCAGAAATGCTTTTGAGACACATAATTTAGGCAGGAGAGTAGAGGCTGAACTGGGTACAGAGAGCAGCACAAGAGACCAAGTAATGGATGATAATGGAATCAAAGATGATGAGGAACTGATTAAAAATACCAGTAGCAGGGAGACAGAGGAAGGACACATGAGAGAGAAATTAAGGAGGAAGAGAATTACCAGGACTTAGAGGACTGGTTGGCTGGAAGCAAGATGAATGAGAAACAAGACTTACGGATATCTCCTAGGATTTTTGTAAGGAGACATTCCTACAAGACAGGGAACTCAGGGGAAAAAGGAAGGTGGCAGGGATGGGAAAAGATTATTTCAATTTTGGACTAAGTTTGAGGTTCTTATGACATATTCAGGAAGAGATATCCATAAGGCAGTTGGAGATTCATCTCTGGAATTCAAGAGAATATTAGCAGAGAATTGTAAGCTGTATGCAGGAAAGGATTTTGTTCCCCTAGTATTCAGTAACTTTGTTGAAAGGAGGTGCATCAGTGTGTAATGTAGCTGGTAGTTCAAGCTTTGGGAATGGGTGGGTCCACCATTCAGTGTAAGTGTGGAATGAAGATAACGGGACTGAGATTAGAAGAACCCTGAGAAATCATGGCCTTAAATGATTGAATGAAGAAGAACCCAGACAGGAAGTAAAGACTGTATAACCAGACAAGTCATGTGGATGATGTCGCCAAGGCAAAGGGAGCATTTCAGAAAGGAGAAAGGCATCAATGGAATCAAGAGCAAGAGAAGTCAGGGAAGATAAAGATGGAAAATTGGTCATGCCATTTAGTAACAAGTTGATCATTTGTTTATATTCACAAGTGGTTCTAGTTCCCTATGAAATGATGGGAGTGAAAGCCAGGCTGCAGTGGAGTGAAGGGTCAATAGACAAGGAAGTGGAGATAGGATATAATTGCTCTTTCAAAGGCAAGGAGAACAAGAAACAATAGGTGTTGGCAAGGATGTGGAGAAAGAGGAACCCTCTTGCACTGTTGCTAGGAATGCAAACTGGTGCATCCACTATGGAAAACAGTATGGAGAGTCCTCAAAAAGTTAAAAATAGAACTACCCTATGATCCAGCAATTGCATTACTAAGTATTTACCCAAAGAATATGAAAATACTAATTCAAAGGGATACATGCACCCCAATGTTTATAGCAGCATTATCTACAATAACCAAATAATGGAAATAGCCCAAGTGGCCACTGATGAATGGCTAAAGAAGATGTGGTATATATACATAATGGAATATTACTCAGCCATAATAAAGAAGGAAATATTGTCATTTGCAATGACATGGATGGAGTTAGAGACTCTTATGTTAAGCAAAATGAGTCAGTCAGAGAAAGACAAATACCATATAATTTCACTCATAAGCAGAACTTAAGAAACAAAATAAATGAGCAAAGGGAAAAAGAGAGAGAGAGGCAAACCAAGAAACAGACCCTTAACTATGGAGAATAAACTGAGGGTCACCAGAGGGGAGGTGGATGGGAGGATGGGTTAAATAGGTGATAGGGACTAAGGAGTGCCCTTGTTGTGATGAGCAATGGGTGATGTGTGGAAGTGTTCAATCACTATATTATACACTTGAAACTACTATTACACTATATGTTAAATAACTGGAATTCAAATAAAAACTTAAAAAAAAAGCAAGGAGAAAGATTCTAGTTGCTTACATTATGATACTGTCGTGATCACTAGTATCTGTCTCATCATAATCTAGCAGAGTGGCTTTTAAACTATTTTGGAATTATTTGTTATAAGAAATAAATTTTACAGGGTGCCTGGGTGGCTCAGTTGGTTAAGGATCTGACTGGCTCAGGTCATGATCTCAGGGTCCTGGGATTGTTAAAACACAGATTACTGACCTTCCCCCAACTTGTGCTCTCTCTCTCTTTCTCTCTCTCTCAAATAAATAAAATCTTAAAAAAAAGAAACATTTTACATCACAATCTAGCACATTTACATTTATATATAAGTGAAACAAAAGCTTCATTAATCCATAATTATATGGACATTTCATATAAATGGAATCATACAAAAGCCTTTTTTGTCTGTTTTTTTCACTTAGCATAATATTTTCCAAGTTCATCTATATTGTCACAGTAATAGTAGTCTATTCCTTTTTATGGCTGAATAATATTCCATTGTATGGATATACCACATTTTGTTTATCCATTCATCAGCTGATGGACATTTGAGTTTTTTCCATCTTTTGGCTATTGTGAGTAATGTTATTATGAACGTTCATATACAAGATTTTGTGTGGGCATTTTTTCCCCACTTCTCTTAGGTATATGCATAGAATTGGAATTGTTGGGTCAAATAGTAACCCTATGTTTAATTTTTTGAGGAACTACCAGACTGTTTTCCAAAGTAGCTTCAACCATTTTGACCAGCAATGTTATGAAGGTTCAGATTTCTCCACATCTAGCTTTTCTATTATAACCATTCTTGGGGTATCTTATTATAAGTAATGCTGTAGTAAATATCCTGCATTTGCATTTCCTGCATTCGATTTGCATTCTCCTGATGGCTAATATGTTGAACATCTTTCCATGTGCTTATTGACTATTTCTTTGGAAAAAATGTTTTTCAGAACCTTTGCCAGTTTTTTAATTGAGTTATTCTTTTTATAATTGACTTGTAAGAGCTCTTTATATATTCTAGGTACAAGTTTCTTATTAGATATATAACTTCCAAATGTTTTTTTCCATTCTGTGAGCTGTCTTTTCATACTCTTGACAGTATCCTTTGAAGCACAAAAGTTTTTAATCTTGATGAAGTCCAATTTATCTGTTTTGTTGTTGTTGCTTATATTTTTCATGTCATATCTAAGAAACCATTGCCAAATTCAAGGTCACAAAAATTACCCCTATTGCCCCCATTTTGTTAAACTTTGCCATAATATCATTATAACATCTAAGCAAGTAATAGTGACTCTTATTATCAAGTGTCCAGCCTGTTCAAATTTCCTGTTGTTTCATAAATATCGCAAATGTGTGTGTGTGCAGAAGCACATGCATGCGCGCACACGCACATGTGCGCACACACACACACATGCGTTCCACCTAAGTTAAACCTTTTCCTTCCTATTTATTTGTTAAAAATCCAGGTTGTTGGTCCTGTAGTTGTTTTGTTTTTGTTTTTTAGTCTTTACTTCCATATTGCAGTTTAATATGTTTTTCTGTCCTTTATGTATTCTATAAATTGATAATTGATCTAGAAGCTTGATCTGATTCAGGGTTTTATGTTGTTTGTTTTGGCATGAGTCATTCATAGGTGGTGTTATAAGCCCAAACCTTTGAAGTGGGGACTTCTTTGGGTTTTATTCTATCTTGTAGGGCTAGGGGCCATTTTGTTTATGACCTGCATTCATTCAGAATTTCCAGTCATTTAGTTAAGATGACTGTTCTAGCCTCAACGATTTCTAGAGAATAAATAGCAATTATCATTCCTCTTAGAGTCTATAGTATTATAGGAGTTCCAGAACTTAATTTGTTCTACTCCTGGCTAATCTAGTTTCCACCCCCTCTACCAATATCTATCTGTTCACTTTTACAGTCCTAGGATGTAAGAGGAAGAAGGGCCCTTAGAGATCTGTATAAAGGAGTGCTGGGTTTTTGAAGGCCCAGGAGCCTGCTGAAATTGCATGTATTTTTTCTGAGGTGAAGGTTCAGCGGTTTCACCGAATTTTCAGGTAGGTCTAAGTCCTCATGTGACAGAAGGGAGATGGAGGCCAGGAGAGGGGGAAAGGAGTTGCCCAAAAGTCATAAAGCAATCTTAAAGTAGGGCTAGGAGTAAATTTGAAACCTTCCCGTCCAGGGCTTTTTCCCTAGTTCCAGACACAGAATCAGGAACACAGAGCAGGACAGTGATTACAAGCATATTGCAAGTTTTGTAGAGGCTTTTTCAACTGCAAAGTTGGCTTCTCTTCATAGTACCCAGCTTGCTGGAAGAGTGCAGTCATAGTCTAAAGAAACCATAAACAGGAAAGAAAATTAACCTGCAAGTGCAGGGATATCAGAGAAGGCCAAATAGAATTGGATTTTGGATAATTTGTAGTGTGTCCTTGTGGTTCTGTCAACAGCACTGTTTTTTTGAATGCGTAGAGCTACTTATGAGTTGCCTGTAAATACTTAGGCAGTGGCCAAAGAAACCTTTGCTTTCTCCTTGGCCCAGACTCCAAAATAAGTGGATGCCAAGGCATGCCACCTCCCCACCTACCTATCCCTTTTTTTCCGTTGCTTTTCCCTCTTCTTCAACCTTTTTCCCCTTATTTTCCTTCACCCTTCTCTTTCTTCACCTTATCCCCTATCTCTTCTCCCTCCTTCCCATCTTTCCTTCTCTCTCCCCCCTTCTATTAGTCTTCCCTTTATTCCTCCTTCCCTCCCTCCCGGCCACGCCCTCTCCTTTCCTCCCACTTCTGTGTGCACCCTCCCCCTTCCTCGCCCTACATCCCCCTCAACCCATCCCCAACAAACTCCCCACCCCCACGCCAGAGCCGGCGGCCATTGGCTCGCGCTAGGGGCGGGGGGGGGAAAGGGAAGGCTTGGGC
The DNA here is from genome assembly GCF_009762305.2 of Zalophus californianus. NCBI lineage: Eukaryota > Metazoa > Chordata > Mammalia > Carnivora > Otariidae > Zalophus > Zalophus californianus. Next base: position 78,680,026 of record NC_045612.1, read on the forward strand.
CCTCCGATTGGTTGCAGGGGCTAGCACGCCAGCTGAAGTCCCGCCCCACCCAGCGAGTAAACGCGCGGCTGCAGCATTTGCTATTGGCGGAGGGTACTGTCAGCAGCTCCCGCAGCTCCTCACGCAGGCGCCCACAGCCGCTAGGTGAATAAAAACACCGCCTACGGGCTGGGGGGTGGGGAGAGGAGAGGGAGAGAGCCAGCAAGGCAGGATTTAAATGAGAGGCTGGAAGCCTGGAGCACCGCGGAGAGAGCAAGCAAGCAGGCTAGAAAAAACGAGGAAACTAGGAAAGCGAGCGACCTAGAGGGAGTAGGGGAGACCGCGACTGACCTGTAGCCAGGCAGGTGGACAGACGCACGCCCGGACAGACAACCGAGCAGGCGCAGGAGAACCTCGCACTGGTTCCTCCCGCCTTTCCCTTTGAAAGCCAGGATTTTGCCTTTTGCTTGGCGCCCGAGAGAGAATGCTGGATTCTGCCGACTTCAGCGCGAGCTAAGATTTCTCAGCTAGGGAAGAAAGATCAGCTTAATCCTGAGAAGGGGGAAATCAATCTCCCCTGTCCCCATCCCCTCCCCCCATACCAAACTCGGGCGCCAAACCCAGCCCTTCCCCAACCATCCGACTTCCTCCTCTCCTTTCTAGCATGGTGGCTGTATGGACAGTCTGACAGAACAGAGACTGACATCTCCCAATCTGCCGGCCCCCCACTTGGAACACTACAGTGTTCTGCATTGCACCATGACCCTGGATGTGCAAACTGTAGTTGTTTTTGCCGTGATTGTAGTCCTCCTGCTTGTCAATGTCATACTCATGTTTTTCCTGGGAACGCGCTGAATGGAGTCCAGCTTCCTGAGCTGTTGCGAACTCTCGCTTTGATTTCATCCCGAGAACCACCGAGAATAAAAAAGAGACAGACAGAGACAGGGAAAGAAAGGGAGAGAAAGAGCAAGCGAAATATCTTAGGGGGGAAAACGTTTTGAGCTTCAACATGGCCTCGCTGTGATATGTATGACGTTGGTATATTATCTCTCCCTAAATCTTTTGTCATGTCTTGTCTTTTAAATATGCCTGTGAATGTAGTTGCTTATTGCTTGAGTAAAATTGTTGATAAAGAAATGCATTCTATTTAAGTGTGCATGTGTGTGTGCATTCTCCATTTATGTGACGTTCACGGAGCAAGATCTGCGCCCTTAAACAGTGGCTTTGCTGTTTGTGGTGTTTTGTCAGTTCATTTTCTTGAAAACTACCTTTAAATTCCATCAGGGAATTTTAGTCAAAAATTCTATCTTGCCATCACGAGTGAATTTGGGTTTGTTTGTGGACGAGGATGGTTGTGGGAAGAGCGTGATGGATTTTTGACATTTTAGGAAAGACAATCTTGCCCTGGATGTTAAGAGGGAAAAAAATTGAAACAAGGAATGAATTTAGGGGAAATGATTCTTTAGTTTCTAATGAGAAGTAAGAATTTGAGAAGTGATGTGGTGGGGTGTATTGAGCTGGCAGTTGGTGACTATATCCTTTGACTCAATTTGCTGTCCAGGGTTTAGTTCATAGTTTCCAAATTGGAAAGAAGCCACCTTTAAAACATTTCTTAAAGCATTAAATGTCAGTTTCTTTGGAATTATGGACTGAAACATAAAAGCCTTCTTTGATGTTTATGAATTGGCAAGAAGAGACATTGACAAGAGCTGTTTGGGTTCCTTTTCCCAAAGAAGATTGTACCCCTTGATTTGAGTTTGTGGATTTTCTCTATGTATCCTCTGAAAAACAACAAAAGTCAGCTCTTTACCCACCTTGGGAATAATAGTATATATATGCCTCTTTTGGATAATCTAATTTGCATTGACGTTCTTGAACTACATTTTTAAATAGAACTTGCTAGTGCTAATGATAGAGTGGTGGGTTTTGTTTGCTTTCTTGTTCTTTAAAGATCAGAGGTCTCTAACTGAAAGATTTCCATAACAAAATGAAAGTATATATCATGCTAAATTAAGAGTTCTGAGCACTCCCTCCCCCCAAAAAAATGTCTGGGTGGAATGGGCTGAGAGCTGGGGGGAACATGAGCTAGAAACAACATTCAGTTTTGACATATATTTGCATTTCTGTATCAGATGGTAGTGGTGGTGGTTGCTGTCATTATTGCTATTATTTTTATATTTTTCTTTCTGCTGAGAAAGCTTTTGGAAAAGCCAAGAAAAAATGGTCTCTGATGCCAATGTGCATGATACTTATTTTCCCCCTACCTCCACCCACTGATTGGCAGGTATTCCATTCTGTATTTACCTGACTTGAAATAGTGCTGTTTCTGGCCCATGTAGCAATGAATCAGGGTCATACAGTCTACATGCATGTTCCCCCTACACCCATGGGGGTGGCTGCTCACGTGTGATGTACAAATCTGCTGGCCTTGTGCTGTCAAGTTCCATTTCCTATTGTTCAATCTCTTTGGAAATGATTATGAAGGGAAAGGGGCTGTGAAGGGAGTTCTTGAAATTGTCCTGATCTCAGACCCCAGAGAGTATTATTTAATGGCGTCAGAAGAGGTTTTAAGGCTCAGGGTGTGTGCTCTTGGCTCCGTGTGGGTAAAAGGCTTTTTTTTTTTTTTTTATTATTGTTCTGTTGGTACCATGGTATAAGCATGATCTGGGAAGTTTGCTTATTCTTGGGAATCTGGGAAGATTCTTATTTACTCTTTGGTTCCTTTGTTGGGAGAGGGGCTGAACTGAACTGAACCTGTTTCTTTGCAAAGAGAATCTTGTGATTCCCCAACCCCACCACATACCCTTAGCTCCAGTGGTATTATCTAAAGTAAGCTTATGTTTTGGCTGGGCACTTTGTTTTGAGACACGTTGGACAGGAAAATCTCTAGGCTGGGCAGCTACAGACTTGGGTTCTCTCTGTTGAGAGATTATTTGACATTGGACAATTTTTTTTCTTTCTCAGTGTGTTTGGGGTTCCCTGTAACATTAGCTTTTGGAGATGGTTGGACTAGGTGACCTCCAAGTTATTGCATTTGGTGATTTTGGATGCCCATAGACACTTGAAATCAGAAGGTGATGAACTAGAAAAACAAGTGAAAAGGAAAATGAAATATTTATCAATGGGTGATGGGGTGGGGGAGGAAATACCTGATTGCTGGTATCTGGAGAAACTTAAGTTTTACCTAAGAGATTTTTTACCTAGCTGTGTGGGAAGAAAACTGGACTATAACAGTGGAATGCTTTTTGCTTTTTTTCCCCTTTAAGGTGAGAAGGGTTCTCTAAGGTTAGTCTTTGAGCCAGGTTTGTGGCAAAGTAGTGTCATGAAATACCACAACCTTCACCTCTGGGTGCCTGACAGACCCTTGGCAGAGAACCTTTGGGAATGTATGTGTGTAGGGTGTGTGGCAGTATGTTTGTGGGTGTGTATGTACACCCTTCTGTGTGTGTGGAGGGGAGAGGGTGCACACTCTTGAATGTGGGTGGGGGTTGGTTGTGCTAGGAATGAGGAAAAATAGCAGGGCATGCATTGAGTGTTCCATAGTTCTGAATGGCCTCCTTGTGCTAGGGCCTGTAAGAATTTGACTGGTGCCAGAATGGATGGGTATTTCCCCTACCACTCCTATGCCCCCCCACCCCACAACCCCTTAGGCTAAAGGGGTTGCTTGACTGAGCCCTTCCATCAGTAATTTAGCTGGCAAAATGGGTAAGCATTTTTCAAATTAACTTATCTCTAGGCAAATAAGGGGATGTTGCTAGCCAGATGGCAGGCCACCCAAGAGCAGCTAAAAGGGAGTTTGGGAAGTAGAGAACCAAAGTTGGCAGTATGACTTTTTACTTGTGTGAATCCTAAAGGTTTGGCATTTCTCCTTCAGACTTGTGAGGATATGCAAAAAGAGAAGAGTGGGAGAAAATGAAAAATGCAGCCCAGAGGAGTGGAACCCTCTGCATTTGACTTTTTATTCTTCCCTCTCCTGCCTCTTATCTTCATCTTCTCCCTTCTCCATTTATTTTCCCCCCTGATTCAGCCTCCTCTACCCTGCCCTCATTCCTGCTCTAAGTGGGTGGGTGGTGGAAGAAGGAGGAGTAGGAAGAGAAGAGGGCTTTTCATCTCGGATTGTCCCAACTTTTCCCAACTAAGTTTCTAGTTTCCTTTCCTCTTCTCTGACCTCTTTGGGTAGAGGATAAGCTTTTGCTCTTAGAAAGGACAAAAACTCCAGCTCAGAAATTTTCCCTCCCAGCTCCCCACCAGGGGATTGATGAGCAGCCCTTAACCAGTATCCTAGCAACCTCCTGCTTCACTCAGCTCCTGCTGAGCTCTGGAGCCCACCCTTTAAAGGTCCAGGCACAAAGGCCTCTAGAGAAAGGGAGCTGGAGTCCAGCAGGACTTGGAGAGATGCTTTTGGGGAAGTGGACAAAGAAAAAGCAAGATCCTCATTGCCTGCAAATGCCAGAAAACACATCCACAGAAAGGCGTATGGAGTCTAGCCTCATTCCAGCCATGGGGACTATTGGAAGGCTCCTGGGTTCAAATTCTTTTCTCCTTTCTTCCAAATGCCTTCTTAAGATTAACTGAGTCATTTCACAGTCCACCTTTAGTGCAAGGAAGTCTATAGACCCTGAAAAATATTTTTTTTTTACCCTGACTTTTGGCTGAGGCAGAGAGGAGGTGAAGGGATAGTATGGTGGGAACAAACTGAGCAGTGCTTTTCCCTTACTGAGACAGCCCCTATTTGTCAGAACCTGTAGCAGCTACTTGTGTAGTGTGTCCCAATTTTGTTTGTGGCTTAGGGAACTCTGCTCATGCTGGCTGCAGTGTGGAATTTAGGGGATTTTGTTTCTATGTCATTGGTCTCTGAGTAGTTTCCAAATGGGAAGGCTGGGCAAATTAGGAAGGCTATTTTGATTGTGGGCCTGGTGAACAGGTCTTGGGCCTTGGCTGATTCTCATACACAGGTGTGGGTGGTTAAGTTTTTAGGGAGCTGAGAGATCCTAGTGAGCCTGTGGGTAAGGTAATCTGCCCTGTGGTGAGGCTCAGATTGAGAGTACCTGGCTATGACCAGAAGGCACAGTCTCACAGTTGAAGGGATGGGCCAAAGCATGTCCTCCTAGCCTTTGTCTGTTATCTTGGCCTCTGCTCCCTTTGGCCTGTGGGGTGTTTGCTCTGGACGAGGACATAATTGGGAATTGAACCTATTCTCCCCAAATAACTGCCTTCTCAGAAGATCTCACACAAAGCTTCTGGATCCAGCCCCAGTAGCTTTGCCCCAAGAAGTGGGATGGAGGAGAGGAATTTTATACTTTCTGGCTCTTATTTCTAGTTCTGCAATTTGTTCTAGGCCAACTGAGGCTCTGGCTTTCTAAGAATCCTTAGTCTAAGAATCAAAGCTTAGCTCTTCTGATATCTGTCCAGAGTGTCTCCTGTCATTAGGTGAGTCCAGCTCTCAAGACTTTAGTTAAGCATGCTTTACCCTGGCACCAAAGCATAAAGTGGAAAAGCTATGAAGGGGTAAGTGCCTAGAGGACAGAGAAGACTTGGAATGCAATCCAGTAATGACAGTACTAGTAATCCCTTGTCAGTGCATGGGTTTGTGGAATTTACAAAGCAATTTCACATCTTTTCTAATTTGGTGCATCACATCAACCTTGTGAAGTGGGTAAGGATGTTTGTTATTCCCTGTTTTACAGATGAGGTAAGTAAAGGTCAGAGATATTGGTTGGATGGACATAGGTCTGCCTTTCAAATGGAGAGTGGGGAGAGTCGGAGTTGATCATTCCGAGCTAGTGTGAAGCTGAATGAGGTCAGGTGGAGAGGGAGGTGTGTGAGTCATTCCTGAAGTCATACTATCTTCCTCAGCTTACTCACATTTTTAGTGCTTTTTCATACTTTTCATTTTTATAGCAATTTTGCACAGAATTCCTTATTCAATAAAATGTCTTTTTATCTTGAATATACATCAAAGAGTTTCCTTTAGTTTTATGAAAACTCAGTATTTGGGATCTTTAAGGAGAAAAGCAGTGTGAATTGTTGAAGCTTAAAATACAGAATGTTTTGAAGGAACTGCAGTTTTCATACAATTGTCTTTCCTTTCGAAGTACTTTTATTTTTTTATATTTCTTTAAAAATGTGCTGCCCAGAACTGATTATGCCACTCCAGGTGCTACTTGATCAGAATTAAGTACAAAGTGACTTTGATCTGTCTGTGAAATATCTAATAATATTGCCTTCTATTGGTTCTCAACCCTCCCTGAACATTCAGATCAGTTGGGGAATTTTTAAATATCTGAGCCAGGTCCCCACTCTGAGAAATTCTGATTTAATTGGTGTGAGATAGGTCGCGGGCAGCTTTTTTTCCTAAATTAAAAATTTAAGGCTCCCCAAAGTAATTCAAAAATGTGCAGTCAGCATTAAGGGCCATTGTACTACCTTTTTGGACTATAGGCTCAAACGCTTTGCTGTTTAGTCCAGTCTTGCACTCTGTTGTGGAATTGGTTCTTTGAGGCTTTTTTGAACCAAATTCATTAAATTTTATTTTGTTTGGTTAGTCCATTCTAGCTTTTTATGGGCTTTAAATATTTTTTTCTTTATGCTGTGCAACAAATCAGCAGTCCCTTCTAGCATTGCATTAGTTAAACTTTATTTCCTTAGGTTGGTCTATTCATGCTTTGGGGGTGGGCTAATTTCTTTTTCTTTATGCCATGAAACAGATTAGCAGTTTCTTCTAGCATTCATTATTTGGAAACTGAATAAGTACCATCCAAATTGGTGATTCAAAGAAATGTTCAGTATGATGGGGTTAATTTCACCAGAGCCCCTTCTTGGAGTTACAGTCCATGAATTTTTGTATATATCTGGTCAGCTAGTGCAGAATCCACTGGACTTTGCCGTCATTTATTCTACCAATGTGTTAATGAGGATAATGTGGCATGATAGATTTGTTGTATGCTTTGTAGACATCAAGATGTATGCTAGGTTCATGGTAATCATCTACCAAGCCAATGACCTCATCAGAAAAAGGAGTATGAATCACTTGGCGTCTTAATCCTGGTAAATCTTATTGCAGGCTCCAGAGTTCCCTATTTTATTTTAATACCCATAAACTGTATGTTTCTTTTTTTCTTTTTAACTATGTTTCTTAATTGGGTCCAGGATTTGCTGAGGGCCAGTGCCACAACTGTAAATTCTGTGTACCATCACTTTCTTTTCCCCTTTTTAGAAAAACAAGACATCATAGATGTAGCTTTATTTTTTTTAAAGATTTTATTTATTTATTTGACAGTTAGATAGAGAGCACAAGTAGGCAGAGTGGCAGGCAGAGGGAGAGGGAGAAGCAGGCTCTCCGCTGAGCAGGGAGCCAGACGTGGGACTCGATCCCAGGACCCTAGGATCATGACTTGAGCCAAAGGCAGCCGCTTACCGGACTGAGCCACCCAGGCGCCCCCATAGATGTAGCTTTAAAACAGAATATATTTGATTTTCAAAAAGTTCAGAGAAATCTTTGTGCATGTTTCACTTGGTTGGCTGAATTCTTTTTTTTTTTAAGATTTTATTTATTTATTTGACAGAGAGAGAGACAGCGAGAGAGGGAACACAAGCAGTGGGAGTGGGAGAAGGAGAAGCAGGCTTCCTGCCGAGCAGGGAGCCCGATGCGGGGCTCGATCCCAGGACCCTGAGATCATGACCTGAGCCAAAGGCAGATGCTTAACCGACTAAGCCACCCAGGCGCCCCTTGGTTGGCTGAATTCTTTCTTTTTCCTTTTTTCTTTTCTTTCTTTCTTTCTATATATACCTAAATATATAAAGAAACACACACACACACATATATATATATACATTATTTAAATTCTATTAGCCAAATACAGTACATCATTAGTTTCAAATGTAGAGTTCAATAATTCATCAGTTGCATATAACACCCAGTGCTTGTCATATCACATGCCATCCTTAATGCCCATCACCCAATTACCCCATCCCCCCACCTACCTCCCCTCCAGAAACCCTCAGTTTGTTTCCTATAGTTAAGAGTCTCTTATGGTTGGTCTCCCTCTCTGATGACTTCTCAGCCTGAATTGTTTCTATTAACCCGTGGTTCTCAGCCCTGGCTGCACATTGGAATCACCTGGGAAGTTAACAAAACTAACAATTCCCATAATCTTTGGGGGAGATCCAGTGAGGCCCTGGCATCAATATTTTTTAAAAGCTCCATGAGGTGACAGGAATGTTCAGCCAGGAATGAGGATGACTGCTACATTAAATGGAAATGTCAGATCAGCCCGAATCTAGCTTATCACACACGTGAACAGGCAGCCTTCGCAGATGGTGAGATTTTATTCTAGGATTGTGGGGGCCTTGACGAATTTGAGGGGCTTGTGCCCCTTTGAAAAAGGACTCAACCCTAGAGCGTGAGTGGTCTGGGGACCTATTTGTATTTAAATTTATCAGCTGTGAGATGGTTTGAACCCTTCAGGGAAAAGAGTCAGTCCCTGTGCATTTGCTGTAATAGTGGGGAAGATTCTGTTCATTTGCTGGGTGACCTTGGGTAAATTACTTCTCCCCTCTGACATTTGGATTCCTCATCTGCAAATAAGATTAGGAGGATTAGATAGCTTCAGAGATTTCTTCTGGCTCTAATGATGTGTGCTTACTTTATGATTAATAAAAATGATCAAAATGATTAAGAATATTATTCAAAACCAGCAGGTAATCCACAGATCTCTTATAGCAGGTTTGAAATGCATAAGGTGATTTTGGGGGTAATAGACTTGCCTTCCTAATTATATTTGGCTTAGGTTTCTTCTAAAACACTCAACTATAGGTTGTATTCATTGAGCACACAGTGGCTGCCCAGCAGGGAAGGGAGCCCTACAGAGAGCTGAGTGGCAGTGGAATGCCAGTTTGAGATTTAGCAGTCATTAAAAAAACATGTTGCGTGGATAATTGAGATCTGCCTCTTATAGATAAAATATCAGTCTCATTGGTCTGGGAAAGGAGGAAAGGGGCTGGCTGTTTTGACAGCCCAGGACCCCTTCCTGTGGTATTTTAAGTAGCCATTTATTTACTTAATACTAATACTGTTAATAAGAATTTTAACAAATAAAGTTCCCTAGTTATTTCATTGGCTACATCCAAAACCTGGAAGTAGTTGAGGAAACTGAGGCATAAAGAGATTAAGTGACTTACTCAAGGTCACACAGTTCAGGAAGTGGTAGTTCTTGACCTAGAACTACCTCTTGATATCACATTCTGCAGTTCTTCCAGTGTAGCCTACAGAGTGGACCCTGGTCAGAATGTGGTCATGACTCAGAATTGAAGAGGTTCCACTAACATAGAGCAGAACTCAGGAGGGAGCTTAAAAGAAAGGGGAAAAGGGCCACCCTGGAGGAAAAGGAAACATTAAGGGAGGGATGTGTTTAAGGTAAGTTCTTTCTTGCCCTTACCATTCTTCTGTGCTAGTTTCCCCCTGACAAAAATTGGCCATTTGGTCTTTGAGCATCAAGGTTAAGAGTTGGTAGCAGAGAGAGAAAGTTATGCATCCATGGCAGAGACACAGTGTATGGAAGGCAGATCTTCAGTAAGAAATAAAAACACTGGAAGTGGCCTTGGGGTCCCTGGAAGCAAGCCATGGCTCTGTTCCTACCTTGTTGCCAGAACTTGATCAAGGCCCTTCCCCACTTGCCTCAGTTTCCAAGTCATTAAAATGAGGAGTGGACTCAATAGAAGATCCATGTTCTCAAATGAAATTTGAACCAGAAACTTCTATACGGAACAGGAAAAAGCAGAACTAGTATGGTTGAAATGGGCCTAGGATGAGGTGGAGGACAGAGTCTAGAATTTCAGGTAATCATGTTGCCAGTGTAGACCTTAGTCATTAGGGGAATTGGGATTAGGAGAGTGGGGATGACTCTGCCCAGTGCAGACAGACTGCTTGGAAGATAGGACAACTTTGGGTGGGAGAGGGGGTTCAGGCAGAGATAAGAATACCTTGGAGATCTGCAGCATGCCTCTCCCTTTTCTATTTCCTATTTTACAAGTGAGAAAATTAAGGGAAAGGGGACTTGTCCAAGGTTTCAGTGATGGGCCTGGGATCCTGATTCTTCAAATCAGGCCTTTATCCTCTGTAACCTGCTACCTCTGCTATAGGATGCTGGCTCAATGCTCCTTTGGCTGGATCAGAGACCTGAATGCACTCTCAAGTCTGGCTGGAGAAAGCAAGCTGACAGAGAAATTGGGAGAACAGTAGTATTATATAACCTCCCGGAGGGGAGCAGGCTTGTCAGCAGCCCTTGGGGTACCAGGCAGTGAGATGAGGGACAAGGAATCCTAGAATCTCCTGCAGACTACATTAGTTCTCCTGAGGGAGGGAGCCCTGGATGCAGCCCTGTGTTGTGCAACCATCTACCCTCAGGGCCCAGAAGAGGCCAGCACTGCATATCCATAGCCAGCTCTGGGAATAGTTCTGGCAGCTCGGATCTCTCTGCCTGACTGCCTTCATTAGAGGAGGGGGAGCCATGCACCTCCATGCCCAGCTGCCTGCAGGAAGGATGTGCTAAGAGCCCACCCTCCACCCCCTCAGAATGTGGTGTCTAAAGACAGCAGCTACTTTTAGCTGTACCTCCCACAGCCTCTCCTCCGCCCACTCTCTTCTTTCCTCCTCCCTCTGTGAACCCTGCTGGTTGGCAGGAGGGCTGGGCAGTAGTGGGTGCTTTGGTATTAGGAAAGAGGCGGGCAGGGGAGAGCCAGGCATCCCTAGGAGAGGCTGTGGTAGACCTAGTATAGTGGGAGGGCTCAGAACAAAGGCAAATTATGAGACTGTTTTGTGCTTAGGGCCCAAAGGGAGTGGAGGGACTTACTAATTTCCTTTGCACTTGGAACCAGCAAGGTGCTTGTCTTTAATAATCTAGGCTGAACTGCACAGGAGGGCTCAGGAAGATTTATGGGACACTGCACATAGACACCTTCTGTACTTGGATTTAGAGAAAGGCAACTGGGGCTAGTGATCCTCACTTGATTCTTGACTGTCCCTCTTGAACATTGTCTTACACTGATCATTGGGTTTTACAAATTATCTCACTTGATCTTCTCTGTGGCCCTGTGAAATAGGAAGGGCAGGGATTATCATTTTACAGATGAGAAAAATGAAGCTCAAAGAGTTATTGTCATATAACTGATCTCGGCTCAAGCTCTGGAAGTTATAGTGCCATTTAAAGTCATTCCAGACAGCTATACCTTCTAGAAAAGGGGTATTGCAGCTGTTCTCAATCTAATTCCCTCATTGTGGAGGCTGGAAAACTAGGCCCAGAAGGAGAAAGGACTCGCCCAAGGAAACACAGTATGTTTGTAGTAGTACTGGAACTAGAACATTGCCTAGCAAAGATATGAGTTCCTGGACCCGTGACTTACAAGCTGCTCTTGCCTTTCAAGGTTAGTGAGGGAAATCTGTATGGTGTGATGGGAAGCAAAGGGTCACTGAACTAGTAATCTGTCATTTTGTAGCTCTGTGACCTTGGGCAAAGTACTCAGCCTCTCTGAGTTAGTTTTCTTTTCTGTTAATTGGGGCTGAAAATCCCTGAGAACTCTCTGGGGCAGAAATCTCTGTGTGACTGCTATAATGAAGGGAACTGACACTCAGTAGCCCTTTATAAAGGTTTGTTAATGAAAGACACATGAATTAAGAGAGGCTGCAAATATGAACTCAGTCATTGGGTGACCTTGAACAAATACCGTTGTTTTTTTGCCTTATTTCTCCATCACAGCATGAAGGACTCTTTTTTTACTTCCCTCCCTTGAAAGTATAAAAGTCCTATGACCTGGCTCATGTCTTGGGTCTTTGGTGGAAAGCTGGAATTTTTTTTATATATATATAGGAAGCTTTCTTTTATTTACCCTCAGCTCCATCTCCCCCACCAGGCCACACACATATTGCTATGAATAGCAGACTAGCGTTCTCTCTCCCTGTCTCCTGCAAAGCTAAAAGAGGAGCTTGGAAGAAAGCCAGAATTAACTGTGTTTTTATTTAGTGCCTTCTCAAGTCCATCAAGCCAGAACCATCTAGGCACTTGGCAATTAAAAATCAATTCTTGGCCCCCAGTTTCTTGGCTAGGATTTGTGATGAGCATTACTAGGTTTTCATGATATGATTAAGAGTTGTGTTAGAAATTGCAGGCTTCTGACAAATGACCTACTTAGAACAAATCAACACTCTTCACCTTTGTCTGCATTATTTTATTTGGAAAATTTTCATTGCTCCAGGGGGCAGGGTGAGAAGATAAGGACTATTGTATAGTCCTGCCACACTGGCCTTTTCTCCACAACTCTATGAGGTGAGCAAGGCCAGGATTATTTCCCATTTTATGACTAAAGAAATTGAAACTCAGAGAATTGCTCATATTGACTCAGATCAGTGCTGCCTCTTAAAAGCAGTGGTGTGCAAGGAAGAGCTTAGCATGTAGTTAGCTGTTATCAACCTACCCATACCAAGTGGCCTTGGGCAAGGAGATTGTTCTAAAGATGCCTTCTGTACTTTGCTTCTATCTAGGTCTTGTTATAAAAGTTAGTGAGCAGCAGATAAAACCAGCAGGTGCCACTAGATAATTCTGGCTAGGTTGGCATTGAACTAATTGGCAATTCAGATACATCTATTTGACCTATGGTGTGTCCACTCAAATATATCATCCAGGGATGCATGAGAGGCCTTGCCAAATGCAGAAGGGTGGCCCTAGATTTTATGGCCCTTCATGTTCAGTTTGGAAGTTTTCTTTCTGTGAGGTATATTTGAGATACACATGTGGAGTACACTTTCACACTGACATGCTTGGAGCACATATATTCAGTTAACTATGGAGTATACTCACACTTGAGCATATTCTCTACAGGCAGGGTATACACACAAAGACACACATGATGCATGCTTATGCAAATTTATATGTGCAGATACATATGCATGCATATAAAGCACAACTGCACACCCAAATACACATAAGGCATGCTGAGATGTACATTCAGATATGCTCCTACCCCCAGGACATACACTCCTATCCCTGAAATACACTTTTAAGGATTTACTTGGACAAACCACCCTCCCCGCAGGAGACACATTTGAACATACCTATGGTACACACTCATATGCCCAACACATCCCTGTGGGTCATACTCTGATCCAGAACATATGCTACCCTTAGGACCAGCTTACTGTCCCAATTTTCAAATGGACACAACAGGGCACTGGCCCCATCTGGTGGGTCTTTATCAGTTTGCTCTGGCTCTCCCTTCCTTTATCCCTGAAATCAGGCTTCAGAGGGCAGTGAGCTCAGGAATAAAATGGATACTCAAGATGGCATGTGTTATAGCAGGCTCTTCAAGGCAAACAAAATTTACAACTGAGCCCTCAGATGTTGAGCTAATAAGCAGATGGAGAAGAATGGAGAAGATAAATTGGCATTGATCAGTGCAGAAAGCTTGAGCCTGCTCCTCCATCCCCAATTTACTTAACAAACCACTATGGAATGATTTGATTGTGAATAATGTCCTAGAAAACCTAAAGTAGGGGTGCCTGGGTGGCTCAGTTGTTAAGCGTCTGCCTTCGGCTCAGGTCGTGATCCCAGGGTCCTGGGATCGAGCCCCACATCGGGCTCCCTGCTCCGCGGGAAGCCTGCTTCTCCCTCTCCCTCTGCCCCTGCTTGGGTTCCCTCTCTTGCTGTGTTTCTCTCTCTGTCAAATAAATAAATAAAATCTTAAAAAAAAACCCTAAAATAACTGAATATTAAAGTACATTTTTTTTTCCTTAGGAATGAGGTAACAACTTGGCCAGAGTAAGTATATCTAAGTTGTGGGTGGAAGGATGCATAAGGGTGGTGCAGAGCCCCAACTTCTCCTGGGTCAGTAGTGGGTAGAGAAAACAACCACATTCTTTTTTTTTAACTTTTATTTGCATTTATTTTATGCAGAATTTACTATTTACTCCCAGATCATAAGTTTTTGTTTCTTCAGTTTCTTCTGGGATATCTTTTTCTTCTGTGCAACCTCCTCTTCTGGTTTAAGAACAATCTGCTCTTTTTCAGTAAGGATCATCTCAGTGTGGCAGGGAGAGCTCATATATGGGTTAATCCAACCTTGAGCCCTGCAATTTCTATGCTGCATCTTGGGGGAGTCGTGGGGTTTGTTCACCTGGGTATGCTCAATGACCAGAGAATCTGCATCTAAACCCTTAAGCTTGGCATTACTCTCTGCATTTTTAAGCATGTTCAGTAAAGATTCAGTACTCTTTTTGGGCCACTGGCCCTGTGTCCAGCTCCACTGTTTGGCATGGGCACACCTCACCTACCAACTACACCACTGTAGCGATGGAATGGCACCCATTGCTGCTGCAAAATGATATCCTTCAGATCTTGGTGACTTTTCAGATGTGCATATCCTTGATTGCCTGGGCAGTTTCATGTATGTTCTTGAAGTGAACACAAAGATTTGAACCTCTTGCTTTGCTTGATTTTTTAGGGTTTTCTGGATCAAATGAATAGTGAACCATTTTCAGAGATCACCTCAGGCCTCTTGAATAGCCACATTCTTAATGACCACAGCCCTGCCCCTAGGCACAACCACTTGAACCATCTGGCCCCATTAATGAGGACCTGCTATTTTTAGAGTTTCTCAAGCTTGAAACCAGGTTGGGATGTCCTGGGGAGGCCTTTCTCACCTTTAGTAACCAAAGGCTGGAGCTGGAAGGAGAGAACCCTAGATTGGGTCTGGATTGAAGGGTATGAAGCAGTGAACAGGTAGCTAGAGTGTGCCAGGTTTGCCCTGGCAGACCTCAGAGCAGCAGCCTCAGAGCCTGAGCAGGATACTGTTGACTGTGACAGCCTTATGCTCATTTCTCAACTTTGGACTTGAGATCAAGAAACATGAATTCCAGTTACTACTCTGCAACTTAGAGTGTGCCTTAGTCAGGTTTCCCTCCTCTGTCTGGGTCTTATTTGGTCTCTAGGCAAAATAGCCAGTATATCCCTCAGATGCTGGCAAGATTCAGATAGACAAAGAGTTGAGAAAATGCTTTGCAGATGTTCTTACTCTTCACCCACAAAGCTGTACCCCCATCCCTAAGCTAGTCTCGCCCACCAACAACCAGGTCTGACCCCTATTACAGTAGCCATAAAAAGAAAAGGGGGTCAAGGGAAGGAAACCTCATGGTGTCTGGTTGAGCAAAGTCATGCTGGGGTCACCGTCACCCTTACAGATATTTTTCAATGCTAGGTCAATCCTTTCCTGGAAAACAGGTTTGCAATATTTAGGTGATCATATAGTTTTGGCTCTTCAGAAACCCTAGGCAGTGAGGAAAAGCGGAGGACATCAGGATCAAGGACTTCTTCCTAAACTAGGAAAAGAAGGTCAGACCATCTATACCTGCCACCTGCCAGAGGAAGCAACTTGGAATGGCAGTTCTGACCCCGAGACAGTGCCTTATGCCATTTTGTGCTCAGGGTCATTCCACCTGCTTTGTTGAAGGGGGTGGGTCAGGAACTACACTATGTAGCTCAAGTTCAGATTTCTCTTCACCCCATACATTGTGGGCAAAGTTCTTCTAAGCCTCAGTTTTCTGGTCTGTAAAATGGGCTTAACTGTAAATCTCAGGATTGTTGGGTGCAAGAATTCATCATGGCAAAGGATGAGAAAAGTGCCTTGTAAAATGTTGAACATGTTTTGCTGCTGTTTGGATTGTTAATAATCTACCCAGGTCATTTTTACAGGTAGTTTAGAGGTAATTCAGGAGCTTGTCTTTGCTTTATTTCTCACTCCTTAACCCTGTCCTTCTTTTAAGCCAGTACTGGCTCCATTTTACAGATGGGGATACTGAGGCCCAGAAAAGGGAGGGACCAGCCTGATGATGTTGGATTAGGCAGTGGTAGATTCAGGATTTGAAACCATACTTTCAGATCTATTTAGTATTTTCTATAGCCCCAAGCTACCAGCCAGAATTCCAGTGCTAAAGGAAGCTGCCAGTGGTGGCTTAAGTTAATATATGTTAAAAATTTAGGTTTGTCTCTGATACATAGCAATGAAGTTGGGTGGGCGTGGTATCTGGGGCCCAGCCTTCCCCAGCAGTACCCTGCTTACCCACAAGAGGCACACTGAGTGACCTTTCATCCCTTCTACAGCAGCTCATGCCCTACTCTTCTGCGTGTTGGAAGCAGTGAAGCATTGGAGAAGATGCTAAGCTGTTGTGAGACGGAATTGTGCTGCCCATTTAAGCTACTTCAGAAGGGTCCCTGAAGGCACTTGATCCATCTTGGCTACCCCCACCTCCTCACAGCTTCCAGGGTACAGAAGCAGGGTACAGAAGCTTTGTGTGGCCGACCTGCATAAGGGTTTAGGTCAAAAGGTATCTGAGAAAATGTTTGAGGGCCTTGATCTGTGGAGTATTTTGCCAACTCTTGAGGGATAAAATAGTGCAAATCCAAGAACCAAAGCTGGGAAAGTCCCTTGAGACTGTCTTGGCTGATTCTCACCTGGCCTTGATGTGGACATTAAATCTCAGCTGGGCTGACTTTTTGTCACTTAGTGTGCTTTTCCTTGTACACCACAGACTCTTGAGCTGGGCCAGATTTCCTGGAGCCTTTGTAGCTTGTTTATTTTTGCCTTTCTGAGCCCAGGACAGATACATTGAGACTGATTGGTGAGAAGAAGGAGATGAAATAATCTGTGGAGCTCATGCCTTCGGTGCTAGACATTGGGGAAGATGGCCTTTTGTGTCTTTCTTCATCTGTCCTGCTGCTAATACGTTATTTTCCTCTGGCCCCCTGATAGGCTGTAGGAACCTAATTGAAAGTGTTGTTTTTCACTTGTGCTACTAAAACCTATAGGATGACTATGGTACTGTCCTTTCTGGGGGATTAGACAGTTTCTGGGGTGGGGAAACTAGAGGGAAAACAAGAGAGAGACACCTTCTGTTCTTCAAGTTTGAGAGCCCAAAGAGGTGGATAGGGAAGAGTGAGCTGCCAAAGTCCTGCCAAGAAGCAGCCACAAAGTTTCCCCAGCTCTCTTGACCCTAGACACCTCATTTTTATTATTTTATTTTTGAATAGGAAATACACTCACATGGTTAAAATCCAAAAGATATAAGTGGGTGCACAGTAAAAAGTCTCCCTCCTGCCCCTCCCCTCCAGTCACTTGACTTCCTCTGCAGAGGCCACCAGTGAGTCCTTCCACAGAAATAATCTATAGGATATATAAGCATATATGGATATATTCATTTTTTTCTTTTTTATGGTAATATATTCACTGTTCTATGCCTTGCTGTACCATGGATGTTCTTTGATCCTGTGGGGCATGAGGATGTGCTGTGGAGAGCAGAGGTTAAGAGCACTGGTTCGAGAGTAAAACTATGCATTTTGGTTCTGGTTCTATGTGACCTTCAGCAATCACTTCATCTCTTCAAACCTTGGTTTCTTCATTTTTAAAATGGGGATCAAATAAGTTAGTATATGTAAAAGCTTAGATTTACCTCTGACACATAGTAAGCACTCAGCCATTTTTTATTATTAGAAGAAAAACATTGTACTGTGAGTCAGGAGATCTAGGTTCTCTTTTGGCCTCTGCTCCAGGGATAGCTGAGTGATTTCCTTTGGCTTCCTTTGAGATGTTTTCTCATCTTAAAAATGTAAGGTCTCATTCCTACTCTGCTTATCTTCTAGAGTTTCTAGGAGGATCCAGTGAGCTCATGGATGTTAAATGATGTGAAAGCAACTTAGAAACTGTAATGTGCTAAGCACATGGAAATGGTGCTACTTAACTCTTTTCATAGAAGCTACTTTGGATAACTTGAACCCAATGGCCTGAACTGGATGGAGAAGGCATTGCCCTTTCTGCTGGCAGTAGAACCCAAAGGCCATCCCTGAACTGGAGCTCTATTCTGAGTGGAGGTAGTTCATGGCAAAAATTCAAGAGTCAAGTTTTGTCTTTTGACATTTTTTATCTCACTGCATACCTCTTCTGAATTCCTTGTTTCCATGTTTTCTTTGCCTCCCCTCTGTTCCTTTTACCTCCCCTCTGTCTCTTGTCAAAACCTGCTTTTATTTTATTTTCAAATTTTTTAATTTAAATTCTAGTTAGTTAACATATAGTGTAATATTGGTTTCAGGAGTGGAATTTAGTGATTCATCACTTACATATAATACCCAGTGCTCATTATAACAAGTACCCTCCTTAATTACACATAACCCATTTAGCGCATCCCCCCACATCCCTCCATCAACCACCAGTTTGTTCTTTATTGTTAAGAGTCTGCTATGGCTTGCTTTCCCCGCTCTCTCTCTCCCTTTTTTTTCCTCTTCCCATATGTTCATTTGTTTTCTTTCTTAAATTCTACAAATGAGTGAAATCATATGGTATTTGTCTTTCTCTGACTGACTTATTTCACTTAGCATAATACACTCTAGCTCCATCCATGTCATTGCAAATGGCAAGACTTCATTTCTTTTGATGGCTGAGTAATATTCCACTGTGTGTGTGTGTGTGTGTGTGTGTGTGTGTGTGTGTGTGTGTGTGTGTGTGTGTGTGTGTATCGCATCTTCTTTATCCATTCATCAGACGATGGACATTTGGGCTTTCTCCATAGTTTGGCTATTGTGGACTTTGCTGCTATAAACATCACATTGCATGTACCCCTTTTAATGTGTATATTTGTATCCTTTGGGTAAATACCTACTAGTGCAATTGCTGGGTCATAGTGTAGTTCTACTTTTAATTTTTTGAGGAACCTTCATACTGTTCTCCAGAGTGTCTGCACCAGTTTGCAATCGCACCAACAGTGTAAGTGGTTTCCCCTTTCTCTGCATCCTCCCCAATACCTGTTTTTTCCTGGGTGATTAATTTTGCCATTCTTACAGGTGTGAGGTGGTGTCTCATTGTAGTTTTGATTTGTATTTCACTGATGATGAGTGATGTTGAGCATCTTTTCATGTGTTTGTTAGCCCTCTGGATATCTTCTTTGAAAAAATGTCTATTCATGTCTTCTGCCCATTTCTTAACTGTATTGTTTGTTTTTTGGGTGTTGAGTTTGTTAAGTTCTTTATATATTTTGGGTACTAACCCTTTATCAGATATGTAATTTGCAAATATCTTCTCCCATTCCATAGGCTGCCTTTTAGTTTTGTTGATTGTTCCCTTCACTGTGCGGAAGCTTTTTATTTTGATGAATCCCAATAGTTCATTTTTGCTTTTGTTTCCTTTGCCTCCAAGTGATGGGTCTAGTAACAAGTTGCTACAGGCGAAGTCAAAGAGGTTGCTGCCTGTGTTCTCCTATAGGATTTTAGTGGTTTCCTGTCTCACATTTAGGTCTTTCATCCATTTTGAATTTATTTTTGTGTATGGTGTAAGAAAGTAGCCCGGTTTCATTCTTCTGCATGTTGCTGTCCAGTTTTTACCAACACCATTTGTTGAAGAGACTCTTTTTTCCATTGGATATTCTTTCCTGCTGTGTTGAAGATTAGTTGACCATACACTTGTGGGTCCATTTCTGTGTTTTCTATTCTGTTTGATTGATCTGTGTCTGTTTTTGTGCCGTACCATACTGTCTTGATGGTTATACCTTTGTAATACAGCTTGAAGGCCGGAATTGTGTTGCCTCCAGCTTTGCTTTTCTTTTTCAGTATTGCTTTGGCTATTTGGGGTCTTTTGTGCTTCCATACAAATTTTAGAATTGTTTGTTCTAGCTCCATGAAAAATGCTGGTAGTATTTTGATAGGGATTGCATTAAATGTGTACATTGCTTTGGGTAGTATAGACATTTTAACAATGTTATCCTTCCAGTACATGAGCATGGAATGTCTTTCCATTTCTTTGTGTCCTCTTCAATTTCTTTCATCAGTGTTTTATATTATAGTTTTCAGAGTACAGGTTTTTTATCTCTTTGGTTAGGTTTATTCCTAGGGATCTTATTGTTTTTGGTGCAATTGCAAATGGGATTGATAGCTTGATTTCTCTTTCCACTGCTTCGTTATTAGTGTATAGAAATGCAACAGATTTCTGTATGTTGATTTTATATCCAGCATCTTTGCTGAATTCATGTATTCTAGCAATTTTTTGGTGGAGTCTTTTGGGTCATGTCTGCTCAGATATGAAATTATTTAGTTATGGGTGATAGCAACACCCAGGTTAAAGCTGAAATCAGCTTTCATATCTGAGCAGACATGACACTCTCTATGTAAAAAACCCAAATGCCATCCCTCCTAGGCCTTGAGGGTGGGTCTGATTGTGCTTCACTTGTGTCCTCTTTGACAGCTTAAGTTTAGATGTTGCATCTCTCTGCCAGAAGGCAGGCCAACTCAGCCAGTTTTTCCCCTGGGGCCTGGTCCAGTGGCTGTTCACCAGACATCCCTGCCATCCACCCATCCACTATTTACCATGTCTGCTGGGAACCCAGGATTGTGCTAGACTTTGATAGAAACATGGCCCATCCCTGAACAGGAATCACTGCTGACAGGGACCAAAGGCACTGCTTAGTAGCCTTGGCCAATGTATTTTCTCTCACTGTGAGCCAACAGGCAGAGGAAAATCAATAAGCCACTGGAAACCATCTTCTACTTTCTGATGGGCTGTTTAAATGAAGATTTCCTTTTGGGTTGTAAGGACTCCCCAGGAGAATATTACATTCTCTTTGGAAAGGCTGAGTCTTTGCAAATCTGTGTCCTGGGTGGGCATACTCAATAGACTTCAAGGTGGTTTAAATTGATTGAAATATATTTATTTTTCCTTTCTGTTCTCCAGATATAGGAGCAGGTCAAAATGCTCCTATAAATGCTGTTCCTGTTCTTACCACCTTAGAGCAGATGGCCACATTTAAAGACCACATTAGAACCATTACTTCAAACCTATCTCTTCCTCTGCTCCTCCCCCCCCCACCTACAGCCCTCCTTCCCCTACAATACTTTAACACGACATCTGTCAAATGGATTAAAAAAAATGACTTTCCTTTCTTCTCTCTGCCTTGCCCACCCACCCTCTGGCTGTGGTGTTGATGAGTATAGAACTATGCATGTGGGAGGCATGGAGGACAGATTCATCATGTAGTTCTAGCCCCCTCCCCCTCCCCTTCTGTAAACCTAGAGGAGCCCCACCCCCACCACTTCTCAGGAAACTCCAAGGCTGGCGTTCAAGTCACAATCCAGGAAAAGTTAAGGATCCCATGGGTGGTCCCAATAGAACCACATAAAGCAATTCAAGAACCCAGGTGCAGAGCCCTAGATAGGTCTGGGTCATCTCAGGGATTGGGAGCTTCTTGAGCTCCCTGCCTCTTCCCTAGGCCTGGCCTGGCCATCTCTCAAGGTTTGAAGGCAACAAAGAGACCCCAATGGATGGCTGGAACTTAGTACCCACAGCAAGTCCAAGAAGAAGATCACAATACCCAGGGCAGGAACATTTTGGAGATGGAGGCCAAGCTGACTCAAGAGACAGGTGGGGTCAGGGTAACCTCCAGTTTGGGAGGTATGCTTCAGACTCAACTCATCGAGAGAGAATTGCTGAGTCATTTTTTGTTTATTTGTTTTACTAATAATTTGTCTCTTAGAATATTAGAGTCTGACTTGAATAGATTGAGCACAGCTCTTGGAAATTGTTTCTAGACTATAGCATAGAAACATACTGCAAAGATTTTTCCATTAGGGCTGTTGGGAGCCTCAGGGCTGAAGATCAGGGCAGGGGTGGGAGGGAGTAGGGGTTCAAGAGAGCAGGTGCAGATAGCCTCTCAAGGCAGACTGGAAAGATCCTCCTGGACAAGTTACTGTAACTCCTTGGCCTGCCTGGAATCCAATACAAGGAGAAGCCAGGAGACAGTTTCAGAGATTCTGGTTTCTTCCGAATGATCCAGTGTAGTAAGAGGAAATTCTTGTATTTCAAACTTTGGCTCTAGTAAGTTTAAGACACTTGTTTCAATATGATGTATGATTCAGGATCACTTGGGCTGCTTTTTATACATTCTCTGGTGATTCTGAGCAGCAGGTCTGTGGGCCACACATTGAAAGATTGGTCTAATGGGTTCGAGACACCTGGGTGATGCCAAAAGATCCCAGAATAACTTGACAGTAACTACTATTTCCAATGTTTTGGACATTCAAGCTTATGTTTATCAGATTGGGAGGTGCTCTGGGTGGGATACTTCTCTAGCCAACAGGATCATGGTTGGTTGGTGGTCCAGAAACATGTGTTCTCTGTGATCTGTCCAATCCTTGACCTATTTGGCTGCATTTTCTCTAAAGGACTCATTTCTTCAACAAGACCAAACTCTTAACATCATGAACTTTGGAGAAGTAGCTGGGTCTCACTTCATTAACTCCTCGGCCTATTAGGTTGAGCTAGTGCCTGAAGTTTCGTATCAGAAGAGTCCATTGCTAAGGTCCAGACCAAAAAGTAACTCCACTTCTTTCATATATGTTTGGTCACTGTTACAGCTAAGATCACATGTACCTTCTTTGGAAGAAGTACAGAAAGGTATTGTCCTTTGTCTATAATGAATGAGAAAATGTCCTTCATACCTTAGGAAGCTTATCTGGGATTCCCAAACTATCAGGTCCTAACAGGTATGAGTTGGCTTGTGACCAAAGTACATATTGGCCTTTGGTTCATGTGATCCATCTTACTCTTGCTGAACCCGACTCCCATCTAGGCTCACCTTTCCAAATCAAGCCAGTCCAGCTGGGTTTTGTGTCTGTCAGGTGTTGCTGAAACTAACCATAGATCTTTCATTTTCTTTTCTTTTTCTTAATGTATTTATTCTAGGGAGAGGGAGGAGAGAGAGTGAGAGCATGAGCCAGGGGAGGGGTCAGAGAGAGAGGGAGAAGCAGACTACCCGCTGAGTAGGGAGCCCAACGTAAGACTAGATCCCAGGAACCCTGGGATCATGACCGGAGTCGAAGGTAGACGCTTAACTAACTGAGCCACCCAGGCGCCTCAGATCTTTCATTTTCTTAAAGTGAAAAATGGATGGTACAATGGGACATTGAAGGGAATCCGGTGCTCAATGACTCACAAATCACATGAACAAAGTAGGAAAAAATTATCATGTCATGAAAAGATGATATTTGCATACTTCCTTTCAGTACATTTAGAGCCATCATCACTTGAATTAATTAATTATTCTGCTCAGATATGAAATTATTTAGTTATGGGTGATAGCAACACCCAGGTTAAAGCTGAAATCAGCCAGGTGTGAACTATTAAGTCATAGGGAAAAGAAAAATCAATTCTTGGGATTTAAAAAATATTCATAGTGGTGTTCTTCTTACCTGCCATCTTTTCTCCTTTCCCTGATGACCATCAAGCACCTGTGCACATCTTCAGCAAAAACCAGCAGCCCACCCCACAAGCCACCTGGCCATAAATTCTATCAACAATAGACTGTCCTATAGACCACCTGGTACATATTATGTAAATAATTTTCTTAGCCCCATAGTATGTTCCGCAACCTGACAGAGATGCTAATTCTGTTGTTGTGATCTGCCTCAGAACCTGCCTAATTTTAAGGCTCAGGTTGTAGAGGCTAAAAACAATAAAGCAGATTGTTTAGATCTACTCTTCACAATTGTACACTCTGGTTGTTTGGAGAATAACACTCTGGTTGACAACTTGAATAAATCCATATTGCCTTATTTTCTTATCCTATGTAGAAATTAGTGAAAGAGGCAAAGGGAGAAAGGATACAAACTGGAGTCATCAGGTGAGGGATTAATGAACAGGCGGGTCAAGATCACTCAGCTAGCAAGAGGCAGCATAGCTACAGTGTTCCTGTACTTAACCATGGCTAAGGCTTTGGCTGAATCAGAGGCACGGAGGTAGGAGTACATCTGCCTGCAAGAGGATCACTTTGGCCAGAGTGGAAGGTCCCTGTCAGGGTAAAGATAAGGGTTGGATCCATAAGTGGGACTTTGAAAGATTGACAGGAGAGAGTTGTTGAGGCTTCTTGAGTGTGGATAATTGTACCAGCAAGGAAGATTTGAGAAATGCATCATTAAGGAGTAACTTAAGGGGGGAAAGAGACTGTGGGCAGCAGCAAGGCCAATTGGGAGGCAACTTGAGGTGATAAGAGCCAGACATAGGATGAGACATTGAAAATGAATATAAAGGGTAATATCTGAGAGAGAGACATGTGGAAGTAAAAAACGACAGGCCAAGAAGAGGAATCAGAAATGGGAAAAATTAGGAAGGGGGCAACAGGGGCATATGAGGAGTTTTACATATGTTTTATTGGAGGTGGTAATAGGCCATCCAGTGAAATGTGGAGGAGGAAGTTGGAAATATGGGACTGGAGGTGAGAGAGCTGATGTCATGAGAAAGATGATTTCTCTGACTTTTGAATGGGGTAGTCAAGGGCTAAAGTGGAAAACCCATTCCTCAGTTTTCTCAGACAGTCTGACTAGCCTATGTCACCAGCAGTGCCTGAATGAGTTACATTCAGGAAGGGACTAGTCAGCTCCAAGTTCTCATTTTCCTGAGTAGAGAGCAGTAAAAGCATCCTATCAAGCACAAAGGAGGGTGAGAAGAAATATGCTGTAATAATAACATTTCTGTCCTTTGAGAAGCTGAAATGTTAGGTCCAATAGAAAGCTAGAGCTGGAAGCAACTTAAGAGGGTGTCTGTCTGGTTCAAGTCTGTAACTTTACTGATAAAGAAACTGAGACAGGTAAATGACTTGCCCAGGATCATTCAATGAGTTACTGGCAGAGCTTCTTCCAGTAGCCAGTCTTTACTGTACACCGTGGTGCTTCCTAGCTGTTGTTGAAACAGCCTGGATCACACCTTTCCAGAAGTGGGGAAGATTATTGTCCTTGAACACTGGGCAATATAACCAGAATCTATTTACAAGGCTGCATTAAAAAGACAATTCAGGAGAGAGAATAAAATCCCAGCCTATTTTAGATGTGCTTAAAAGGAAAAAAGGAAAAGATTTTGCTCTTGTCCATGCCTAGCTTTTGAGGGATGGGATCTTCTGAGAGGATGGGGATAAGCACCAACTGACGAAAACCTTGTAGAGGCAAAAATGCCTCAAGTCCCTTCTTATCCTCCTGTGAAGCTTCTCAGAAGGCAGGTGCAGCTCAGCTACCTTCATGGAAATTGACACATTTGCTTTCTGCACAACACATTTTTATTTTTTAACATTTTCCCTTCTGCTTCTTGCCATTTAAAACTCTAATATTTCTGGCAGTCACCCAGGCTAATTAAATAACTATTTTGGGGGTGGTACTGTTCAGCTAGAGGGCCAAGAGCAAAAAAAAAAAAAAAAAAAGGAAGACAAATGTTATGGTTCTGGATAACTGGGATCCCAGGTTTTTTTTTTCTATGTTGGCAAGGCCTGGCATTGGGAATACTCCTTACATGACTCAAAATATCCTTTTTCAGATATACAACCACTGAGAAAGACCTTTAGGATAGGCAGGGAGCCCAACCTACAGGGTGGCATGGCAATCCCTGGGAAGAATGAGGCATCAGGAGAGGCAAGGGTGAAGCCTAGACTATGAAGGTCCTCCAGAGCAGTGGTTCACCAGGTGTGTCTGAACCAGCAGCATAGGTATCACCTGGAAACTTGTTTGAAATGCGAGCTTTCAAGTCCTACATAAGACCAACTGAATTAGGGGCACCTGGGTGGTTCAGTCAGTTAAGCATCTGCCTTCAGCTGAGGTCATGATCCCAGGGTCCTGGGATTGAGCCCCGAGGCAGGCTCCCTGCTCAGTGGGGAGCCTGCTTCTCTCTTTCCCTGTGCCCCTCAACCCCCCCCCAGCTCATGCTCTCTCTCTCTCTCGCTTTGCTGTCTCTCTATCTCAAATAAATAAATAAAATCTTAAAAAAATAAAGACCAACTGAATCAGAGACTCAGACTTGTGGGCCTAGTAATCTGTGTTTTAACAAGCCGTCCAGGAGGTTGAGAACTACTGCTCAAGGTCCTTCACAGGGTGGGCTGGTATCCCTGGAAAGAGAAACCATCTGGGAGCCTTTTCCTTTTGCCTTCTTGTGGGAGATTGGCAAAAGCAAAGTTATAGAGTAAGGGCTACTAAAGATTCAAATCTGCTCTACCACCTACTAACTGGGTGACTGTGGGCTACTTGGTTAATGTCACAGGTTATAATAAGAATATTAATGCTTACCTTGGAGAGTTATAGAGGCTGAGATCACAAAGCCCCTTGCCCAGTGCCTGAGATATGTTTTTAACAAATATAAGTTTTTCTTCCTCCCCATTTTACTTTGTCACTTCTTCCCTGCCTTTCCTTCTACCTGAAAGGGCCCACAGGCTACTCCAAGTTAGCTGTAGACACATGCCACATTGTTGACCAGAGACCAGGCTTAGAAGTCAAACTCTTAGAGGTCAAGCCTTCAGAGTATGGTGGTTACATTTTCAGGGTAAAAATCGGGGAACATAGGTCTGAGAACAGATGTATCTACTTATAGTATCAGTGGGATAGAATATTTGAAATTAAGAGTATCCTGGGAAATCTAGACAAAAATAAATAGGATCTCATTCCTCTTTTAAGAAAGATATAATGACTTCCCCCTCCTCATCCTCTTATTCATATCCAAAAGTGTCTTTGGTGTAGGGGTGCAGAAAACTGTGTGTCCCACTCACTGGCAAGTGAGCAAGAACCAACCTATATTTGGTGCTATACCTGAAATGTCCTGGGGATTAGGAATTATTTTGTTAGAAGTCACATCAGCACTTTCTCAAGGCCAGGATCTATTTGGGTACCTTGCTGGAGTAACTCAGCACCATCTCCTGGCTTTATGTTGCGCTTGCAGGATGAAGGGGTGGGGACAATTGGGAAATTAAGGCTTTTGCTGGGGGGAGGAGTATAAAACAGTTTAAGATATAAAGAATTTAACCCTTGATATAACCACTTTCAAATGGCCTTTTCTTGGCTTTTTTTCCTTTTATAGCTCTGTACTATTTGATAATATCAGCTCCTGCTACTTAAAATTCTTGTCCTTCACATTTGTGAGATTACACTCCTTGGTATCCTAATTATGTACTGAAAGCTTCATTTTGGTTTGTTTCTCTGGCTCCTCTTCTCTTCCTGACCTCCCATTATTGCTATTTCCCTAGATTTCTCGTCTTCATTCTTAGTACTTTCTTACAGGGCAAACTTCTTTGGTTTCTACAATTTCTGGGCCATTGACTCCAAAACCTATACAACTATCTCTCCTGACATCTCTTAAACTTCAAATCTACCTGCATATGCTGCTGGCCCCTTATATTCAACACATTGAAGAGAAAACTTGTCATCTCTTTTTTTCCCCTCCCAAACAAGTATTTCTTCTTTTTAAGTTTTATTTTTTTTATTTTATTTTACTATGTTATGTTAGTCACCATACAATACATCATTAGTTTTTGATATGGTGATCCACGATCCATTGTTTTCATATAACACCCAGTGTTCCATGCAGTATGTGCCCTCCTTAATCCCCATCACCGGGCTAACCCATCCACTCACCCCCTCCCCTCTAAAACCCTGTTTATTTCTCAGAGTCCATAGTCTCTCATGGTTCATCTCTCCCTCCGATTCCCCCCCCTTCATTTTTCCCTTCCTTCTCCTCATGTCCTCCATGCTATTCCTTATGTTCCACAAATAAGTGAAACCATATGATAATTGACTTTCTCTGCTTGACTTATTTCACTTAGCATAATCTCCTCCAGTCCCATCCATGTTGATGTAAAAGTTGGGTATTCCTCCTTTCTGATGGCTGAGTAATATTCCATTGTATATATGGACCACATCTTCTTTATCCATTCATCTGTTGAAGGGCATCTCGGCTCTTTCCACAATTTGGCTATTGCTTGGCTATTGCGGACAGGGAAAGAAACAAATGTTGGAGAGGTTGTGGAGAAAGGGGAACCCTCTTACACTGTTGGTGGGAATGCAAGTTGGTACAGCCACTTTGGAAAACTGTGGAGGTTCCTCAAAAAATTAAAAATAGAGCTACCCTATGACCCAGCAAACAAGCATTTCTTCATGTAACTTACCCTCATGCTTCAATCATCACACTTTGGCTTGAAATACTACCTCCACCCCCAAATCAATTTTGACTTCCTCCTTTTCCTCAAATTAGATTTAAGAGCCTTCAAACAGGACTCCAGCCTACTTTTCCATCTGTCCTTCCCCAGGTCTCCAAACCCCCTCTTCCCAGCCTTTTCCAACTCTACTACCTGTTTGCCATCAAATTCTCCATAGTCTTTACCTCTGAGATTTTATTTAATCTCATTCCTCATTCCTCTGCCTCAAATGCCTTTCCTTCTCCCTCCTGTATCTGTTACAATCCTACCCATTCTTTAAGGCCTATTTCTCAGTGTCCCACAAAGTTATTCTAGAGCCCAATAGCCACATATATTACTCCCTTCCTCTGAAGTCTTATACTAAGTCAACATATACCAAGCACTGTAGTAGGCACTGTACATCTAGTGCTCAGTTTACCCTATCTATAACCCTGCCTGTGAGGCAGGTATTATTATCCCCATTTTATGTATGAAGAAACTGAGGCCCAAGTTTCTATAGTTTGAAACTACTGTCCTTGGCTTTTGTGATATTGCACTTCTTGGTATCCTAATCACATGCTGAAAGTTCCATTTTGGTTTGTTTCTCTGGCTCTTCTATTCTTCACCTCCCATTGTCACTGCTACTTTCTAAGTTAGGGAAGTCCAGAATTGAAGCTAGGTTTGCTTACCCTTAACCATATTTTTATACTGCTTGAAGGACATTCACTGTTGGTACCTGAAGTGCCTTTGCTCTTCAAGTAAGGACTGTGTCTGAATCACAGTAAGAAGATCCCTGTGATTCAGTGATGGCTCACTGAATGAGGGTTGGATGGAAAATAGATGAGCAAAGTGCATATTTATCAAAAATTGTAGTAAGTTAAGTCAATCCTATACACAAAAGGGAAATTTGAAACCAATTTCAAGCCCAAATTTAATTCACTTTTATTTATTTAATTTAAATTTAATTAGCCAACATATAGTACCTCGTTAGTTTCAGATGCAGTGTTCAATAATTCATCAGTTATGTGTAACACCTAGTGCTCATCACATCATGTGCCCTCCTTAATGCCCATCACCCAGTTACCCCATCCTCCCCACTCACCTCCCTTTCCACAACTCTCAGCTTGTTTCCCGGAGTCAAGAGTTTCTCATGGTTTGTCTCCCTCTCTGATTTCTTCCCATTCAGTTTTCCGTCCCTTCCCCTCTGATCCTCTGCACTATTTCTTATATTCCACATATGAGTGAAGCCATATGATAATTGTCTTTCTCTGATGGACTTATTTCACTGAGCATAATACCCTCCAGTTTTAATTCACTTTTAAAACAACTCAGAGGATGGGCGAGTAGCATACCCTTATTCCTGCTTATATTTGTGACTAGAGAGCACATGAGCCCCATACAGCTACCAGCCTCTTCTGGATTAGCTCTTCTCTCATGTCTGCACACATATCCATCAACTCTTGGTTCAGTATGTTATAATTCATGAAGCAAGTGGATATGCAGAATTATTCATGTTTAACAGGTAAAGAAACTGACCCAGTGGCACCATAGTTTGTAAGAGCAGATACTCTAGAGCCATACTGTAGCTGCGTTTGCATTATGTCTTTAATGCTTATTGTCTGTGTAAATTTGGGGAAATTATTTAACCTCTCTGAGCTTCAATATCCTCATCTATAAGATAGGAATAACAATATTATTTCTTCAAAGGGCTGTTGTGAGGCTTTAATGAATTAATGTGTGTAAAGTGCTTGGAATAGTGCCTGACGTTATTAGTTAATATTAGCTAATAACATCATCATCATTACCTTTACAACTTTAGCAAGTAACAAAGGAAGGTCTTAAATCCAGCTGTTCTTTTCTACCTTCTCTATCTATGGTATTACTTTGGGAAAAAAGTAGTCTAGGAGGCTGGCCATCTGATGACGGTAGGCAAGTTACTCCTGCTATATCATACCTGATCTATAAAATGAAGGATTAGGGTGATGATCTTTGAAATGCTGTTTAGTTCTGACTGTTTTTGATTCCAAGTAGGCCCTGACAACAGGCTTACCAGTTGGTTTATGGCCACTGGATCCTAGATTGGCCTTGTCTAGGGTATAGCTGGGCTCTATGATCTGAGGGCCCAATTAGGTCTGCTGGACTAAATGGGGACAAGAGTGAACCAACTGCTGCTGGGAAAAGCCAAACATGAAGTTGCTAAAAAGATGACTGCACTGTAGAAAGAGCACAGGCAGTGGAATCAACCAGACCTGGGCCTAGGGTACCTTAGACAGCATCACAGATAGCATCCTGAGCAGAGAGCTGGTAATTGATAGCAAGATATGCTTGACCTTTGGTAAAAAGCCAAGGATACAGCTTTAAGCCACAAGCCTTCATGGTGCTGTGAGTTGGGGCTGTATGTGCTTATTGAGCTCTAACAACACCAGTTGGAACCCATATTTGGCAGGAGAGGGAGATTTTCTTTATGAAGATTTATTCTGTTAAGGCCAGTGACCAGCAATTCTCCACTGAGGCTAGAACAAGAAGAAATTGACTTTTAGTGCAATTGGAAGAAAGCAGGTTCAACATAAAACAAAACAATATTTCATAGGCAGGGCCACTGGTGACTAAAGGTGGCTGTCCATATCTCTTTCTTTGTAGTTCTTTATGAATAGGAGTCATCTGGTTTCTGATATTATGAATGGAGTTCTATGAGTTCAGTGTAGCTAATGAATAGACATTGTTAGTATGGTATGATGGGTATTAGAGCATATGCTCTCAGAATGCCAGGCTCCATAATTTATTACTTGTATGATCGAACAAAGGACAAGTCACCTATCTGAGCCTCAGGTTCCTTATCTTTAAAATATGGGAAGTAGTGAGACCTAGTCATTCAGTAAGGATCAAGTGGTGCAGTAGATATGAAAATACTTTATAAATAGTAAAGCATGAGGTACTTGAAAGGTGGTGTTATAAAAGGCCCTATTGGAAATCTCGTTTGCATCCATGCTGAGGAGCTCCCAGTATGCCTTACCTGACCAACAGAATTACTTAACTAAGTCAAAAGATCAGTATGTGGGTGTGTTTTCATGTGTATGTAATGTGTTATGTGTTAATTTCATGACCATAAGGTTATTCTCCAGTTGGTATATTGAAAGGCAGACCTATGTGAGAGGATGCATGTTCCATATTCTGTCTCTGTTATCTTTGAACTGTTTTGTCTTTGGTCTTGTGGAGCTACAGTTACCTTGGGGAATCAGTCCCTCCTAAAAGCAGACTGATAGAAAAATTGACTTCTAGAGAACATGTTCAGAAATTTAATGCTAGAGAAAGTGTTCTTGAATCTTTTGCCTTGACAGGACATATGTTCTTTGTTCTGGGATCTGTTTCTCCAAATGCCAGGAAGATTGATGGCCCATATAGGCTGGAACCAGTTGGGGAAAAAGGAGAACAAACAACACAGGGGTCAGGATGGCAGCTAGAAAGAGAGGCAGACTCTTCCTCTACCCTCATCTCTATCACTGTGCTTAGACAAGTGTTATGAGTGTGTGTGTGTGTGTGTGTGTGTGTGTGTGTGTGTGTGTGTGTGTGTGTGATGTGGCACTGGGATACACTGTTGTTGTGTGTATCCCAGTCCTACTTGCCACAAAGTTTAATGACCAGAGTTAAGGTCTTTGCACAGCCCCTGCCTTGCTGGATGATCCTGAGCTCACCCCTTAACTTCACTGTGGCTCAGTTATGTCATCTATCAAATGCAGGATTCAACCTAGACTCCTTATGTATCTCACAGGGTGGTGGTAACAAATCACTGAGTGAATCTGTGCCAAGGCTGGGTTTCATGGAAGCAAGCCATCACAGAAAGCCATATTCTTTCATACCCATGACCTCTCTGGATGGCATCATGTGTGGGTGAGAACAGGAGGCTGCAGGACTGGAGTCCATTGTGTGTGGGGAATGCCATGGTCTATAACCCATGAGGGTGGGGTACAGTGGTGTTAAATAATGTACCACCAACTCTCAATTGGTAAGTTCCAAGGAGGAGTAAGTAAAGGGGAGGAACACAGAAAATTTAGAGCAAATATGTTTGAGCTTCATTTTGGTCTTTGATTTCAACCTCTTCACCCATTCCAGACCCAGGGCTGCCTTGAAGCACCAAAGGAAGATGCACTGGAACTTTCTTTCTTCTCTGGGGAAAAAGCTCATGAGTAGGAATAAAAGCATGAGGCCTGTGTAGTCCATATTCACATTCTGGGCCATTCCACCCCCTAGCTAATGGAGAGTTGACAAGTATTGTTTGTCTTGTGATCCAGTGGAGCTTGTGCTCCTAGTGCCATCTCCCTCTCCCCAACCCTTCACCACTAGTATGTCAGTTTTTCCATAACTAGTAGAGTTCTGTGGGTGGGGTAAGGGGCAAGTAAGGTAGTCAGCTGTGTGGACTGAACACATTCTCATTTTGTCTCCTAAGCTGATCACTGGAGATTCCATCGTTAGTGCTGAGGCAGTATGGGATCACGTCACCATGGCCAACCGGGAGTTGGCATTTAAGGCTGGCGACGTCATCAAAGTCTTGGATGCTTCCAACAAGGATTGGTGGTGGGGCCAGATCGACGATGAGGAGGGATGGTTTCCTGCCAGCTTTGTGAGGGTGAGTGTCAGCCTTCACTCTCCTCTCCTCAGCCTTCGCTCTCCTCTCCTCAGCCTTCACTTTCC
Source organism: Zalophus californianus (assembly GCF_009762305.2). NCBI lineage: Eukaryota > Metazoa > Chordata > Mammalia > Carnivora > Otariidae > Zalophus > Zalophus californianus. Next base: position 78,712,691 of record NC_045612.1, read on the forward strand.
TCTCCTGTCTCTTTGGCTACCTGCCCCTGGCTTTCCCCTCACCAGCCTCTGTTCTTCTGCTCATTTCTCTCCTGGTGGCTCCTCTCACATATCCCCTTCCCCTTTTTGGTCTTTTACCCAGGACATAGACCTCCTTTAATCTTTCCCCTTCTAATTTTGAGTCTTTTCATTTTTCCCCTTGTTTATTTTAACAATCCCCTTATTCTGTCTGCCTCCTGCCTCCTGCCTCCTACCTGTTGTGACTTTGTACAAATCACTTCCCTTTTGGTCTAGATGGTTTTTGAAGACTCTTTTAACTCTATATTGCTGCAAACTTAAATTTCTTATCTCTCTTCTTTTCTGCTTTTATTATTTTCCTTGTTTCCCCTCTTTTGTTCTTTCTTTTTATAGATCCCTCTCTTCCCGTCCCCTCCCTTCCTCACTCCTCTCTGCCTCCTTTGCCTTCTTTCTCTTATTTAGGGAAGTGTGAACACCCCTGTGTGTTGTCTTCAGCTGTTAATGTAAGAGTGTGGGCTCCCTACCCTCTCAGGGGCTACAGTTTACTGATTGCAGATTTTACATTGAGTCAGGTGCCTGGGACCTAAGATGTGCTGAGGGTGGGAAGCAGGCATCTTGATAGTGCTTGTAAGACCTTGGCCCTTTTGACACTGTGCCATGAAGAACCTGGCCATTAATGGAAAAGCCTCTTGAGAAATGGCTCCTTAGCAGTTTCTGCTTCCTCTGGGTTACCATTTGGCAAGATGCTATGGGGTAAGAGCTCTGGCCTGGAGTCCCAGCTCTTGGGAGTTATGAGCTAGGATCTGTTCTTTGGTATTTGTGAGCTCTGATTTTCCCCATCCACAAAATGGTGTTGATAATTCTTTTATGCTAGTGGATATCACAATGAATGAAATAATGTACATGGAAACAACTTTGTAGCAGTACAAGTACCCAGGCTACATCAGGATGTCTTATGATCATACTTACCATAGCCTATCACCTTTTGTTGGTTTCTTCTGTAAGATACCTGATGTCAAACAAAATATGAGAGTAGTTTGGGCTCTTGGAAGATGAAGGGCCTCAAGACTACAATGATAATATTGTGACATGAGTGAAGGAGCAGGGTAATTGAAATCAGACAACCTGAAATGCACTTTCAGCTTTACTACCTCCCAACTCCATGGCTTTTGGCAAGACTTAATTCCCTGAACCTTGATTTCCTCATCTGAAAAATAGGGATAACAGACATTTTATGATGATTAAATGAGATCACATAAGGGAGTAAAGTGTTTAGCACAGTGCTCGCCACACAGTAGGTACTTGGCAAATGGTAACTTGCTTTATCATCATCATTATCCTCCTCATTATCACCACCACCACCTTATTAGCCCCAAAAGGTGTATGTACCAAGGCTGGCCTTAGTGGTTAAAAGAGACCTCCTTCCTTGGAGGGCTGTAAACCCAGGAAACAGTTATCTGGTTGGAATGATTTAGGTGAGGACAGTACTCAGAAGCAGAGAGATGGACAAAATGATTTCTCATCCTCTTCTGTCCTGGGAATCTCCTAATGAAATATCCAATCCTTTTTTCTCTACCTATGTGGCATCTTCCATCAGAGTCTTCAAATATTATCTCTGTCCCAGCTCTGCCTTGGTGCTTGGTGAATTGGTCCCAGGGATAGTCAGAAAGAACACATCAGTAACCATGGCCCTTTGGGGCGAGTGTGAGGTCCTGTAAAGAAACAGCTTGTATATCTTTGGCTAACAGATCCTTCTTTAAAGGAAGGACTAAACTGCACCCAATGTCACCCCAATTCAAAGGTATTTCACTTTCTGTGAAATGTCATTTTTTAAAAATATTTTATTTATTTATTTGACAGAGAGAGAACACAAGCAGGGAAAGCAGCAGAGGGCAGGGGAGAAGCAGGCTCCCCGCTGAGCAGGGATCCCAGGACCCTGGGATCATGACCTGAGTCAAAGGCAGACACTTAACCAACTGAGCCACCCAGGTGCCCCAAAATATCATTTTTATAATAAACAGTAAATCAAGGGATGGGGCAAAATGATGGAGCAAGGCAGAATGACTCCGGGAGGCAAAAACCAAAGCCAGGCTTTAGCTTATTAATGAACTGGCATTTATGCTTCTACATGCAAGGTCAGGAGAAGTGTTCCTCTAAGCACATGGTCCCAGCAGCCGCTTGCATGGGCTGAAGCTGACCTTTGAGAAGGCTACTTGCTGACTCAGGCATGCATGGTATAGAGTCTAGCCTAGTGGTTTTCAGTCTTGGCTGCATGATGAAATAAATCACTTTGGCAGCTTAAAAAAATCCATCAAAACTCAGTCTCCAAGCTAGTTAAATCACAGTCTTTGGTATAAATAACCACTGGTCTATACCAGCACAGTCCAGTAGAAATATAATGTGAGCCACAAATGCAAGCCACAAATATAATTTAAATTTTTCTAATAGCCACAGTAAAAAAAAAGTAAAATAAAATACAGGTGAAATGAATTTTAATATATTTTTCTTAACCCAATGTATCTAAAATATTATCATATAACACCATATATTATCACTATGAACATTATTAATAATATATTTTTTCAAAGTATTTGAAATCTGGAGTGTATTCTATACTGACAACACATCTTCATTCATATTAGTCACACTTCATGTGTTGATTAGCCACATGTGGCTAGTTGCTACTGTATTAGATAGCGCAAGTCTAGACTGAGGACTGTGATAATAGACCAGAACCATTAATGACAGGGCCCAAATCATAATTTAGAGATCAAATATTCTGTCTCCTATACCAGTGTTTATTCTTTGAGAAACTAAGATAGCATTGCATGTTGCCTGAAATTGTATCCAGAATGAGCATTTGATCATTGTGAACCTTTTTGTTTAATAATAGTTGAATGATCTTCACACCTCTACAGGGGAGTACCATAGAACCTTAGGGGCCAGCTGTTGTGGTATCACCAGTAAAAGGAAATGGAGTCAGGCTGTTGCATGAATGACATGAATATTGTCTCACAGGTAGACCTTTAAACTCTCCTTAATGAGTATTTATGTTTATGTTTACATTTCTGGTAAGATTCTGTGATACTCAAGGTTTTGAATGATGGAGGTTATGTAGGCTCTTTCCTAGTAGATATTTTTAAAACAAAATCACTATCTCCATTCTTCTACATTGATTTTTGTTGAGGGTAGAATGGTCTTATGGAAATGGTACTAACAATATTAAGAAATAAGAGACCTGAGTTCTAGTCATAGCTCTCCCAACCATTAGGTATATGATCATGGGCTTTTATTTTCTCCATCTCTGAAGCACTCTCTAGAATTTATTTAAGCTCTGACATGTCTAGGTAGGACATTGAGAGGAATCACACTGAACTATTGAATCTTCATTAGTGTTGATGTAGTTGGTAGGTAAAGGGGTGGTTTTCTGGGATACTGTACCTTCATGTTATGGGACAATTGCCTGCTTTATCCAGATTCACTGGGAGCTGAGATTCAGTAGCTCCTTAAGAACATCATCCCTAGGTTATTTGGCATATAACATGAAAGTACAGTAGGTGGAAAAACAGTTTCTCCTGAACTCCATACCAACTGGACACCTTTGTAGATCATTGAACCAACTTGGTCACTGGGACATTCCGCATTCCCTACCTGGAAGTCCCATTGTTGTGTGAACTTCTCAGTCCTAGGGTGAATAATCAAGGGTGCTTATGGTAGTTCTGTCCAAGCTAGGCCTACCTTTTATTAAGCAGATTAAAATTCAGTGTGGAATCTAAGAAACCCAGATTCTTTTTTTCCCCAAGTTTTTATTTAAATTCCAGCTAGTTAAAATACAGTGCAATGTTAGTTTCAGATGTAGAATTTAGTGATTCATCACTTATATACAACACCCAGTGCTCATCACAAGTGCCCTCCTTAATACCCATCACCTATTTAACCTATCCTCTCACTCCCCTCCCCTCCTGTAGCCGTCAGTTTGTTCTCTATAGTTAAGAGTCTGTTTCTTGGCTTGCCTCTCTCTTTTTTTTACCCCATGTTCATTTATTAAATTCCACTTATGAATGAAATCATGTTATTTGTTTTTCTCTGACTGATTTATTTCATGTAGAATAATACTCTCTAGCCCTATCCACATCATTGCAAATGGCAAGATTTCATTCTTTTTTATGGATGGGTAATATTCCATTATACATACACACCACATCCTCTTTTTTTTTAGAGAGAGAGCGCATGAGCAGGGGGAGTGGCAGGTAGAGGGAGAAGGAGCAGCAGACTCCCCACCAAGCAGGGAGCCTGACAGAGGGCTCAGTCCCAGGACCCTGGGATCATGATGTGAGCTGAAGGCAGACACTTAACCGAATGAGCCATGCCGGCACCCTCCCCACATCCTCTTTATCCATTCATCAGTTGATGAACTTTTGGGCTCTCTTCATAGTTTGTCTATTATTGATAATGCTGTTATAAACATCAGGATGCATGTGTCCCTTTCAATCAGTAATTTTGTATCCTTTGGGTAACTACCTAGTAGTGCATTTGCTGGATTATAGGGTAGTTCTATTATGAACTCTTTGAGGAACCTCCATACTGTTTTCCAGAATGACTGTACCAGTTTGCGTTCCTACCAACAATGCAAGGGGGTTCCCCTTTCTCCACATCCTTGCCCAAACCTGTGGTTTCCTTTGTTGTTAATTTTAGCCATTCTGACAGGTGTGAGGTGCTATCTCATTGTAGTTTTGGTGTGCATTTCTCCAATGATCAGTGATATTGAGCACTTTTTCATGTGTCTGTTGGCCATCTGTATGTCTTCTTTGGTAAAATGTTCATCCATGTCTTCTGCTCATTTTTTAACTGGATTATTTGTTTTTTGGGTGTTGAGTTTTATAAGTTTTTTATATATTTTGGATACTAACCCTTTATCAGATATGCCATTTGAAAATATCTTTTCCCATTCTGTATGTTGCCTTTTAGTTTTGTTGATTGTTTCCTTTGCTATGCGAAAGTTTTTTATTTTGATGAAGTCCCAACAATTTATTTTTACTTTTGTAAGAAACCCAGATTCTTGCTTCAGTTGTGCTGTTAGATGTGCAGCTTGAGAAGTTTCCTGTACATCTTTGAAACTCAGCTTTCCTCCTTGTAAATTGGGGATAATTGAGTCTTGTGAAAATCCTTTGTAACCTGTGGTATGTTGGTTACTTATAATTAGTAAGTTTGATCCAATTTTGGCTGCTTTACAAGAAATTGATAGGTATATGTGTCTTCTATGCAGTTAAATATCTGCCTCTCCTGTTGTTCAGAATTTTATTCTGTGTATGTGTGTGTTCTCAGATTTTCTCCCTTCTGAACATGGGATAAGGCTTCACAAGAGCATTGCAGGAGTTGATGTACCTTACCAGCAGTTGGTCAGGTTAAGTAAATTACAGCTTGCTGAACATCAGTCCCCATATCTAGCTGTTGACAACTTCACCTGCTTTCCTGGGCTAATTTGCCCCCTGGGAGCTGAAAGCAAGCTGCTGGGATATAATTGTACTAAGAAGTTGCAAATCCCACCCCCTACATCCTGACCCCTAACCTCTAATCATTCAGGCTCCTTTTCTTTGTCATTGTGTAAAAAAGGGCTTTGTTTCTGACTCTGGACCATGGCCTGGGGAGGACATACTCCCCACTTGAGGACAGGATGAGTACAGGACACATGACAACCTGTTATTGGTGGTGGTATGTGAAGTCTGTGTGATAAAACATGGTTTTGGTCAGAAAGTAAAGAGCCCGTTCAGATGTCATAAGCATGTATTTTCCTTGTTTCTTCAAATTCTGGATTTCTCTGGTTTCTGGCCTGGCTTAAGGCAGGAGATGAAAGGATGGCTAATCAGTTCATTACTGTCATTCCTTGCAGTTGTACAGATCAGATGTCATAGAACTAAAACTTCTCCTGTTTATAGGGAAGCTCACTGTTTCAGAGTGTTACTTGGCTTTTAATTATGTAGAATCTCTTTAACTGCATTTTGGGAAAGATTTTCACTTGTATGAAACCCTACACTCATAGTAGATTTAGAGATGGAAAGACTCATCTTGGTCAATAGTGGCCAACTTAGATGTTTGTAGGGTCTAGGCCAGTAACTTACATGAGTAAAGCAATCCGAGACTAGAGTATGCATGGGTCTACATCCAGTTGGAAAATCTATGCCATCTAAAGTGAACAAAGGTGATTTGGATTGTTCTCACTGGTGAGGTAGGGTGTAGGAAGGAGGAAAGTCCAGTGGGATGAGATTTTCCAGTTTTTTATAGAAAATCCAGAAATTGTATTATATGTAAAAATCTCCATATTTTTAAAATGTTGACCAGTTATTCACTTTTTTTTAAAAGAAACACTGTGAAGGACAAATGGAACACATCTGTGGGCTAAGTTGTCTCTCCAAGTCCTAGCTTGTGAACACTGAACAGCCAGACCTCATTGTATAGATTCTGAGGAGACATAAATCCAGAGGATGGAAGTGACTTACTTACTCATATAGAGAATTAGTGACAAAGGCAGCACTTAAACCTAGACCTCCTGAATCTTAAGACAGTTAAAATCTTTGACTAGTAAGTACAATGTCTAGGCTTCCTCAGGTATGATTTCTATCATTTTTTTTCCTGTGAATGGGCCATAATTTCCTGTTTCTTTTATGCCTTTGTATGCCTGGTATGCCTTTATGAATTTTTTTTGTGTTAAAACTGGGAATTTTGAACATTATAGTGTGTGGTAACCCTAGAAATCAGATTCTTTACCTTCCCCAGGGTTTGCTATTGTTGGTTGTTGAGGGCTGTTGTTGTCTATTTGTTTAGTGAATTCTCCAAACTCTTTTTTTTTTTTTTTGCCCCAGACTGCATTCCTTGTCACATGTGGTCACTAAAGTCTCTGTTCTGTTATCTTATTGGTCAGCCTGTGAACTAAGAGAGATTTCTTTAAATACTAAACCAAGAAAAAACAACAAAAAACAGCAATGTGCTGGCTCTGAGCTGGGGCACTTCTTCAGTACTACTCTGGGCTGCCTATAGCTCTGCCTTAGTTTTCTTTTCTTACTTGGCTGCTTGCATGGAACCCACAGATCCTCCAAAAGTGCAAGCCTACAATCCTGTCATGCTTTTTCTGAGCATGCATCTGGTCCAAGGCATGTATCTTGTGCCCCAACTTCCTCAGTATGTACCGTGGCCCTTCCCAGTCTTTATTCTCCCAAGAAATGTCTTGTTCAGTCTGTTCCGTCCTGTGTTGTGCTGGGTCTGTTCTCTGTTCTCCCCTTTTACCATGCCTAACTCTAGGTGATCAGGAGCAATGTATATCTTTAAATTTTTCAATAGAGGCAGTCACAGGCTAGAAAGCCACTTCAGCCCAAGGGGGTGGGGGTACAAAGCAAAGGTCAGCCTCTGTGTCTGTCCTTCAGGGTCAAACAGGTTAAAACACATAGCCACAGTTATTTTAAGAGCAAGGCAAGGCCATTATTCTGGCACCAGCAAGTTGCATGAGGAATGTGGACTACCTTCCTCTCAGCTGCTGGGGAAATGAGGATAGTAGACAAATGAGCAAAACTGCCTCTACATTCTCTTATCACATTCTAGCTTTCTCTTTCTACATCAAGAAAAACCCTTGTTCCATTAAGTTTTGGATCAGATTCTAGAATTCTGAAAACGTTGGTTCTGTCAGTCTTTGCCAGCTAAGGATTGTTCCAGTGGAGGGACTGATTTTTTGTACATCCTAATCTACAATTTTTAGTGATGTTATGCCCCTCTTGAATCTTAATCCTGTGCTTTCTGGGCTATAGAACAATCAGGAAAGGATATACTTGGGCTGCTAACAAGACTGTTAACACTTGAGGACCTACCTCCCATTCCAGGCTAATGGCAACAGTGTTTGCTTTCTTGTGATGAGTTCATTTATGCCGGCCCTTTTCTATCCACTCAAGCTTCAAATGGATATAGACCTTTGGCCTCAACCATCTATGTAGACAGTCTTGTTTGTGGTCCTAGAGGTGACTTATTACAGGGTCTGTGAGTTGAAGCTGACATTTGTAGGAAGGGCTTTTCTCCCTAGATTACAGAGATTTATCTCCTCCTTAGTAAAATTTCAAATGGCATTATTAGCCCTTATATGCATTCACATAATCCATCTTACTGGCTTCTCACTGCACATGTTTTGGGTGAGATCATCCAGTGTATCCTTTGGCTAATTGGAATGAGATTTTTTTTTAAATTTTTATATGGAGCCATCTTCAGCTCAGAGAAAACCTTAAATCTGGCTGTTGCCTGACCTAGGTGATTTCCAAATTCAAGTCTCTCTTAGAATCCCCCAAATTTAAAGCAACCTTGAAGGTCATATAGTATATCCCATAGCCTCCAGGCAGGACTTATAACCAAATCATCCTGACCTTCTGAGAACTGGTCAGCATCTATCAGGAAAACCTGAACTACTTTTCTACTTCCTTGTTTAAAGCTGATAACCCTTATGCTGTAGTCTAAACTAATTTCTTGAAACATGTTGCTTTTTTCAGTAGGCAAATTATATTTAAGAACTGGCACCAGTAGAAGACAGTCTGTATTGTTCTTTTGGTGGTGGGTCTTTCCTTCTGAGGCCCAGTTGTTGATCTATAAAATGAATCAGTGATTTGATTGGCTACCTGAGTTGAAAGCTGTGATCTGGCCCTGAGGCCTGTTTTTCTCTTTGTAGCCAATGCCTGGGTTCATTTAAAGATTACCTTGGGCCGCCCTGGTACAATGTCTAAATTGCCTTGGTGGTCTTAATCACCTGAGAAGAGGAAGACCATGATTGATTGAGTGCTCTTTGGGAAGTATGAAATTTTGGAAAATAATAATTGTATGTATAGTTTTCTTTTTCATCAATATAGATATCATTATAAGTCAAGGCAAACCTCTTTTTCTCCTCATGGCTTCTTATTGCTAGTACTATTAATATCTCCTTGCCAGTATTTACTAAGCCCTAAACAAAAGTGACTGTCCAGCACTTAGCACAGCTGCCTTTTTGAGCCAGGTAGACAAGGGCTAAAGGTATCTGACATCTCAAAAGGCCTCTTTCCAGTTACCCTGTCCTGCTTATTGGAGGTTCACCAGAGAAACGATACTCAGAAGCCCATGGGTTTCTTTTCTGGTTTTAAGAAGTGAGTCTTCTTTGAAGAACCTTTGGGAAGATTTGGGATGCCTTAGTGTTGAATGAGAGAATTGACATTTTCTACTTTAGTTTAGTTCTGAGAATGGATTTGATTCCTCAAGTTAACACAGGGTACTAATTTCTGGAGGACATGAAGGCTAATTGCAAATCTCTAGATATGACACTTAGGGCAGAGGGCTTGGGGGCTCAGTCCTCATATAGACTATTGCTATTGGAGATTCAGCCATGAGGGAGTCTGACACCTCCTTGTCTAAATACATATAGGTACCATTTCCTTTCAGGGACATATAGGTACTATTGCCATTCAGAAGATATGGATAAAGCAAGGTAGACTAGAGCCTTAAGCAAGAAGCCAGATACCACCATTAAGGTTGGTACTCCCTGAGCATGGTGGGCTGAACTGATCAATTGAATGTGTGAGTCCTTAAGGGACCTAACTATACTCCCCTTTCCTTGACTAGGATTGGAACTCAGATCCAGGGATACCTGAGTCACAGGCTGACTCTTCCTAAGTCTTTTGCCTTAGAAAAGCCAAGAAGGCAGGCAGATGATGCTAAGAGGACAAGAGAGGCAAATTAAAAGGAGCTTTAGGCAGAAACTATGCTAGCTTTTTGAGGTTGAATGGTTCTTCTCTATTGGAAATATGCCATGTGGGCATAACAAAGATTAGTTTGTGTGTGTTGAGCAGGGTACATTCTCTGTGGAGGAATAGGGAATGGTGGAGCTCCTGGGGATGGAGAGATAAAACATTGGACAGATGATTGTACAGGAAGAGCACAGTGAAAGTAGTAGGGACACTGGGCTGGGAAGTTAAGAGACCTGATTTGAAGGGCCAGCTCTGCTGCAGATTCTCTGGGGAATGTCAGGCAGGGACCTTTCCTTTTCTGGGCCTCAGTGTCTCAGCTGACAATTCAAGGGCTTGGATCAGGTGGTTTCTAAAGGCCCTATCTGTACCAATCTGAGGTTCTTTCATGATTCTAGAGTCAGGATTACCTGTGTTTACCAGTCTGTATCCACTGAGAACAGTACATCAAATTAATTTGATGGAGCTGCCCAGTGGAGCAGGAAGGATTTGGCTCAACACTACAGTTGTTGAGTAGAGGGTGGAGAGACCATTGACACATTAACAGGTAATACCTTATCCCCAGGTGAAGAGGCTGTTTCTGTGAGGCACCAACCAGTTGGTACTACCTGGGAAGATGATACAAGGTGGCATGATGAAGCAGTTCAGCTCAGAAACTGCCTTCCTGTCCTTTGAACAGCCAGTCTCTAAGTTAAGAAACAGTTTTCTCTTGATCTCTGCCAAAGTTACCCATATCCATTGAGTAGGAAGCTTCCATAGGTGTAAATATCCAGGCCCCAAGCTCACCTCCTTATATATGCCTCTCCCACTGTCTCTCTGAAGCCAGGTTGCTCTTTATTAGGAATAATGACTTTCATTTTGTAATTACAACTTCATTTTAGGTTACAGACCCTTTGACAGAAAGTGAGTATTAACTTTAGCCTATTCAGTCTGAAGTATAAATGATTGATATCAAACCTTTACCTGAGAATGATTTGGAGGGGAGAAGGGACCATGGGAGAAGCAAGGAAAGGAAGTAAGCAAAGAAAAAAAGAAAAAGGTGGATGGAAATAAAAAGGTTCACAGAGACACCATGGGAAGAGAGGTCTATAAGCATACACACTTTCCTACCACCTCCATTTCCATGGGACCAGGTCACCTTCCACATGGACTGTCTCTTAAGGCTCCATGCCCCATAGGAAATACTTCAAATTCTAGAAGACTGGCCTGAGAGTCAGATAGTACTGACTTCACATCTTATATCAGTGCTTGTGAGTGGTGTGATCTTTAACTTACTTCTTCATATCTTTGAACGTTTAGTTTTTCTCATCTGTAAAATGGGGACAGTGAGCTGTGCTTTTTCTCAAATATCAGACCCTGACATTTGAAAAACATGTCCCAATTTGATATAGTCTTTCCAGACATGGCCATGATTTACCCTCTCTTATACAGAATTCTAAGATTAGCAGAACAGGGCAGAGAGGTACAAACTCTGGTTATAGATGAATACCAGAGCACAGAGACCAACGTCTCCAGAGACCCAGGTTAGTTAGAGTAGTACCTGAAACCTGAGCTTCTTGGGGCTCAAAATCCAATGCTTTCCCCATTCCCCATGACCATTGTGGGGCTCAAAGGACCTACATGGTGTGAAATGAGGTTAGCAATTCTGAAGTCTATGTCCCCATGAGAGATTAGGCTTGCTCTTTCCTTGAAAGAGAAGCTTGAAAGTTGTGTTGGCTTTCTTAAGGGGGAGAGACTGCAAGTAAGGCAAAGGATCAGGTCAGTGCAGAGGACAGCCACCCAGCAAAGGAGTGTCACTGGTACTGTCAGGGCCACCAGATCATGATAGTTTGGCCCTGGCAGTACTTTTTTGGTTCCTTCTGGTCCTGCGGTTCTAGTGCCAAGATGGCAGGGTTATTAACTCTCTCATGATGGAGTATTTCTGCCTTGCCTGCAGCCAGAAGTATCCCTGGCTAAGCCATACAAAAGCCAGGCTTGTCAATAACATTGCCTAGGCTGCTAGTCTCCAGGCCTCTTTATAACTCTGCAAGGGCCAACCTCTACCTTTCTTGATTCCCTCAGAGAGATCAGGACACACCTTAGATAGACCCCAGCTATGAAATCCCCAAGTCTACCAAATTTGGCTTTATATCTACTTCTTATCTTCCCTTCCCATCCTTGGTCTTACCACTCCCCAGTCATTGAGATAACTTGTTTCCCAGGGCAGTGCATCTGGTCAGGTGATCTACTTTCCTATGTGGGTATCAAACTTGGGTGCAGGCTGAGTTGGGACAACAATATGCCAGAACAAAGGGTCAGCACCAAGTCTCTGCCAATCTCAAAGATCTAGAATTCTAATCCCTGGACAGCACTTACTGGTTTAAGTTGGAGTGTCTCCTTAAAGTCCTTGAATTTCCTAACTGACCCCAGAGCACTCAATAGTCATATGATGACATTCCATGGAGCTATATCACGAAGAGACACCTCAGCAAACCATCTTCTTCCTTTTGGTCTTTATTACTTTTCCAAAAGCTTTACTTCTAGCCTATACTTGCTCCATTTCTCTCTATCATTGTGTTTAATTTTTTATTTGAGAGAGAGAGAATCTCAAGCAGACACCATGCTGAGTACGGAGCCTGATGTGGGGCTTGATCTCATGGCCCTGAGATTAGGACCTGAGCCAAAATCAAGAGTCAGATGCTTAACCAACTGAGCCACCCAGGCGTCCCTTCTCTTTCTTGATTGGAGGCATATTGGAGACTATTCCCTGCTTGTCTCCTAGCTTCATTTCCAAATACAACTCTTCAGCTCTGGAACAGAAATTACTAGAGTTCATAGGTAGATCCATTCAGCTTAATTTCTGTTTCCTCACATAAAACATTAGACTAACATGGCTGTTTTTGGATGAGGTATGAAGACATTGAGAGGGAGGCTGGGAGTGGGGTTTTCTATAACAGAATATCTAAAGTGGCACTAGGCTCAGTGCTTCCCCCTTGATCCTTCTATAGGAATGGTGCTAGAGAAGGCAAAACAAAGGCCTCCTGCAAGTGCAGATGATTTCCTGAAAGGTAGAAGGAAGCCCTTTCCTACATCATAAAAGGCCACTTCCCTGTTTCACTTTGATTTTTCTTATTTTTGCTGAGAAAATATGCAGTTATACAAGGAGAAATCTATTTGGGGTAGTTGGGGCTCAGAGTTCTTTGTTAAAAAGTAGTTGACGATAACATTTGGGGGATCTAACTTTTCTGCCTCTCCTTCCCTTCTACCACCAACACTTCACAACCACCCACCTTACCACCCATCCACTGCCCCCTGCCCAGCTGCAGAAGACCTAGAAGGTGAAACTGCCCCTAAACAGATAATAGGTAACTAAACAGAATAACTGCATCAGCTTTCTTGGCCTTGCTAAATAAATACAAGATAGAAACTAAACAGATAACAGGGACAGGGGTGGGTAATGGGAGAGCAGAGCCCAAGGAAAAAAGGAGGGAATGAATGGGAAGAGGAGGGGAGTTCTCTCCCCTGGAAGGACTTCCATCACTTTCACCATTATTACCATCACTACAAGTGTTTAGGGAGCCCCTCCTTACCAGTGTACCCTCCATGGCTTTAGCATGCTCAATTAAAGGCAGTATTTCCTCAGCCTGGAATCCCATCCTCTCATTACTTTTACTAGCTAAACAGATGTCATAATGGAGAAACCTGTTTTGTTATGATAGTTCCTTTCATTATCTAGGGGCTTTCTTTAAACTTTTATGGATCACTTAACCTGTCCTATCTCATGAAAGCTTCTCATCATTGGTATTTCTCATCCACATTGCAGATAGGGGATGAGGGAACTGAGACCTCAAAATGGGACATAACTTACCTAGGGTTATATAGCAGGTTAGAATTGCAGAGCAGAACCAAATCTCTAATTTAGCCCTTCTGGTTGTTTAGCTCAGTGTTGTTTCTCTGACTCTTACTAGGTTGCCTACTAGGAGTTTTTGCTGTTTGAAGATGCTTAGAAATAGGCCTTTAAAAAAATAGGATGAATATCACCATAATCTCACTTGTGCTAATAATATATCTTGTGGACCCTTTATTTAGCCTTTAACATTGATATGTTATCAGTATGTTGTTTGTATTCATTCTCTAGGAGTCATTCCCTGTGACTGCCCATGGGCCCTGCTTAGGGAAAGAAATTCTGGCTGAAGTTTGTGTTTGACTGGACTTGAATTGGATCCAAATAAAAGGCTTGGATTGGATTCTTCTTTTTTTTAATATTTATTTATTTATTTATTTATTTATTTATTTATTTATTATCTTATGTTAATCACCATACATTACATCATAGAGTTTTTGATGTAGTGTTCCATGATTCATTGTTTACAAAAAATAACCCAGTGCTCCATTCAGTACGTGCCCTCTTTAATACCCATAACCAGGCTAACCCATCCCCCCACCCCCCTCCCCTCTAGAACCCTCAGTTTGTTTCTCAGAGTCCATAGTCTCTCATGGTTTGTCTCCCCCTCCGATTCCCCGCACTTCATTTTTCCCTTCCTGCTACCTTTTTTTTTTTTTTTAACATATAATGTATTATTTGTTTCAGAGGTACAGGTCTGTGTTTCAACAGTCTTTCAAAATTCACAGCGTTCACCATAGCACATAACCTCCCCAATGGGGGGGTGGATTCTTCTTAAAATGGTCTGTGAGCAATGGTTGTTGACTCATACAGCCAGGGAATTTTAGGGCTTGGGGAAATTTTAAAAGTCATCTATTGTGGTTCCATACAAATTTTAGGATTGTTTGTTCTAGCTCTGTGAAAAATGCTGATGGTATTTTGATAGGGATTGCATTAAATGTGTAGATTGCTTTGAGTAGTAGAAACATTTTAACAATATTTATTCTTCCATTCTGTGAGCATGGAATGTCTTTCCATTTCTTTGTGTCATCTTCAATTTCTTTCATCAATGTTTTATAGATTTCAGAGTACAGGTCTTTCACCTCTTTGGTTAGGTTTATTCCTAGGTATCTTACAGTTTTGGTGCAACTGTGAATGGGATCTATTCCGTGATTACTCTTCCTGCTGCTTCGTTATTGGTGTATAGAAATACAACAGATTTCTGTACATTGATTTTGTATCCTGCCATTCTACTAACTTCATGTATTAATTTTAGCAGTTTTTTGGTGGAATGTTTTGGGTTTTCTATATAGAACCTCATGTCATCTGCAAATAGTGAAAGTTTTACTTTTTCCTTGCTGATTTGGATGCTTTTTATTTCTTTTTGTTTTCTGATTGTTGTGGCTAGGACTTCCAGTACTATGTTAAATAACAGTGGTGGAAGTGGATATCTCTGTCTTATTCCTGATTGTAGAGGAAAAGCTCTCGGTTTTTCCCCATTGGGGATGATATGGGCTGTGGGTTTTTCATATATGGCCTTTATTATGTTGAGATATGTTTCCTCTAACCCTACTTTGCTGAGGGATTTTATCATGAATGGATGTTATACTTTGTCAAATGCTTTTTCTGCATCTATTAAAATGACCATATGGTTCTTATCCTTTCTTTTATTAATTTGCTGTATCACATTGATTGATTTGAAGCACTGATACTGAACCACCCTTGCAACCCAGGAATAAACCCACTTGATCATGCTGAATGATTTTTTAAAATATATTGTTGGATTCAGTTTCTAGTATTTAACTGAGAATTTTTGCATCCTAACAATCCAAAAATTTGTATGGAACAACAAAAGACTGAATAGCCAAAGCAGCCTTGAAAAAGAAAAACAAAGCTGGAGGTACCACAATTCTAGACTTCAAGTTGTTTTGCAAAGCTGTAGTAATCAAAACAGTGTGGTACTGGCAAAAATATATATATATATATGTAGATCAAGAAAACAGAATAGAAAACCCAGAAATGAACCCACAACTATATGGTCAGTTAATCTTTGACAAAATAGGAATGAATGTCCACAAAGGGGAAAAGTCTCTTCAACAAATGGTGCTGGGAAAACTGGACAGCAACATGCAAAAGAAGGAAACTGGACCACTTTCTTATACCATACACAAAAATGAATTCAAATTGGGTTAAAAACCTAAATATGAGATGTGAAACCATAAAAGTCTTAGAGGAGAATACAGGCAGGAACCTCTTTGACATCACCCAGAACAACTTCTTTCTACGTGTGTATCCTGAGACAAGGGAAACAAAAGCAAAAATTGACCATTGGGATTTCATCAAAATAAAAAGTTTCTGTGCAGCAAAGGAAACAATCAACAAAACTAAAAGACAACCTACAGAATGGGAGAAGATATTTGTAAATGATCTATTTTTTTAAATTAAGTAATTAATTTTTAAAATTTAAATTCTAGTTAGTTGACATACAGTTCAATATTGGTTTCAGGAGTACAGTTCAGTGGTTCATCATTTACATATAACACCCAGTGTTCATCATAACAAATGCTCTCCTTAATACCCATCACCCATCTATTCCATCCCCCACCCACCTCCTTCCATAACCCCCAGTTTGTTCTCTATAGTTAAGAGTCTCTCATGATTTGCTTCCCTCTCTCTCTTTTTCCCCCTTGCATATGTTCATCCATTTTGTTTCTTAAATTCCACTTATGAGTGAAATCATATGGTATTTGTCTTTCTCTGATTGACTTATTTTGCTTAGCATAATATACTCTAGCTCCATGCATGTTGTTGCAAATGGCAAGATTTCATTCTTTTTGATGGCTGAGTAATATATATATATACATATACCACATCTCTTTTTTTTAAGATTTTATTTATTTGACAGAGAGAGAAAGAACATAAGCAGGGGGAGCAGCAGGCAGAGGGAGAGGGAACAGCAGACTCCCCGCCAAGCAGGAAGCCCAATGTGGGACTCGATCCCAGGACCTGGATATCATGACCTGAGCCAAAGGCAGATGCTTAATGGCCTGAGCCACCCATGCACCCCTGTACCACATCTTCTTTATCCATTCATCAGTTGATGGGCATTTGGGCTCTTTCCATAGTTTGGCTATTGTTGAAAATGCTGCTATAAACATCAGGGTGCATTTACCCCTTCAAATGTGTATGTTTATATCCTATGGGTAAATACCTAGTAATGCAATTGTTGGATCATAGGGTAATTCTATTTTTAGCTTTTTGAGGAACCACCACACTGTTCTTCAGAGTGGCTGTACCAGCTTGCATTCCCACCAGCAGTGCAAGAGGGTTCCCCTTTCTCCACATCCTCACCAACACCTGTTTTCTCTTGTGTTATTGATAAACCACTCTGATAGGTATGAAGTAATATCTCATTGTAGTTTTGATTTCCATTTCCCTGATTATCAGTGATGTTGAGCACCTTCTCATGTGCCTGTTGGCCATCTGGATGTCTTCTTTGGAAAAATGTCTAATCATGTCTTCTGCCCATATCTTAACTGGATTATGCAAATGGCATGTCTGACAAAGGGTTAGTGTCAAAAATCTATAAAGAATTTATAGGGGCACCTGGGTGGCTCAGTCGTTAAGCGTCTGCCTTCGGCTCAGGTCATGATCCCAGGGTCCTGGGATCGAGCCCTGCATCAGGCTCCCTGCTCAGCGGGAAGCCTGTTTCTCCTTCTCCTGCTCCCCCTGCTTGTGTTCCCTCTCTCGCTGTCTCTCTGTCTCTGTCAAATAAATAAATAAAATAAAATAAAAAGAACTTATAAAACTCAAAACCCAAAACAACTTTATTCTGTCCCTCAGCATCTGCTTCCTGCTACTCCAACATGTATGTGGCTAGACAAGCCATTTGACTAGTAAAAGCTTCTGTTCCCTTATTTAGTCACTTGTATGAGGAAAAGGGCTACCAGGAAGCCTGAACAGGCTGATACTGCCAGGCTTACAAAACTAATAGAAATGGTATTGCAACTAATGAGTCTGCTGAATATGCAATTGAACGTTTTACTGCTGCTCTGGCTTCTACCAACAGTCATAATGCTACTGGGGCTATATATCAGAGAAGGTGGGGCTTTGTACTTCCATATCTTGATAGCTTAACTAGAAGCTTTCTCTTTCTTTTAACCCACACAAAATGCAAATAAAGGAAATGCAGATAAAATGAACTTTTAAAGGTCTTGGCAGTCAATTAGTATGTACACATCTACACATGTTGTTTGCTACCACCCCCCCGAAGAACACAATACCCTGCACACAATATCTGTGTAGTAAATCCTGGGTAATATGATTTAATTTGACCCAAGTATTATTTTTGTGGCTATTTGACTAATATAAACCTAAATTGTATCAAGGTCTAAGCAGGCAAGTGGCCCATGAAAACCAGTTAAAGGGAGAAGACTTAGTTGTAATATGGGGCATAGTTTGTTTCAGAGGCATCTAGTGTGGGTTTTTTTTGGTAACAATTATACTATCAAATATAGATTTGAATAGATACTTGGATATATACATATTGAATATGTATACCTTTGAAAGTATTTGGTTTAAATGTTTCCTTAATTTGACTTGAAATATTTTTCAACATTTGAAAAATAATTTATTTTTGACAAATAAAATTGTATTTAAGGTGTACAATGTGATGTTTTGGTATATGTATACATTTTGAAATTATTATCACAATCAAACTATTTAACATATCAATCACTTCCTATAGTTAACTATTACTTTTTATGGTGAGAACACTTGAGTTCTATTCTCAGCACATTTCAAGTATACAATACAATATTATTACATATAGTCAACATGCTATATATTAGATCTCCAGAATTTATTCATCTTATAACTAAAAGTACCCTTTGATCAATATCTCCCCTTTTCCCTGGTAGCCATTCTACTTTCTGTTACTATGAGTTTGACTTTTTTTTTTAGATTCCATGTATAAATATCCTCCAGGTTTAACCGTGTTGTTGCAAATGACTGTATTTCCTTTTTAAAAAAAAAAAAGACTGAATAATATTTCATTGTGTGTGTATATATATATATATACTACATTTTCTTTATCCATTTATCTCTTGACTGACTTTTATGTTGTTTCCCCTCTCTTGACTACTGTGAATAAAGCTGTAGTGAACATGGGAGTATAGAATCCTCTTTGAATTAGTGCTTTTATATCCTTTGGATATGTACCCAGAAGTGGAATTGCTGGATCATATAATAGTTCTACTTTTAATTTTTTGAGATACCTTCAAACTGTTTTTCGATAATGACTGTACCAATTTACATTCCTACTCATAGTTCACAAGGGTTCGCTTTTCTCCACATCCTCACTAACACTTGTTAACTTTTGACTTTTTGATTAGCTATCCTAATATGCATGAGGTAATATCTCATTGTTTTGATTTTTCATTGTTGTTAGAAAAGATACTTGATATGATTTCAATCTTCTTGAATTGGTTAAAACTTTGTTTATGGCCTAACAACACATGGTCTATCCTGGAAAGTGTTCCATGAGCACTTAAGGAGAATGTGTATTCTGTTGCTGTTGGATGGAATCTTCTGTGTATGTCTGTTAGATACATCTGGTCTAAAGTGTAGTTTAGGTCCAATGTTTCCTTATTGATTTTTTCTTGGATGGTCTATAAATTGTTGAAAGTGGAATACTGAAGTCCCCTACTATTACTGTATTGCTATTTTTCCCTTCAGATCTGTTAATATTTGCTTATATATTTAGGTGCTCCAATGTTGGGTGCTCACGTATTTACTATTGCTATTCCTCTTGATGTATTGACCCCTTTATGATTATATGATTACCTTCTTTGTCTCTTATTATAGTTTCTGACTTCTAATCATTCTTTTTCTGATATAGGTATAGCTACCTCTACTCTCTTTTGGTTTCCATTTTCATGGAATATCTTTTTCCATTACTTTACTTTTGGCCTGTATGTATCCTTTTCTTCTTTTACTTTTTAAATTCAAGTATAATTAACATACAGTGTTATATTAGTTTCAGGTATACAATATAATGATTCAAAAATTCTATATATTTATTAGTGTTATATCAAGATAAGTGTATTCTTGGGGCACCTGGGTGGCTCAGTCCAACTCTTGATTAAGTGTCCAACTCTTGATTTTGGCTCAGGTCATGATCTTGAGATCCTGAGATCAAGCTTAAGATTGTCTCTTTCCCTCTGCCCCTCCCCCACCCCTGCTCTCACACATGCATGTGTACACACATGCATGCTCTCCTATCTCAAAAAAAAAAAAGATAAGTGTATTCTTGATCTCTGTTATCTATTTCATAGATAACATGCCCACCTCCCCTCTGGCAATCACCAGTTCATTCTGTGTGTTCAAGAGTTATTTTTGTCTCTTTTCTTTGTTTGTTCATTTGTATTGTTTCTTAAATTCCTGAATAGACATGTTTCCAAAGAAGACATACTGATGGCCAACAGACACATGAAAAGATGTTCTACATCTCTAATCATCAGGGAAATGCAAAGTAAAATCACAATGAGATGTCACTTTACACCTGTCAGAATGCCTAAAGTCAACAACACAAGAAATAAGTGTTGGCAAGGATGTGGAAATCCTTGTACGGTGTTGGTGGGAATGCAAATTGGTACAGCCATTGTGGAAAACGGTATGGAGGGTCTTAAAAAATTAAAAATGAAATTATCATATGGCCCAATAATCCCACTGCTTCATATTTACCCAAAGAAAATGAAAACACTAATTCACAAAGATATGTGAACTGCTCTGTTTATTGCAGCATTATTTACAATAGCCAAAATGTGGAGGCAACCCAGGTGTCCATGGTTAGATAAATGGATAAAGAAGATATATACATATACAATGCAATATTACTCAGGCATAAAAAATAATGAAATCTTGCTATTTGTAACAATATGAAGGGACTTAGAGGGTATAATGCTAAGTGAAATAAGTCAGAGGAAGACAAAAACCATATGATTTCACTCATATGTAGAATTTAAGAAGCCTAAAGCTGAAGTCAATCTCATAGGCAGCATATAGTTGAGTCTTATATTTTATCCAGTTACTCTGTGTCTTTTGATTAGAGATTTTAATCAATTTCCACTTAAAGTAATTATCAGTAAATAAGTAGTTGTGATTGCCATTCTGTTCATTGTTTTCTGGGTGTTTTATTGACTCTTTTTTTTCTTTCTTCTTCTCTTGATCTCTTCCTTTATGATTCGATGATTTCCCATACAGGTATGCTTTGATTCCTTTTTATCTTTTTGGTTTCTACTATAGGTTTCTGTTCTATTGTTACCATGAGGCTAACACAAAACATCTTAAGAGTTTTTAACAGTCTACTTTAAGCTGATAACAACTTAAGTTTGTCCAAATACAAAAGCTCAATGCTTTTACCCTCCACACGTTTTATGTTTTTGATGCCATTACTTACATCTTTTCTTTTTTAAAGTTTTTATTTAAATTCCAGTTAATTAACATACAGTGTAATATTAGTTCAGGTGTACAATATAGTGATTCAAAACTTCCTTACATCTTTTTTTATATTGTGTATCCATTAACAAAATATTGTGGCTATAGTTATTTATAATTTGTCATTTAGTCTTTATACTAGAATTAAGTGATTTGTATTACAGTATTAGAGTATTCTTAGTTTGACTATGTATTTACTTTTACCAGTGAGTTTTATACTTTGATACAGTTTTGGGTTACTAGTCAGCATCCTTTTTTTTCAGCTTGAAGAATTCCCTTTAGCATTCCTTGTAAGACAGTTCTAGTGGTGGTGAACTTCAGCTTTTACTTATCTGGGAATGTCTTTATCTCTCTTTCAATTGTTTTTGATGGCTTTGCTGGGTAAGTATTTTTGGTTGGTAGTATTTTTCTTTCAGTAATTTGAATAAAGTATCCCACTTTCCTGGTCTGCAAGGTTTCTGCTGAGAAATACACTGATAGCCTTATGGGGGTTCTTTTGTATGTAATAAGCTCCTTTTCTTTGGTGCTTTCAAGATTCTCTCTTTGCCTTTGATTTTTGACATTTTTAAAAAAGATTTTAGGGCGCCTGGGTGGCTCAGTTGGTTAAGCGACTGCCTTCGGCTCAGGTCATGATCCTGGAGTCCCGGGATCGAGTCCCGCATTGGGCTCCCTGCTCAGCAGGGAGTCTGCTTCTCCCTCTGACCCTCTTCCCTCTCATGCTCTCTATCTCTCATTCTCTCTCTCTCAAATAAATAAATAAAATCTTAAAAAAAAGATTTTATTTATTTATTTGAAACAGAGAGACAGTGTGAGCATGAGTGGGAGGAGGGGCAAAGGGAGAGGGAGAAGCAGACTCCCCACTCAGCAGGGAGCCTGATGTGGGGCTTGATCCCAAGACCCTGAGATGATGACCTGAGCTGAAGGCAGATGCTTTACTGACTGAGCCATCCATGCGGCCATGATTTTTTCATTTTTGTTATAATATTTCTCAGTGAAGTCTTTGGATTGAACCTGATTGGGAAACTTTGAGCTTCATGTACCTGGATGTCCATGTTTTTCCCAAGACTTGGGAAGTTTTCAGCCATTGTTTCTTTAAATAAGCTTTCCACAAGAGGCATTTAGTTCCTCCTACCCTACACATTTTGTTTTTATTATTATTATTATTTTATGTTAGTCACCATACAGTACATCATTAGTTTTTGATGTAGTGTTCCATGATTCATTGTTTGCATATAACACCTGGTGCTCTATGCAATACATTTTGAACACTTTTGTTGTCAATTTTTTTTAAGATGTATTTATTTGAGAGAGAGAGAGAGAAGAGGAGAGGCAGAGGGAGAGGGAGAAAATCTCAAACAGATTTCCCGCTGAGCACAGAGCCCGACATGGGGCTCAATCTCATGACCCTGAGATCATGACCTGAGCCAAAATCAAGAGTCAAACGTTCAACCGACTGAGCCCCACAGGCTCCCCATTGTTGTCAAGCTTTTAATGCATGCCAAACTGGTGGCTGTAAATATCATCTTGTTGTGGTATTACTTTACATTTTTAATATTTCTGAACAGATTGAGCATATTTTCATATGATTATTACTCATTCATAATTCCTTAAGTGTATCAAATTTTTCCCATTTTTTTTCCTAATGTGTTGTTGGTCATTCTTTCATCTTTAAAGACCTTCTTTATACATTTTAAAGACCTTCTTTATACATTTTGAAGACTAATCATTTGTGCAAACATCTCCTCCCAGCTAATGGCTGGCATGTCTTTCACTTTATTTATGCTACCTTTTTAGAGAGAAGTTCCCACTTAAAGTGGTCAAAGTTATTAATTTCTTTGTTTGTGATATTTTTTATTTCTTGTTTAAGAAATTTTCTCTGAGGCCATAAAGTCATTCTTCTAAGTTGTTTTTTGAAAGTTTTTATAGCTCTGCTTTTATATTTAGGAATTTAATCCCTCGGGAATTTATTATATATGGTGTGAGAAAGGGACCTGATTTTATTTTCTTCCATTTATTAAACATATTCTTATTTTCTCAGTAATTTGCAATAATCTTTTGTGAATAACTTTCTCATTATATTTAAATTTCTGGTACTTTCTAGTTGGTTCTGTTGGCTTATCTTCATTACTATAGTTTTATTATATCTGTGTAAGTCACTCCACCTTAATTTTTTCTTCAGGCATGTCTTGGCTATTCTTGTTTTTTGTTTTGTTTTGTTTTTTAACTTATTTATGTACTTTTTATAATTAACTTACTAAGTGTTCCAAAATCTCTACTGAGATTTTGGTAAATTTAGTCACTAGATCAAATTAAGGAGAATTGATATTTTTACAATACTGAGGCTAGCTAAAAGCATGGTTTCACTCTCCATTTCAATTTTAATGTCTCTCAAAAAAGCTTATTTATTTTCTTCACAAAAGACTTATGCATACTTTCTTAAGCTTACTTTTTAGGAGTTATATATTGTTTTATAATTATAAATATCTTTGTAAAATCAAATTTTTCCCTAGATGATATCTGCTAATTTAAAGAAACCCTGTTGACTTTTATACTTTGATTTGGCATCTTCCAACTTTGCCAAAGGCATCTAGTTTTGTTGACTAGGAAGAATTACGTCCTCTAGGAAGTGTTCCACTGTACCCACCCCCGTTCCAGCTTGAGCTCTCACTTTAGAGTGAGCCTTTTACAGGCAAAGGATGTCAACATCTCCAACCCAGACTAAGTCTCCCTTAGTGGGAGCTGTTTAGAATCTGCACCTGGGTGGCTTAGATGGTTAAGTGTCTGCCTTCAGCTCAGGTCATGATCTCCAGGTCCTGGGATCAAGCCCGATGTTTGGCTCCCAGCTCAGTAGGGAGTCTGTTTCTCCCTCTCCCTCCACCTCTCACCCTGCTTGTGCTCTCTCTCTCTCTTTCTCTCAAATGAATAGATAAAATCTTTAAAAAATAGAATCTTCCTGTCAAGGAATGGCATTTGGAATGTGAGAGATTTGTGAAAATTATGAAGGCAATTACAAAAGTACCTCCTAAGTCCCTTTCCTGGCTAAAGAGAACAATTTTTCCCAGATGCCATGTTTCCTTGTGGTTCTAGGGCAGTTGGTGTCAACTTAGAGGATAATAATAATAATAAGTTCTGAAGTCCATATCCTTCAACACTGTCATAGATTGTCTCTCTTAATTTTGGCCTGAGTCTCAAGACTTTGCTTGAATCCTGACTGCTTCTTGTTCACTATGAGGCATCTATCCCCCTGTCTGGCTTTGGATTTCTCATCTAGAATGTAGGATTAATAAAGGTATATTTGTCTGCCTTGCAGGGCTGTTTTGAAATGGGAAGGCACTGTTCTTGAACTAGGCTTTCAGAGAAGCCAGGAACAATAGAAGAATGATAGAAAACAGTAGGAGGAAAGGTCTTGTACAGAGGGTGGAGGGCAGCCATTAGAAGGATACAAGGGTAGAGGTAGGAATAAGTAGCATGTGTTAGAATGACCAGCAAGAGTGGCCTGACTGATGTTATTGGTCTTTGTTAGGGAGGAGTGGAATTCAGTGGGCTAGGCCCATTCTAACATGTTAATAGGTAACCAAGAATGCTGAGACAGGACATTCACACAGGTCTTGTCTTGTATTTTATTTTATCTTTTCCTTTCCTTTCCTTTCCTGTCTTGTCTTTTTTTTTGTGTGTGGGGGGGTCTGTTGTATAACCAAAATTTTCATTGCTATGGTTGAAGCTCATTGCTCATTGTATCTATGCTGGAAAAGGAAAATAATTTGTTAGGAGCCTTATTATAATGATCTTTCATGTAATTAGTGACAGTTATTAAATCTCTTTACCTTGAGGGTCAAAGAATGGTTTCTGTGCCTGATTATACATGCCATGCTCTTTGGCTTTGTGCCAGATAGGAATGTAAAATGCTTCCTGGTATGCATGCTCAGGAATCTCTAAGCATACCTGATTCTCCTGGAAGCTGGGACTGAGGCCCCAAAACAGAGGTGGGGATATGTGTGCAAGAAGTGGGAGCTGTGCCTACAGCACACCAGGTTTCTTTCAGTTCCCCACATCCACCTTGCAGCCACTTTGCCATTGACTAACTGTTGTGGCAGAGAAGGGTGTTTCAGTGACCTGTGTTATAGGAAGAGTTCATTTCCTCCAATCCCATTATCTTGTCTGTGTTTTGCCCTTTTGGTGAGTTTTTTGGCTGGTGCCTTCATAAAACAGAGGCACATTAGAGGGCCCTGCTCATAATTTCAGAGTTACCTGAAAAAGGAAAGGGCTGCCTTGGGAGATAACAATCTCATCACTGATTGTGTTGAAGCAGGAGGGCTGGGCAATTGCTGGCAGCAGATGTTGTCAAGGGAGTTTATGTGCTGATTAGGGGCGATGGGGGGTATGGACTTGGTGAACTACCATTTCCTTTATAACTCTGATTTGACAACTCTGAGATTCTATCATTTAATGTGACTGGCAGTAACCCTTTACTTTCTCAGAGGATGGCTCACTTTTTATTCCTCTCTGATTTGACTTTTGAAAATATTGAGGTGCCATTTAGATGATATTGCTTACCCATTCTCTTCTCAGAAACATCACACTGCTAGAGCCAGGAGTAGGCTGGCTTTCTGTGACACTGCTTAAGCCCCTGTTGAACTTTTCACAGGTGCTAAGGCATCATGCCGGGTCCTGAGAGAACTGGTTGTTATGACACTTCTCCTTTAAGAACTACTAAATCATTTGCAGGGAGAGGCTACTAAAGATGTTGAAGAGTGTGTACCAGGGGATGAATTAGCATGAGTTTAACATGTGGAACAATGAATACACTGGAATATGTGTATAGGTATATAAATGCATGGGGAAAAGTCAGCAAGGATTATACAAATCAATTTATAACCATGATTTCCTTATGAAAGGTGGAAATAACTAGAATGAGGAGTAGTCAAAGGGGAACTTTCACCTTATCTAGATTATTTTAACTTTTTATTTTTTACAAAGGTATATTGAATTTGCCAAAACTTACCATTTTAAAGTGGGTTTTAGTACAGTTGACCCTTGAACAACATGGGTTTAAATAGTATGGTTCCACTTATACATGGTTTTTTTAAAGATAAATATAGTACAGTACTGTAAATGTATTTTCCTTATGATTTTCTTAATAACATTTTTTCTCTAGCTTACTTAATTGTAAGAATACAGTATATAATACATATAACATACAAAATATGTGTTAATCAACTGTTTATGTTACTGATAA
Source organism: Zalophus californianus (assembly GCF_009762305.2). Lineage (NCBI taxonomy): Eukaryota > Metazoa > Chordata > Mammalia > Carnivora > Otariidae > Zalophus > Zalophus californianus. The sequence continues at coordinate 78,739,023 of NC_045612.1, forward strand.
GGATTCTGGTCAACAATAGGCTATTAATAGTTAAAGTTTTGGAGTCAAAAGTTATACACAAATTTTTGACTGTGTGGGGAGTTGGCACCCTAACATGTGTGTTGTTCAAGGGTCAACTGTATATTCATTGTGCAACAATCACCACTATGTATTCCAGAACATTTTCTTCAGTCCCCCAAAATAACCCTGCAATGATTTCTCCTTCCCCCTAGCCCTTGGAAACAACTAATCTGTTTTCTGTCTTTATGGATTTATATATTTGGGACATTTCATATAAATGGTGTATAATATGTTGTTATTTGTGTGTCTGGCTTCATTTACTTAGCATGTTGTTTCTGAGGTTCATCAATATTTTATTTTATTCCTTTGTATTGCTAAATAGTATTCTATTTTGTGTTTGTGTGTATGTGTGTGTGTGTGTTCACATACATACCACATTTTGATTTATCAATTTATCAGTTGAACTTTTGGATTGTTTTCACATTTTGGCTATTATGAGTAATGCTGCTATGAACATTTGTATGCCAGTTTTTGTGTGAACATATATTTTCAGTTCTCTTGACTATATACCTAGGAGCAGAACTGCTGAGTTACATCATGTGGTAACCATACTTTTAACTTTTTGAGAAACTGCCAAAATGTTTTCTACAGTAGTTGTACCAATTTACACTCCTACCAGCAGGGTATGAGGGTTCCGATTTCTTCATATCCTCATCAACACATGTTATTGCCCATTTTTTAATTATAGCCATCCTATTGAGTGTGAAATGATATCTCATTATGATTTTGATTTATATTTCCCTGATAGCTAATGGTGTTGAGCATCTTTACATGTGTTTATGGGCCAATTATATATCTTCTTTGGGAAAACGTTCAGATACTATGCCCATTTTTAAGTGAGTTATTTTCTTTTTTTTATAATTTTATTGTTATGTTAGTCACCATACAATGCATCATTTGTTTTTGATGTAGTGATCCATGATCCATTGTTTTCGTATAACACCCAGTGCTCCATGGAATACATGCCCTCCTTAATACCCATCACCGGGACAACCCATCCCCCCACCCCTCTCCCCTCTAAAGCCCTGTTTGTTTCTCAGAGTCCATAGTCTCTCATGGTTCATCTCTCCCTCCAATTTCCCTCCCTTCATTTTTCCCTTCCTTCTCCTAATGTCCTCCATGCTATTCCTTATGTTCCACAAATAAGTGAAACCATATAATTGACTTTTTCTGTTTGACTCATTTCACTTAGCATAATCTCCTCCAGCTCCATCCATGTTGATGTAAAAGTTGGGTGTTCATCCTTTCTTTCTTTTTTTAATTTTTTATTGTTATGTTAATCACCATATATTACATCATTTGTTTTGGTGTAGTGTTCCATGATTCATTGTATTCATCCTTTCTCATGGCTGAGTAATATTCCATTGTATACATGGACCACATATTCTTTATCCATTCATCTGTTGAAGGGCATTTTGGCTCTTTCCACAGTTTGGCTATTGCAGACATTGCTGCTATGAACATTGGGGTGCATATGGCCCTTCTTTTCACTACATCTGTGTCTTTGGGGTAAATACGCAGTAGTGCAATTGCTGGGTCATAGGGTAGCTCTATTTTTAATTTTTTGAGGCACCTCCACACTTTTCCAAAGTGGCTATACCAACTTGCATTCCCACCAACAGTGTAAGAGGGTTCCTCTTTCTTCACAACCTCTCCAACATTTGTTGTTTCTTGCCCTGTCCATTTTTGCCATTCTAACTGGTGTAAGATAGTATCTCATTGTAGTTTTGATTTGAATTTCCCTGATGGCTACTGGATGAGCGTTTTTTAATGTGTCTGTTAGCCATTTGTATGTCTTCTTCAGAGAAGTGTCTGTTCGTGTCTTCTGCCCATTTTTTGACTTGATTGTTTGTTTTTTGGGTGTTGAGTTTGAGAAATTCTTTCTTTTTTTTTAAGATTTCATTTATTTATTTGACAGAATGAGACACAGTGAGAGAGGGAACACAGGCAGGCGGAGTGGGAGAGGGAGAAGCAGGCTTCCCGCTGAGCAGGGAGACCAATGTGGGGCTCAATCCCAGTACCCTGGGATCACGACCTGAGCCAAAGGCAGACGCCCAATGACTGAGCTACCCAGGTGCCCCGAGTTTGAGAAGTTCTTTATAGATCTTGGATACCAGCCCTTTATCTGTAGTGTCATTTGCAAATATCTTCTCCCATTCTGTGGGTTGCCTCTTTGTTTTGTTGACTGTTTCCTTTGCTGTGCAGAAGCTTTTTATCTTGATGAAGTCCCAAAAGTTCATTTTTGCTTTTGTTTTCACTAGCTTTTGGAGATGTATCTTGAAAGAAGTTGCTGTGGGCGATGTCCAAGAGGTTACTGCCTATGTTCTCCTCTAGGATTTTGATGGATTCCTGTCTCACATTGGGGTCTTTCATCCACTTTGAGTTTATCTTTGTGAATGGTGTTAGAGAATGGTCAAGTTTCATTCTTCTGCGTGTGGTTGTCCAATTTTCCCAGCACCATTTATTGAAGAGACTGTCTTTTCTCCATTGCATGTTTTTTTCCTGCTTTTTTCAAAGATTATTTGACCATAGAGTTGAAGGTCCATATCTGGGTTCTCTATTTTGTTCCATTGGTCTATATGTCTGTTTTTGTGTGAGTACCATGCTGTCTTGGTGATCATAGCTTTGTAATATAGCTTGAAAATGGGCAACGTGATGCCCCCAGCTTTGTTTTTCTTTTTCAACATTGCCTTGGCGATTTGGGGTCTTTTGTGATTCCATACAAATTTTAGGATTGTTTGTTCCAGCACTTTGAAAAATGTCATTGGAATTTTCATCGGGATGACATTGAAGGTATAGATTGCTCTGGGTAGCATAGACATTTTAACAACGTTTATTCTTCTAATCCATGAGCATGGGATGTTTTTCCATCTTTTTGTGTCTTCTTCAATTTCTTTAATGAGTGTTCTGTAGTTCCTAGAGTAGAGATCCTTAACCTCTTTGGTTTGGTTTATTCTGAGGTATCTTATGGTTTTTGGTGCTATTATAAATGGAATCATTTCTCTAATTTCTCTTTCTACAGTCGTGTTGTTAGTGTATAAGAAAGCAACTGATTTCTGTGCATTGATTTTGTATCCTGCCACATTACTGAATTGCTGTATGAGTTCTAGTAATTTGGGGGTGGAGTCTTTTGGGTTTTCCATATAGAGTATCCTGTTGTCTGTGAAATGAGAGAGTTTGACTTTTTTGCCAATTTGAATACCTTTTCCTTCTTTTTGTTGTCTGATTGCTGTTGCTAGGACTTCTAGCACTATGTTGAACAATAGTGGTGAGAGTGGGCATCCTTGACATGTTCCTGATCTTAAGGGAAAGGCTCTCAGCTTTTCCCCATTGAGGATGATATTTGCTGTGGGTTTTTTACAGATGGATTTTTTGAACTTGAGGAATGTTCCCTCTATCCCTATACTCTGAAGAGTTTTAATCAGGAAAGGATTTTGTTTGTATTTTGTTAAATGCTTTTTCTGCATCTATTGAGAGGACCATATAGTTCTTCTCCCTCCTCTTATTAATGTGTTCTATCACAGTGTTTGATTTGCGAATGTTGAATCACCCTTGCAACCTGGGGATAAATCCCACTTGGTCATTGTGGATGATCCTTTTAATGTATTGTTCGATCCTATTAGCTAGGATTTTGTTGAGGATTTTGGAATCCATATTCATCAGGGATATCGGTTGAAATTCTCCTTTTTGATGGGGTCTTTGCCTGGTTTTGGGATTAAGGTAATGCTGTCCTCATAGAATGAGTTTGGAAGTTTTCCTTCTGTTTCTATTTTTGGAAACAGCTTCAGTAGAATAGGTATTATTTCTTTGAATGTTGGTAGAATTCCCCAGGGAATCCATCAGGCCCTGGACTCTTGTTTTTTGAGAGGTTTTTGATCACTGCCCTAATCTCGTTACTGGTTATTGGCCTATTCAGGTTGTCAATTTCTTCCTGTTTCAGTCTTGGCAGCTTATAGGTTTCCAAGAAGGCCTCCATTTCATCCAGATTGCTCAGTATTGGCATATAGTTGTTGATAATAATTTCTAATAATTGTTTCTATTTCCTTAGTGTTAGTTGTGATCTCTCCTCTTTCCATTTATAATTTTATTAATTTGGGTCCTTTTCTTTTGGATAAGTCTGGCCAGTGGTTTATTGATATTATTAATTCTTTCTAAGAACCAACTTCTAGTTTTGTTGATCTGATCTACTGTGTTTCTGGTTTCTAATTCATTGATCTCTGCTCTAATTTTAATTATTTCTCTTCTAATGTGTGGCTTAGGCATCATTTGTCGCTTTTTCTCTAGTTCTTTAAGGTGTAGATTTGGTTGATGAATTCGGGATTTTTCTATTTTTTTGAGTGAGGTTTGGATGGCTATTTATTTCCCCCTTAGGACCGCCTTTGCAGTATCCCATAGGTTTTGGACTGATGTGTTTTTGTTTTCATTGATTTCCATGACTTGTTTAAGTTCTTCTTTGATTTCCTGGTTGACCCAAACATTCTTGAGCAGAGTGGTCTTTAGCTTCCAAGTGTTTTAATTTCTGCCAAATTTTTTCTTGTTATTGAGTTCCAGTTTTAAAGCATTGTGGTCTGAGAATATGCAGGAAATAATCTCAGTCTTTTGGTGTCGGTTGAGACCTAATTTGTGACCCAGTATGTGGTCTATTCTGGAGAAAGTTCCACGTGCGCTCGAGAAGAATGAGTATTCTGTTATTTTAGGGTGAAATGTCCTGGATATATCTATGAGGTCTGTCTGGTCCAGTGTATCATTCAAAGCTCTTGTCCTTGTTGATTTTCTGTTTGATGATCTGTCCATTGCTGAGAGTGGAGTATTGACGTCTCCTACAATTAAAGTGTTGTTATCAATATGACTCTTTTTTTGGTTAATAGTTGGCTTAGGTAAATGGCTGCTCCCATGTTGGGGGCATAGATATTTACAGTTGTTAGATCTTCTTGTTGGATAGACCCTTTAAGAATTATATAGTGTCCTTCTGTGTCTCTAATTATAGACTTTAGTTTAAAATCTAATTTGTCTGATATAAGGATTGCTACCCAGTTTTCTTTTGAGGTCCACTGGCATGGAAGATGTATCTCCATCCCTCCACCTTCAGTCTGCATCTATCTTTAGGTTCAAAATGAGTCTCTTGTAGGCAGCATTTGGATGGGTCCTATCTTTTTATCTAATCTGCAACCTTGTGCCATTTTATGGGAGCATTTAGGCCATTCATGTTGAGAGTGATTATTGAAAGATATGAATTAATTGTCATCATGTTGGCTGTGAAGACATTGTTTTTATAGAATGTCCCTGTAAATTTCTGTTGTATATCACTCTTGGGGTCTTTCTCCTTTTAGAACCCCCTTAATATTTCTTGCAGGGCCGGCTTAGTGGTCACATATTCTTTCAGTTTCTGCTGGTTGTGGAAGCTCTGCATCTCTCCATCCATTCTAAGTGACAGCCTTGCCGAATAAAGTATTCTTGACTGCATGTTCTCCTCATTTAGTACCCTGAATATGTCTTGCCAGGCCTTTCTGGCTTGCCAGGTCTCTGTGGATAGGTCTGACGTTATTCTGATGTTCCTCCCTCTGTATGTAAGCAATCTCTTCCCCCTAACTGCCCTTAAGATGTTTTCCTGGGTTAAGTTTTACTATTACATGCTGGGGTGTTGGCCTGTTTTCCTTGATCTTGGGAGGGGTCCTCTTTGCCTCAGGATGCGAATGTTTGTTTCATTCCCCAGATTAGGGAAGTTCTCAGCTACAATTTGCTCAAATACATCTTCTAGTCCTCTGTTTCTCTCCACTCCCTCCGGGATTCCAATTATTCTGACATTGGAATGCTTCATGGTGTCGCTTATTTCTCTGATTCTATTTTCATGGATTCTGAGTTGTTTTTCCCTGGCCTCCTCTTTTCCCTTTTTATCTATTATATTGTCTTCCAGGTCACTTATTCGTTCTTCTGCCTCACTTACCCTAGCTGTTAGATTATCTAGATTGGATTGTATCTCACTGATAGCATTTTTAAGTTCTGCCAATTCAGCTTTCATTTCTGCCCTTAGAGACTCTATGTTGCCATTAATTGATTTCTCCATTCTAGCTATTGTCTTCACGATTGCTAGCCTGAATTCCATCTCCCACATCTTGGTTATATCTGCATCCATTTGTAGATCTGCAGCATAAGTTATAATCTCTGAGTCTTTTCTATTTTGGGGGTTCCTCCTCCTAGTCATTCTGTTGATGGGTGTTTGAGGGAATGTATAGAGTCCACATTATTGACCAGAACCCAAGCAAGATGCACCTGTTTTCTAGGGACCTTAGGGTTGCTGGCCTCTTGTTTTCCCAGCCTGTGTTCTGGTGAAGGGGCCTGCCACGCTGTTACTCAGGCAACCCTGTTTGGGCAGAGTTGCCCTGCCCCCCAGTGTTGGGGAATGGGCTCAGTGGGAATCAGTTTTGGGGGCTTTTGTTCTCTGGCAGCTTTCCCTGGCGGCTTTCCCATCTCTTCCGCGAGTCAGAGCAGAAGAGACTGTTTCCAAACCTCTGCCTCAGAGCAGAGAGATCGCAGTCTGTTCTTCAGTGAGCTCTCCAGGCCACACTGTCTCCATTTCTGTCTGTGCTGCTATAAACGTCGGTGTCCTGGTTTGTGTGCCCCTCCGCAGCACTCCCAGTCCTGACTCCAGGTCACGGCACGTCTCTGCCCTTTGTGCTTCTAAAACCTCCAGCCGCTCCCAGTTCGCACGCGTGACCCCGCAGCTCCGGGTTTCCACCTCGGGAACTGCCCTAAAGTCCTTTCCCCACCGCTACCGGTCTGCAAGTCTGTGCCCCGTCCCCAGCGAGCAAGGCTGTCGCTGACTGGCGGTGTAGGATCCCCATGGCCAGGCACCCTCCCGCTGCCACTGTTTATCCTCCGATATCTGCCCGCAGATCAAGGCTCCCCGCTTTGTACCTTGAAACCAATCGCCTGTGATATTCTGTTTGTAGAAATCCAGATCTTCTTACATCTCAGGCTGATTTTGTTGGTGCTCAGAGTGGTGCTCAGCTCAATTCTGGGGACCGGTTGAATTAGGGTCCCCTACTCCTCTGCCATCTTTCCTTCTCTCCCGTAAGTGGGTTATTTTCCTTTTTATTGTTGAGTTCTATATATTCTGGATACTAGATCCTTATCAGATATAGTATATGCAAATATTTTCTTCCATTCTATGCATTGTTTCACTTTCTTGATGTTATCATTTGCAAAGCAAAAGTTTTTAATTTTAATGAAGTCTAATTTTTTTCTTTGTTTGCTTGTGTTTTAGGTGTCATATGCAAGAAACTGTTGCCTAATCCAAGGTCACAAAAATTTGCTTCTGTGTTTTCTTTGACATATTTTATCATTTTAGCTTTTACATTTAGGTCTTTAATCCATTTTAAGTTAATTTGCATATATAGTGTGAATTGTGGGTCCAAGTTTATTCTTTTGTATGTAGATATCCAGTTGTCCCCTCACCATTTTTTGAAAAGACTATATACTACCCCTTTGAATTGTCTTGACCCCTTTGAAAAATATCAATTTAATATAAATGTTGGGTATATTTCTGTACTCTCATCTATTTCATTGACCTTTATATCTGTTCTTGTGCCAGTACTACACTCATTTGGTTACTAAAGGCTTATAGTAAGTTTTAGATTCAGGAAGTGTGAGTCCTCCAACTTTGTTCTTTTTCAAAATCATTTTGGTTATTCTGGGTCTTTTGAATTTCTCTATGAGATTTAGGATCAGCTTATCAGTTTCTGCCAAGAAACAAGCTGAGAGTTTTGATAGGAATTGTGTTGACTCTGAATCAATTTGCATAATATTATTATCGTAACAATATTAAATTTTCTGATCCATGAACATGAGATATCTTTTTATTTAGTTAGGTCTTTACTTTCTTTCAACAATATTTTGCAATGTTCAGTGTACAAGTCTTGAACTTCTTTTGTAAAATATATTCCTGAGGATTTTGTTCTTTCTGATGCTACTTAAATGGGATTGTTTTCTTAATTTTATTTTCAGAAAAAGAGTTGACTTTGTATATTGATCTTGTATCCTGAAACATTGTTGAATTCATTTACTAGTTATAATAAGATTTTTGTGTGTGTAGATTCCATATATATATAAAATCTTGTCATTTGTGAATAGTTTTAATTTTTCTTTCTAATCTGAATGCTTATTTTTTCTCTAATTGCTCTAGCCCTCAGTATACATGTTGCATGGAAGTGATGTTTGTTCTTAATTGTAGGATGAAAGCATTCAGTCTTTCACCATTAAGTACATTAATTATGGGTGTTCCATAAATTTCTATCAGTTGTTTGAGAAAGTTCCTTCTTATTACATATTTGTTAAATGTTTTCTTTTTTATAATGAAAAGGTGTTGGATTTTGCCAAGTGTTTTTTCTGTGTCTATTGGGATGATTATGTATTTTTTCAAACCTTTATTCCATTAATATGGTGTATTACATTGACTGATTTTCATATGTTGAATCAGTTTTGCATTCCTGGTATGAATTCCATCTGGTAAGGTGGATTTTTTTTTTTTTTTGAAATATATATGTTACTGGATTTGGTTTGCAAGTATTTTGTTGGGAATTTCTGCATTTCTATGTTTTGAAAGTTTTTGAAAGATTGATGTTAATTATTCTTTAAATTTTCAGTAGACTTCACTAGTGATGCCATCTGGTCCTGTTTTTGTTTTTGTTTTTGTTTTCTTTTTCCCATGTAAGATTTTTTTTTTTAAGATTCTATTTATTTATTTAACAGTGAGAGAGAAAGAGAGTGCACAAGCAGGGGGGTGGCAGAGGGAGAGGGAGAAGCAGGCTCCCCACTGAGCGGGGAGCCTGATACAGGGCTTGATCATGACCTGAGCTGAAGACAGACTCTTAACCAACTGAGCCACCCATGTGCCCCAAGGAGTTTTTAATTACTCTTTACTTGTCATAGGTCTATTCAGATTTTCTATTTCTTCTTCATTCATTTTCTGTAGTTTTTATCATTCTAGGAATTTATTTCATCAGGTTACCTAATTTTTGGCATACAGTTTTTCATAGTGTTCCCTTTAATCATTTTTTTAAAAATTCTGTTAGATTGGCAGTAATATTTACTCTTATTCCTGATTTTAATAATTTGAGTCTTCTTTTTCTCTATTTTAACTTTTTACAAAGCAAATGTGTTCCTGTATCTATTGTGTAATTAAAAAAAAAAAAACAAGGAAAAAAAAGGAAAATACATACAAAATAGAAAAGCATATCAAAATGGGGATCTGGGTAAGTTGGTAATTCCCTGGCATTATTTCTCCTCTATGGGCCTAGGTTTCTTCATCAGGAAGTTGATATATTGGTTCATTGTTGCTGAAGTGGTTGAAAGCCTCTAGCTCTATTATTTACATGATCAAGTGTGGGATTAAAGACCATGGTTGGGAATATTTGTGGACAGAAAGTAGACCACTTTGGGAGAAGCCCAGTATTCCTGAAGGACATAGTAGAAGCTAAGGGTGGAAATGCAAACTGAAGCCAAATTATGGTATTGTTTGCATTTTAGAGTAAAAGATTTGGACTTGCTAATGAGGAACTATTGAGGATTTTGGAGCCTGAGACTAGCCAATCAAAGTGATAGTCAAGGAAATTGGTCTGATAATGATATATGGGAGGGATTAGAGCTGGGAGATAACCCAGGGAAATCACCTAGGGAATCAGGGCCATGACAATGGGAATGGAATAGGAAAAGATGAGGACCAGAGTATTCTCTGATTTGGAAAGCACTCCCTGGAACTGCTGAGGCAGAAGGGAGGGGGGAGGAGTTAGTAGTCTTGCTCATCCTTGTGTCTCTCATAGTTAGTGGTGAGGCAAAGAATAGGTCCAAAATAGATTTTTGTTAAATTGCATTGCACTGACCCAGCTTTGCTTAGAGTTCAATAAAGGCTGAAGAAAATAGTCTTCAAGTACTCTGAGAGGACTTCCAGGAAAGTCTTCCAACTTGCCAGTCTCTAGACATTGCCTGTTTGAACCTCACTCCCACAGATATCCTGTGCTCCTTCCCAATGGAACTGTTCCAGAGAGTCATCTCATTCCAGCCACCCAAAAGCCCATATTTTGAATTGACTTGTCTTAAACTCCTGAGAAGAAAAGAAATGCTTGTTTCGTTTTAAATCTCTTAAAGGCCTGCCTATGGTACACTTTTTATAGCAGAGCTTAGCTTACTTTGTGAAAAGCTGGGAAAAGCTAATTAATTATTATAGGATGAGGCTTTTATTGTTTCACATAGTCACCTATATGTATATGATGTGCTTGCGTCAATGCCTTAGAATCACCTTTGTGAACAGATCTGTTCCTTGACTAATCATTCCTCCTCATTGCCTATTGATTGTACTAAAGGGCAGCTGTTAGCATATTGAAGACACAAAGTTGACCTTTGAAAGATGGAAAGAGATTTCCAATAGAACATTTGTAGAGGATGAAATGTTCTGAATGGAGATACATTTTTGCACATTTGGCTGTGTATGTAAAGTGCATTAAAAGAAGTGAGCCTTACTTGCTTTGGCCTGTGGCAAATAAATAGACTATATGCTGGTGACATTTTTAGGTTTGCTGGGTGGTAACCATACCCCCCACCCTCTGTGAGGCAAAAAGAGAGAGGAGAATACACAGAGTGGAGAAATAACTACTGTTCCTCTAGCTCCATCCCAAAGCCTCTATCCTCCCAAGGCCACTTACCAACAGGCCTTTCTGGTGGCAGAAATAGTGATGCATCTAAATTGCTTGATCTCAGCTTTTGGAGGCAGGAAATTGGAGAAAGGTGGCATGGGGGGTGGTATGGAAAGGAAAGATAGATTGTTGATTAAAGCTGTTGAGACAACTGACAAGCTTTTTGGCTAATTCCCCTGGCAGATTTTACCATTCTTCTTACGGTTCCACCCTTCCCTTTTTCCCTAACCCTCTGGCCTTCCTCCTTCCAAGGACTAGGATGAAATGAGCCATCTCCCTGATTTAAGCTGTCATCCCAGATCCAGAAACATCTCACTCAGCCTCCCCAAAGGAGGTTTTCCTGCATCCCTTTGCCTTCATGTGTTGGAATGTATAGTTTCAACACTTACCAACTGTATGTACCCATTTCTGACGATTCTGATAATTCTCAGCTCAGCTTGGCCCAAGCCCTTCCCTACTCTTTTCCTGTTTTCCTTAGAACCAGAGGTGCAAAGTTGCTAGTACAGTAGTTAAGAGCACAGGCTTTGAAGTCAGACCACCTCATTCCTATCCCAGCTTTTCTGCTTTCCTAACTGTGTGACTTAAGACAAATTCCTTAACTTTTTTGAGCCTCAGTCTCCTCTTCTGTGAAAATAGAGGCAATAATGGTACATGCCTAGCAGGACTGGGTAATATAGTTCATTGAAAGCTCTTAGCATAGTGATTGCTGTATAGTAAGTGCTCAATCAGCTGTTGCTGTTATGTGGTGTGGGGACATTCTGTCATCTCCACTCCAACATTGAAGATGTAGAGATCTTTACATACCCAAGGCATTTTACAGTCAAATTTTTTTATTTTTTTTAATAATTGTTATTGTTATGTTAATCACCATACATTACATCATTAGTTTTTGATGTAGTGTTCCATGATTCATTGTTTGTGCATAACACCCAGTGCTCCACGCAGAATGTGCCCTCTTTAATACCCATCACCAGGCTAACCCATCCCCACAGTCAAATTTTAATTATTATTTGTACATCTTTTGATGTAAATTAACACTGAAGGTCCTGTTTTCAAGATGCCCACTCCAATATCCAACTTTGGTTTCCATGCTCATAGGTGTTGTGTTTGATCCAGCTCTGGCATATGCCTAAGATATATAGCTTAGTCTGTTGTTGTTGTTTTTTTTTTAATCCACCTGTGCTACCTAGATATGCTCAAGCACAAATGAGTACTGTTTGGGGTACCTGGGTGGCTCAGTCAGTTAAGTATCTGCCTTCAGCTCAGGTTGTGATCTTAGGGTGCTGGGATCAAGCACCACATCAGCCCCCTGCTTGGTGGGGAATCTGCTTCTCCCTCTCCCTCTGTGCTCTCTCTCTCTCTCTCTCTCAAATTCAAAACAAAACAAATGAGTTCTGTTTGCCATAACTCTTTTCTCCTCTGAAATCTTAGACAAGAAGCCTCTCAGAGATGATTTAGTTGTATCCTTCTGCATCCTCCATTTTACAGATAGGTCATCAGAGGCCTAAAGAGGATTAAAATCACGCATAAAGCCAGCAAGCCACCCTAGATCCACTCCTGGCATTCAATTACAGGGGCTTCTGGTTAACTGTTCTCTGAATACTTGAAGAATTTAGTTTATCCTTTTTTTACTTGGCTAGAAACTTTTCAAAGAAGGAAACTACTCTATTATTCTTTTGCCTGCTTCCACAGCTCTGGGTGAACCAGGAGGATGGGGTGGAGGAAGGGCCCAGTGATGTGCAGAATGGGCACCTGGACCCCAACTCAGACTGCCTCTGTCTGGGCCGGCCACTACAGAACCGGGACCAGATGCGAGCCAATGTCATCAATGAGATCATGAGCACCGAACGTCATTACATCAAGCACCTCAAGGACATTTGTGAGGTAGGCCCAGCTATGATAGTATATGTGGGGGCGCCCAGGGTGGGGTAGAGGGCCTTTTCATGAAGAATCAACAACTCTCCTTAGCCGTACCTGTGACAGTCCCAAGATATTGGAAAGAGCAGCTGGATTGGCCTCCTATATTCTGCTCAGTGGGTAAAACAGGAGCTTCTCAGTCCCTATATCAGTTTCTCTTTCTCTGTCTAACTTTTGTCTTTCATCTTCATATTCCTTCTCTCTCTATCTCTCCCTGCTTGCCTCCTCCATCTTCCCTTCCCTGAATCTCTAGTCCTATCCTTTTGGCTTCTGATTTGGTTGTTGACACACCATGTAAAGGCCTGACCTCATTTGTTAAAGCACAAACACATCTCCCTCCAACTCAGTGGTTCACAAACTTGAATGTGCACCAGAGTCCCTGGAGTGGCTTGTTGAACATGCAGATTCCAGCCCCCCCCCCCGCCTCCCCAAAGTTGTGAAATCTCAGTCTGGGGTAAACCAAGGCATCTCTACATTTAACAGGCATTCCTGGTGAAACTGATGCTGTTGGTCCTCTTCTTTCACTTGAAGAACACTGGTTTTGGGTTTGAACAGAAAAGAGCTTAGGTGGAGGAATGTATAGGAGACAAAGACTGAGTGGATAAGTCTCAGCTCCTTCAGCATGCCAATTTGCTCCCCAGGAGCTGTGGCTCCACATTCCCTAACTCTATCCCTTCCATCTCTCTAACCTGAGTAAGAATGAGAGCGCTTTTTTTCATACTCTCTTGAGCTCATGAGACAAGTTGACATTTTCGAAGGGCATTTTACTAAACAGTTTGGGAATACCAGTGGGAAATGGAGGAAAAAATGTTTTTAAAAAGATTTCTCTCTCTCTCTCTCTCTCTCTCTCTCTCTCTCTCTCTCTCTCACACACACACACACACACACACACACACACACACACACACTCAAATGGCATTCTGCTTGACCCAGGGAAAACTCTACTTTGAGTATGTTTATCTCCTTCTTTCCAGCTGAGGGGTCAGGTCCTACTTTCTGTCCCCTAAGTGCTATTGAATGAGGTCAGGGCCCACTCTGGAATCAATAATACACTTTTTAAAGTTCTTTCTTCTTTAGAATATTGTTACCCAATAGAACTTCCTACAGTGATAAAATATATCTGCATTCTCTAACATGGTACCCATTAGCTAGCCATCTGTGGCTATTGAGTGGTTGAGATGTGGCTAGTATGATTGAGAAATGGGATTTTAAATTAAATTTTATTTAATTTTAATTTAAATAGACGCCTGACTAAATGGCACCCACATTGGACAGTGCAGATCTAGAAAGATCAAGGCCAAGGACTATGGGCCTTAACTTTTTTCACCTCAACTCATTTTTTCATCTCTTCCAGGAAGGTTAAAAGTAGAGTAGAAAGAACAAGGGCTGTGGGGACATGGAATGCTGGCTTTCACATCCTGAGTTAGTCACTTAGGAATCCTGTAGCCTTGAAGTTGCCCCTTAACTCCTCTGACTTTTGATTTTTCTGATTTGTCCAGTGGGCTTGATTATACCAAACTCTTAGTTTTGTTGATAAAACTAAACATAATATTATAATTATTTGTAAAAAGGTAGTTTTCCTTTCCTTTCCTTTTCATCTGTTCACCCAACCATCCATGTGTCTCTTTTATCTTTTCCTCTTCCTTACCTCCAAACAAATAGCTGAAAATTACCCTCTGAAATGTGCTATGTGGCACTGGTTATCAAACCACTGACATGTCATTCATTCAGCAAACATATAATAGTGTTCTGCTCCATGCTAGCTTTGGACATAGCTCTTACCCTCAAAGTGCTCTGCCCTAGACTGGCATCTGAATCACCTGGGAGCTTGTTAGAAATGCAGAATCTTGGGGCACCTGGGTGGCTCAGTCAGTTAAGCATCTGCCTTCGGCTCAGGTCATGATCCCAGGGTCCGGGGATCGAGCCCTACATTGGGCTTCCTGCTCGACCGGGAGCCTGCTTCTCCCTCTCCCTCTTCCACTCCCCCTGCTTGTGATCTTTCTCTCTCTCTGTCTCTCTGTGTGTCAAATAAATAAATAAAATCTTAAAAAAAAATAAATGCAGAATCTTTAGCTCCACTCCAGACCTACCAAGTATAATTCTGCATTTTAATAAGGTTCCCATTTGACTTACATTATATATCAAAGTTTGAGGAGCACTGCTATAAAATGGTAGCTGTCTTATAATGTCATAGGGTCTATAATATAAGTACAGTCCGTTCTTTACCTGAAGCTGAGGGATGCTATCAAGATCTAAGTTGGGTCATATCACTCCTCTGCTCCATCTGATGGCTGACAATCTCTCCTTGAGTAAAAGCCAAGTTCTTACTATTATTTACAAAGTCCTGTGTGATCAACCTATTCTTACCTCTATCAACCTATTCTTACTTAATCTCCTTCACCTTTCCCATATTCTGTCCCTACTCCAGACACTCTGGTCTCTTGCTGTTCCTAGAAAAATATCTGGCATACCCCCTTCCACAGACTTTGGACTGGCTTTTCTCTCTGCCTAGACCACTCCTGCCCCAGATATCTTCATGGCTCTCACCTTCACCTCCTTCAAATCTTTACTCAGATATCACCTTCTCCTTGAGATCTTCCCTGAATTTTCTACTTAAAATTGTAATTGCACTGTCTCTCCCTCTTTCCTGCTTTATTTTCCTCTATTGTACTTATTGGTATCTGACATATTATATGTTTTGCTTATATGTTTTCTTTATTGTTCTTCTCTCATACAGAATGTAAATTCCATGGGGGCAGGGGATTTTACCTGTTAATTTACTGATATATCCCCAATACCTAGCACAGTTCCTGGCACATGGTACATGCTCAGTAAATATTGTTGAAAGTTAGAAATAAATACAAGTGCTCACATGCATGTATTAACTTTTGCAAAGTATATTCACATCTTATGCCATGTGATTTTCAGACAAGGCAGAGGTTATTAGTGTTATTCCTATTTTCTAGATTAACAGACTTGAGTCTCTAAGAGACAAAATTACCTTCTCAGGCACTGGCCCAGTGAGAATCCTTTAGTCTTAGAAGGATCTTCTGTTCTCAACTCCCAAACATCTTGGCCTCTTCTTACAGGGCACAAGCTCAGGACAGCAGTAGAAGTATTCATCTTTCCAGAAGAGGGAGTTCTTATGTCCCTGCTTTGAGAACTTTCCCAATCCAGCCAAACCAAGTAAAGCTTTTGTTGGTGACCTGCTGATTCCATATTTCTCAATTATTCTTGGTGCTGAAGTTAAGGGTTTAAATGGGAAGAATCTCTTTGTCCCACCTTGCAACCACAGTGTCAGAAATTTTAGCTAGAACAAAAGAAGGATGGAGAAATCTGTATCTATCTGGACCAGAAGACAGTATTTTAGTGCAGGATTGTGTCACCTCTAAACCAAAGCTGTAAGTAACAATATGGTTTATCATAGAGAATACCAGACTCAGAATTGGGAGTCCCAGGTTCAGGACCCACCTTGGTTACTGATGGGCTGAGGAATCTCAGGTGAATGTTTTCCATCATGGGCCTTCTTCCCCAACTCTAAAATGAGTGGGTTGGAGGGTTTGCTCTTTAAGTGCTGTCTGGATCTTATGTTCTTTTCATTTTAAGATTTTTTTTTATTATTTATTTGAGAGAGAGAAACAGAGATAGTGAGAGAGAGCATGAGCGGGAAGGAGAGGGAGAAGCAGGGTTCCCACTGAGCAGGAAGCCTGATGCTGGGCTCAACCCCAGGACCCTGGAGTCATGACCTAACTCGAAAGCAGATGCTTAACTGACTGAGCCACCCAGGTGCCCCTGGATCTTATTTTCTGTGATTCTATACAATCTAAATATGTTCTTACTAAAGAAAGCTGTGGTAGTGATCCAGGTTACATTTTTTAAAATTTTTTTATTGTTATGTTAATCACCATACATTATATCATTAGTTTTTGATGTAGTGTTCCATGATTCATTGTTTGTGCATAACACCCAGTGCTCTACGCAGAATGTGCCCTCTTTAATACACATCACCAGGCTAACTCATCCCCCCACCCCCCTCCCCTCTAGAACGCTCAGTTTGTTTTTCAGAGTCCATTGTCTCTCATGGTTCATCTCCCCCTGCGATTTACTCCCCTTCATTCTTCCCCTTCTGATATCTTCTTCTTTTTTTTCTTAACATATATTGCATTATTTGTTTCAGAGGTACAGATCTATGATCCAACAGTCTTGCACAATTCACAGTGCTCACCATAGCACATATCCTCCCCAATGTCTATCACCCAGCCACCCCATCCCTCCCACACCCCCACCACTCCAGCAGCCCTCAGTTTGTTTCCTGAGATTAATAATTCCTCATATCAGTGAGGTCATATGATATATGTCTTTCTCTGATTGACTTATTTCACTCAGCATAACACCCTCCAGTTCCATCCACGTATTGCAAATGGCAAGATCTCATTCCTTTTGATGGCTGCATAATATTCCATTGTGTATATATACCACCTCTTCTTTATCCATTCACCTGTCGATGGACATCTTGGCTCTTTCCACAGTTTGGCTATTGTGGACATTGCTGCTATAAATATTGGGGTGCACGTACCCCTTCGGATCCCTACATTTGTATCTTTGTGGTAAATACCCACTAGTGCAATTGCGGGATCATATGGTAGCTCTATTTTCAACTGTTTGAGGAACCTCCATACTGTTTTCCAGAGTGGTTGCACCAGCTTGCATTCCCACCAACAGTGTAGGAGCGTTCCCCTTTCTCTGCATCCCCGCCAACATCTGTCGTTTCCTGACTTGTTAATTTTAGCCATTCTGACTGGTGTGAGGTGGTATCTCACTGAGGTTTTGATTTGGATTTCCCTGATGCCGAGCGATGTTGAGCACTTTTTCATGTGTCTGTTGGCCATTTGGATGTCTTCTTTGGAAAAATGTCTGTACATGTCTTCTGCCCATTTCTTGATTGGATTATTTGTTCTTTGGGTGTTGAGCTTGATAAGTTCTTTATAGATTTTGGATACTAGCCCTTTATCTGATATGTCATTTGCAAATATTTTCTCCCATTCTGTCGGTTGTCTTTTGGTTTTGTGGACTGTTTCTTTTGCTGTGCAAAAGCTTTTTATCTTGATGAAATCCCAATAGTTCATTTTTGCCCTTGCTTCCCTTGCCTTTGGCGATGTTTCTAGGAAGAAGTTGCTGCGGCTGAGGTCGAAGAGGTTGCTGCCTGTGTTCTCCTTTAGGATGTTGATGGACTCCTGTCTCACGTTTAGGTCTTTCAAACATTTTGAGTCTGCTTTTGTGTCTGGTGTAAGGAAATGGTCCAGTTTCATTCTTCTGCATGTGGCTGTCCAATTTTCCCAACACCATTTGTTGAAGAGACTCTCTTTTTTCCATTGGACATTCTTTCCTGCTTTATCGAAGATTAGTTGACCATAGAGTTGAGGGTCCATTTCTGGGCTCTCTATTCTGTTCCATTGATCTATGTGTCTGTTTTGGTGCCAGGACCATACTGTCTTGATGGTGACAGCTTTGTAATAGAGCTGGAAGTCCGGAATGGTGATGCCGCCAGCTTAGCTTTTCTTTTTCAACATTCCTCTGGCTATTTGGGGTCTCTTCTTGTTCCATACAAATTTTAGGATTATTTGTTCCAATTTTTTGAAAAAAGGGGTTGGTATTTTGATGTAGATTGCTCTAGGTAGCATTGACATCTTCCCAATGTTTGTTCTTCGAATCCATGAGCATGGAATGTTTTTCCATTTCTTTGTGTCTTCCTCAATTTCTTTCATGAGTATTTTATAGTTTTTCTGAGTACAGATCCTTTGCCTCTTTGGTTAAATTTATTCCTAGGTATCTTATGGTTTTGGGTGCAATTGTAAATGGGATTGACTCCTTAATTTGTCTCTCTTCTGTCTTGTGGTTGGTGTATAGGAATGCCACTGATTTCTGTGCATTGATTTTATATCCTGCCACTTTACTGAATTCCTGTATGAGTTCTAGCAGTTTTGGGGTGGAGTCTTTTTGGGTTTTCCACATATAGTATCATATCATCTGCAAAGAGTGAGAGTTTGACTTCCTCTTTGCCGATTTGGATGCCTTCGATTTATTTTTGTGTCTGATTGCTGTGGCTAGGACTTCTAATACTATGTTGAATAGCAGTGGTGATAGTGGACATCCCTGTCACGTTCCTGACATTAGGGGGAAAGCTCTCAGCTTTTCCCCATTGAGAATGATATTCGCTGTAGGTTTTTCATAGATGGCTTTTATGATATTGAGGTATGTACCCTCTATCCCTATACTCTGAAGAGTTTTGATCAAAATAGGATGCTGTACTTTGTCAAATGCTTTTTCTGTATCTATTGAGAGGATCATATGATTCTTGTTCTTTCTTTTGTTAATGTATTGTATCACGTTGATTGATTTGCGGATGTTGAACCAACCTTGCAGCCCAGGGATAAATCCCACTTGGTCATGGTGAATAATCCTTTTAATGTACTGTTGGATCCTATTGGCTAGTATTTTGGTGAGAATTTTTGCATCCATGTTCATCAAGGATATTGGTCTGTAATTCTCCTTTTTGATGGGGTTTTTGTCTGGTTTTGGGATCAAGGTAATGCTGGCCTCATAAAATGAGTTTGGAAGTTTTCCTTCCATTTCTATTTTTTGGAACAGTTTCAGGAGAATAGGTATTAATTCTTCTTTAAATGTCTGATAGAATTCCCCTGGGAAGCCATCTGGCCCTGGGCTTTTGTTTCTTGGGAGATTTTTGATGACTGCTTCAATTTCCTTAGTGGTTATAGGTCTGTTCAGGTTTTCTATTTCTTCCTGGTTCAATTTTGGTAGTTGATACATCTCTAGGAATGCACCCATTTCTTCTAGGTTATCTAATTTGCTGGCATAGAGTTGCTCATAAAAGGTTTTATAATTGTTTGTATTTCTTTGGTGTTGGTTGTGATCTCTCCTCTTTCATTCATGATTTTGTTGATTTGGGTCGTTTCTCTTTTCTTTTTGATAAGTCTGGCCAGGGGTTTATCAATCTTGTTAATTCTTTCAAAGAACCAGCTCCTAGTTTCGTTGATCTGTTCTACTGTTCTTTTGGTTTCTATTTCATTGGTTTCTGCTCTGATCTTTATTATTTCTCTTCTCCTGCTGGGTTTAGGCTTTATTTGCTGTTTTTCCTCAAGCTCCTTTAGGTGTAGGGTTAGGTTGTGTATTTGAGACCTTTCTTGTTTCTTGAGAAAGGTTTGTATTGCTCTACACTTTCCTCTTGGGACTGCCTTTGCTGTATCCCAAAGATTTTGAACAGTTGTGCTTTCATTTTCATTTGTTTTCATGAATTTTTTTAGTTCTTCTTTAATTTCCTGGTTGACCCATTCATTCTTTAGTAGGATGCTCCTTAGCCTCTATATATTTGAGTTCTTTCCGACTTTCCTCTTGTGATTGAGTTCTAGATTCAAAGCATTGTGGTCTGAAAATATGCAGGGAATGATCCCAATCTTTTGGTACCAGTTGAGCCCTGATTTGAGACCTAGGATGTGATCAATTCTGGAGAATGTTCCATGGGCACTAGAGAAGAATGTGTATTCCGTTGCTTTGGGATGGAATGTTCTGAATATGTCTGTGAAGTCCATTTGGTCCAGTGTGTCATTTAAAGTCTTTATTTCCTTGTTGATCTTTTGCTTAGATGATCTGTCCATTTCAGTCAGGGGGGTGTTAAAGTCCCCACTATTATTGTATTGTTGTCAATGTGTTTCTTTGCTTTTGTTATTAATTGCCTTATATAATTGGCTGCTCCCATGTTAGGGGCATAGATATTTACAATTGTTAGATCTTCTTGTTGGATAGACCCTTTAAGTAGGACATAGTGTCCTTCCTCATCTCTTATTACAGTCTTTTGTTTAACATCTAATTTGTCTGATATAAGGATTGCCACCCCAGCTTTCTTTTGGTGTCCATTAGCATGGTAAATGGTTTTCCTCTCCTTCACTTTCAATGTGGGGGTGTCTTTGGGTCTAAAATGAGTCTCTTGCAGACAGCATATTGATGGGTCTTGTTTTTTAATCCAATCTGATAGCCTGTGTCTTTTGATTGGGGTATTTAGCCCATTTACATTCAGAGTAACTATTGAAAGATATGAATTTAGTGCCGTTTTATTGCCTGTAAGGTGACTGTTACTGTATATTGTCTGTGTTCCTTTCTGGTCTATGCTGCTTTTAGGCTCTCTCTTTGCTTAGAGGACCCCTTTCAATATTTCTTGGAGGTTTGGTTTCATGTTTGCAAATTCCTTTAGTTTTTGTTTGTCCTGGAAGCTTTTTATCTCTCCTTCAATTTTCAATGAGAGCCTAGCTGGATGTAGTATTCTTGGCTGCATATTTTTCTCATTAATGCTCTGAAGATATCATGTCAGTCTTTTCTGGCCTGCCAGGTCTCTGTGGATAGATCTGTTGCCAATCTAATGTTTCTACCTTTATAGGTTACATATCTCCTCTCCTGAGCTGCTTTCAAGATTTTCTCTTTGTCTCTGAGACTCATAAATTTTACTATTAGATATCGGGGTGTTGACCTATTTTTATTGATTTTGAGAAGGATTCTCTGTGCCTCCTGGATTTTGATGCCTGTTTCCTTCCCCACATTAGGTAAGTTCTCTGGTATAATTTGCTCCAATATACCTTCTGCCCGTCTCTCTCTTTCTTCTTCTTCTGGGATCCCAATTATTCTAATGCTGTTTCATCTTATGGTATCGCTTATCTCTCGAATTCTGCCCTCATGATCCAATAGTTGTCTATCTCTCTTTTTCTCAGCTTCTTTATTTTCCATCATTTGGTCTTCTATATCGCTGATTCTCTCTTCTGCCTCATTTATCCTAGCAATTAGTGCTCCCATTTTTGATTGCACCTCATGAATAATCTTTTTGATTTCGATTTGGTTAGATTTTAGTTCTTTTATTTCTCCAGGAAGGGTGTCTGTAATAACTTCCATGCTTTTTTCAAGCCCAGCTTGTATCTTTAAAATCATGATTCTGAACTCTAGGTCCGACATCGTACTAATGTCCATATTGAGTAGATCCCTGGCAGATGGTACTACCTCTTGTTCTTTTTGCTGAGGTGATTTCTTTCATCTTGTCATTTTGTCCAGAGGAGAATAGATGAATGAGAGAACAGAATGCTAACAGATTAACAACGTCCCCAGAAAATATACTCTAAACAAATCAGAAAAGACCTGAAACCAGGGGAAACGAAAGGGAAAGAAAAAAAAAGAAAGAGCAAGTAAAAGAAAAAGAAAACAATAAAAACAAACAAAAACAGAACAAAACAAAACAAAACAAAAAAACAGAATATGATCAAATATGACCAGGCTAGTGCATAGATCAGTGCCACACACTAGATTTTGGGTGTATTTTGGTCTGTTAGAAGATAGTGCCTCCTAAAATTGTAAAGAAAGAAAAACTTATATAGGTACAAAATAAGGTTTGATACAATGAAGGGATGTAAGATGGTTGTAAAGATGAAAATTATAAAAGATTTTATAAATGGAATTGATAAGTTGTTTGAAAAAAGAAAGAAGAAGATTAAAAATTAGGGAGAGAATGTGATCAGGCAAGAGACTAGAACAAAGCCATACACTAGAGATTTAGGGTATATTTTGATCTGTTAGAAGAAACTGTATCTCAAAATTTTAAAGAGTGAACAACTTATATATATATGCCAAAAATAAGGGTAACTACTATGAAGGGATAGAATTTGACTCTAAAAATGAAAAATAAAAATGTTTTTTTTTTTAAAGGAATTGATAAGATGGTTGAAAAAGGCAAAAAGAAAAATTAAAAAAAAAACAGTTAAAAAGTTAACTTTAAAAAACTAATGAATCATGGTAAAAAAGCCATGAATTCTATGTGCAGTATTCCCCTAGCGCTGGAGTTCTCCCGTTCTCCTTGATCGGTAAACTTGGTCTTGGCTGGCTGTTCATGCTGATCTGGGGGAGGAGCCTGTTGCCGTGGTTCCCAAATATCTTTGCCAGAGGCGGAATTGCCCCACCCTTGTGAGTCTGGGCTAAGCAATCTGCTCAGGTTTGCTCTCGGGAGCTTTTGTTCCCTGCAAGCTCTCAGTACAGCTTTGGAGGATGAGAGTGAAAATGGTGGCCTCCCAATCTCTGCCTGGAGGAGCCGAGAATTCGGGGCCCCGCTCCTCAGTGCGCCCCCAGAGAAAAGCAGTCAATCACTCCCATCTCTCCGGTCTCTAGCCGCACTCCGTGCTCATCTGGCCGGTGACCAAGCGGTTCTATCTCTGGCACCCGACCCCATGTGGAGTCTCCAAACCCAGCAGATCCCTGCGGTGCGCTCCCGCGCCGCTCCTCCCGGGGGAGGAAGGGGAGTCTCCCCAGCTCTGCTGCTTGTTGGGTCCCTGCTGGAGGAGCAGTGGCCTGACTGGGCCGCGGATCACAGTTTATGGCCACCCTGAGCTGAGAGCCCGCGCCTCAGCTCCATCTCTGCAGCTGGCTTCCCCGCTCCAATACCTGGGAGCTCTGCTGCACTCTCTGGTCTTTCTGTGACCCCGAGGGTCCTGAGACCACACTGTCCTGCGAGGTTTCCATCTCCTGCTTAGCCACTGGAGTGACGTTCCTCAGCGGAGCCGACTTCTACAAGTTCCAATTTTGTGCTCCGCGGCTCTATCACTTGCCAGAAGTGGCGGAGGCCCCCTCCCCCACTGTCTATCCTCTCAAATATCACCTCGGATTCACTTCACACGTCCTACCTTCCAGTAAGTGGTCGCTTCTCTGTTCAGAGAGTTGTTGCTACTCTCTTCTTCGATCTCCTGTTGAGTTCGTAGGTGTTCAGAATGGTTTGATCCCCATTCAGCTGAATTCCTGAGACCAGATGAAATCCAGGTCTCCTACTCCTCTTCCATCTTGCTCCGCACCCCACCCCCAGGTTACTTTTGCATTTTCTGCTGTTTTCTTCTTGGTACCCATGAAGGCATGTTTTACTCAGGCATGATTGTGTTAACATCAGGCATGAATGTGTTCATATGGTGTATCTACTCTTTCTGAAAATTAAGAGAGACCTCTAGGGCGCCTGGGTGGCTCAGTTGGTTAAGCAACTGCCTTCGGCTCAGGTCATGATCCTGGAGTCCCGGGATCGAGTCCCACGTCGGGCTCCCTGCTCGGCAGGCAGTCTGCTTCTCCCTCTGACCCTCTTCCCTCTTGTGCTCTCTATCTCTCATTCTCTCTCTCACATAAATAAATAAAATAAAAAAAAAGAGAGACCTCTAAATACTTCCTAATCTTGTGCTTTTGAAAAGGAAATGGGAGACACTGCATTCAGTATAAAAAAAAGTCACTATTAAAAACTATACATATACATAGATATGTATTTATTTTTATTTTATTTTATTTTTTTAAAGATTTATTTACTTTGAGAGAGTGAGAATGAGAGAGAGAGAGAGTACATGAGGGGGGGGGGAGGGTTAGAGGGAGAAGCAGGCTCCTTGCTGAGCAGGGAGCCCGATGCGGCACTCGATCCCAGGACTCCAGGATCATGACCTGAGCCGAAGGCAGTTGCCTAACCAACTGAGCCACCCAGGTGCCCGATATGTATTTATTTTTATATATTTACTCTATTTAATCTATATATCTATAATATATGTGGCATATATGAATAAATAGGATATATATCTTGTTATAATTTTATAATTGTAATATTATAGATTATATATATCATATATATTACGTATATATTTACTCCTGGGAACAGAAAATGCTTTACAAACATTTAAGTTACAATACCTTCATTTTACAAATGAGAAAATAGGAAATAAAGTATTTTTTATCAGAGTCATTCTGTGAGGCCAGTAAAGAGCTTTTAATGAGTTCTTTGCAAAAGATGACATTTTTCTTTCTAAATCCAGACTGTGGGATAAAATAGCCTTGTTTCACTTCTAGGTCACCTTGAACAGTGATTGGTGTTATTACCTCTTGTAACCTTAGAACTCACTGTATAATCAGGGAAACTGAGACAACAGGGTAAGCAAAGCTAAAGATGCCTTATAAAGTTGCCTAGTATGCCTCTCTTAAGGAACATAATCTCAATCATCCCATACCTGTGAAATACATTCTGTTCTCAAATTCCTCCAGAGAAGCTGGACTACCTTTCCTCAGTCATTTGTATTAGTGTCTCATACCTGTTAACATTAAGAAATTCTTCCTTAGGTCTGACTGAGTAGTGATTTCCATTTGATATGCTTAAGCCTGGGGTTTCCAAACTTATTACCTGTTTGGGTTTTCCTTTCTGTAAATTACCTATCCTGATGCTTCCCAGTTGTCTTTTCATTTCTGTGTGCATATAGCAAATAACACATTGTAAATGGTAATATTTGTATAAGGATAAGGCAGTTCAGCAGCTTGAAGTGACCATCCCAGGGGTTTCTGGCTACCCTATGCCCTATCTATTCACCTGGTATTACCTGGACACCCCAGGCCCTGTTCCTATCCTTTACCCATTCTCCTATAGTTTCTTATATATTTTGCTTTCTTGCTGATTTACAGTATTTCCTTGTATATTCCAGGTATTAATCCCTTGTCAGTTTTCCATGTTGCAATATCTTCTTCCTGTTTTCCTCTTGTTTTTTTAATTGTTTTGTTTCATTTTAAGAAAGGATTCCCTGGCCCAAAAAGGAAAAAAAAAAAGAAAAGAAAAAACCCACCAGTATAAACATTCTGCTTCTAATTTTGCTTTTATCATCATTAGCATGAAAAGAGCTAGTCATTTTGCAGTTATTCAACATATATCTATTGAGCAGCAACTATATTCCAGGTACTGTTAAACTCTGGGATACAGCTATGACTAGGACAACCATGATCATAATCCCCTAATTTTCTTAAAATAATTTTCAAGATGTTTATTAAGTCCCCTGTCAGGCCTCAGGCTTCCACACAAAACAATATATGAAATCTCTGGAAGTCAGAGCTGAAAGGGGCCCTGGAACTCTTTTCTGATATATGCATTTTAGAGATGGAGACACTGAGACGCAGACTTGTGCAGGCCTCTCCCTAAAGGAATTCCCAAACCCTAGGTAATCCAGAGGTTCTTTGGTCTATTTTACTTCCCTATATTCTTTGGGATCTTCCCTGGAGATAATGGCTATGGTTTGTATCCCATATCAAGGCACTAATTTTAGCTCAACCCACTAGATCTAGCCTTTTAGATCAACTCTTGTCAGTTCAAGAACAGAGTGAAATAGATAGGCTACCTTCCTTAACTGTTACCATGGCAATGCCAGGGCTAATTTATACCAATTATGATTGATTTGATAAACTCCCATAGTACTCTTAACTACTGTGTGGTCTGTCTTCTCACTCATGCCTTACTTTACTCCTAGGAGGCAGAAGTGAGGCTCCCAGATACTGCCTCTGTTCAGTCATTTCACACTACTCTCATATCACCCTATTCTCTCTTACTGAAATTCAGTGGGGTAGCATCTGACAGGATTTTGAAGCATGTTTGACAGTAACAGCCACAGACCTGTTTTGCTCCTTCTGCCCTGTGTTGTTTTTAAGGCCCCTGTCTACCCTTCTTACTCCCCTCTGACTGTACTATTTTCTTCATTTTCTTCTGAAAACAGGGCTCGCAATTGAAAGCTGCTCTCCTGCAGTGGTGTAACATCTTCCTATTATTTTTCTTATTCTCTCATCTCAGTCTGTTTATTTTTTTCTCTCCAACATACACTGGCATTAGTCTTTTTTCTTTATTATGATGTTCATTTAGCCAACATATAGTACATCATTAGTTTTTGATGTAGTGTTCAGTGATTCATTAGTTGCGTTTAATACACAGTGCTCATCACAAAATATGTCTTCCTTAATACCCATCACCCAGTTACCCCAACCCCCCACCCCCCTCCCTTTTGTAACCCTCAGCTTGTTTCCTGGAGTCCAGACTCTCTCATGGTTTGTCTCCCTTTCTGATTGCTTTCCATTCAGTTTTCCCTCCCTTCACCTGAGATCCTGGGTGCTATTTCCTATGTTCCACATATGAGTGAAATCATATGATAATTGTCTTTCTCTGAGTGACTTATTTCACTTAGTGTAATCCCCTCCAGTTCCATCCATGTCAATGCGAATTGTGGGTATTCATCCATTCTGATGGCTGAGTAATATATTCCATTGTATATGTGAACCACATCTTCTTTATCCATTCATCTTTTGAAGGACATTTTGGCTCTTTCCACAGTTTGGCTGTTGTGGACATTGCTGCTATGAACATTGGGGTGCAGGTGGCCCTTCATTTCACTACATCTGTTTCTCTGGGGTAAATACCCAGTAGTGCAATTGCTGGGTCATAAGGTAGCTACTATTTTTAACTTCTTGAGGAATGTCCATACTGTTTTCCAGAGTAGCTGCCGTAACTTGCGTTCCAACTAACAGGTAAGAGGGTTCCCCTTTCTCCACATCCAAGCCAACATTTGTTGTTCCCGGTCTTGTTGATTTTAGCCATTCTAAGTGGTGTAAGGTGGTATCTCACCGTGGTTTTGATTTGTACTTCCCTGATGACAAGTAATGTGGAGCAATTTTTCATGTGTCTGTCAGTCATTTATGTATCTTCTTTGGAGAAGGGTCTGTTCATGTCTTCTGCCCATTTCTTGACTGGATTATTTGTTTTTTGGGTGTTGAGTTTAGAAGTTCTTTATAGATTTTGGATGCCAGGCCTTTATCTGTTATGTCATTTGCAAATATCTTTTCTCATTCCATAGGTGGCCTTTTAGTTTTGTTGACTGTTTCCTTTCCATGCAGAAGCTTTTAATCTTGGTGAAGTCCCAGCAGTTCATTTCTGCTTTTGTTTCCCTTGCCTTTGGAGATTTGTCTAGCAAGAAGTTGCTGTGGCTGAGTTCAAAGAGGTTGCTGCCTGTGTTCTCCTCTAGGATTTTTTTTAAGATTTTTTTTTATTATGTTATGTTAATCACCATACATTACATCATTAGTTTTTGATGTAGTGTTCCATGATTCATTGTTTGCATATAACACCCAGTGCTCCATGCAGAATGTGCCCTCTTTAATACCCATCACCAGGCTAACCCATCCTCCCACCCCCCTCCCCTCTAGAACCCTCAGTTTGTTTTTCAGAGTCCATTGTCTCTCATGGTTCGTCTCCCCCTCTGATTCCCCCACTTCATTCTTACCCTGCTGCTATCTTCTTCTTCTTCTATTTTTTTAACATATAATGTATTATTTGCTTCAGAGGTACAGATCTCTGATTCAACAGTCTTGCACAATTCACAGTGCTCACCATAGCACATACCCTCCCCAATGTCTATCACCCAAACACCCCATCCCTCCCACCGCCCACCACTCCAGCAACCCTCAGTTTGTTTCCTGAGATTAAGAATTTCTCATATCAGTGAAGTCATATGATACATGTCTTTCTCTGATTGACGTATATCGCTCAACAAAATACACTCCTGTTCCATCTATATTGTTGCAAATGACAAGATTTCATTCTTTTTGATGGCTCCATAATATTCCATTGTATATATATACCACATCTTCTTTATCCGTTCTTCTGTCGATGGACATCGTGGCACATTCCACAGCTATTGTGGACATTGCTGCTATAAACATCGGGGTACACATACCCCTTCAGATCCCTACATTTGTATCGTTGCGGTAAATACCCACTACTGCAATTGCTGGATCGTATGGTAGCTCTATTTTCAACTTTTTGAAGAACCTCCACACTGTTTTCCAGAGTGGCTGCACCAGCTTTCATTCCTACCAACAGTGTAGGAGCGTTCCCCTTTCTCTGCATCCCCACCAACATCTGCCATTTCCTGACTTGTTAATTTTAGCCATTCTCACTAGTATGAGGTGATATCTCATTGAGGTTTTGATTTGGATTTCCCTGATGCCGAGTGATGTTGAGCATTTTTCATGTGTTTGTTTGCCATTTGGATGTCTTCTTTGGAAAAATGTCTGTTCATGTCTTCTGCCCATTTCTTGATTGGATAATTTGTTCTTTGGGTGTTGAGTTTAAGAAGTTCTTTATAGATTTTGGATACTAGCCCTTTATGTGATATGTCATTTGCAAATATCTTCTCCCATTCTGTCAGTTATCTTTTGGTTTTGTTGACTGTTTCTTTTGCTGTGCAAAAGCTTTTTATATTGATGAGGTCCCAATAGTTCATTTTTGCCCTTGCTTCCCTCGCCTGTGGTGATGTTTCTAGGAAGATGTTGCTGCAGCTGAGGTCGAAGAGGTTGCTCCCTGTGTTCTCCTTTAGGATATTGATGGACTCCTGTCTCACATTTAGGTCTTTCAACCATTTTGAGTCTATTTTTGTGTGTGGCGTAAGGAAGTGGTCCAGTTTCATTCTTCTGCATGTGGCTGTCCAATTTTCCCAACACCATTTGTTAAAGAGACTGTCCTTTCACCATTGGATATTCTTCTCTGCTTTGTCAAAGATGAGTTGACCATAGAGTTGAGGGTCCATTCCTGGGCTCTCTATTCTGTTCCATTGATCTATGTGTCTGTTTTTGTGTCAGTACCATACTGTTTTGATGATAACAGGTTTGTAATAGAGCTTGAAGTCTGGAATTGTGATGCCACCAGCTTTGCTTTTCTTTTTCAACATTCCTCTGCCTATTCGAGGTCTTTTCTGGTTCCATACAAATTTTAGGATTATTTGTTCCATTTCTTTGAAAAAAGTAGATGGCATTTTGATTGGGATTGTATTGAATGTGTAGATTGCTCTAGGTAGCACTGACATCTTCACAATGTTTTTCTTCCAATCCATGAGCATGGTACGTTTTTCCATTTCTTTGTGTTTTCCTCAATTTCTTTCCTATTTTACAGGTTTCTGAGTACAGATTCTTTGCCTCTTTGGTTAGATTTATTCCTAGGTATCTTATGGTTTTGGATGCAAGTGTAAAAGGGTTTCACTCCTTAATTTCTCTTTCTTCTGTCTTGTTGTTGGTGTATAGGAATGCCACTTATTTCTGTGCATTGATTTTATATCCTGCCACCTTACTGAATTCCTGTATGAGTTCGAGCAGGTTTGGAGAGGAGTCTTTTGGGTTTTCCACATAAAGTATCATATCATCTGCAAACAGTGAGAGTTTGACTTCTTCTTTGCCAATTTGGATGCCTTTTATTTCTTTTTGCTGTCGGATTGCTGTGGCTAGGATTTCTGATAATGTGTTGAACAGCAGTGGTGATAGTGGATATCCCTGCCATGTTCCTGACTTTAGGAGGAAAGCTCTTAGTTTTCCGTCATTGAGAATGATATTCGCTCTGAGTTTGTCATAGATGGCTTTTATGATATTGAGGTATGTACCCTCTATCCCTATACTCTGAAGAGTTTTGATCAAGAAAGGATGCTGTACTCTGTGAAATGCTTTTTCTGCATCGATTGAGAGGATCATATGGTTCTTGATCTTTCTTTTATTAATGTATTCTATCACATTGATTGATTTGTGGATGTTGAACCAACCGTGCAGCCCAGGGATAAATCCCACTTGGTCGTGGTGAATAATGCTTTAATATACTGTTGGATCCTATTGGCTAGTACTTTGGTGAGAATTTTTGCATCCATGTTCATCAGGGATATTGGTCTTATTTCTCCTTTTTGATGGGGTCTTTGGTTTGGGGATCAAGGTAATGGTGGCCTCATAAAACATTTTGGAAGTTTTCCTTCCATTTCTATTTTTTGTAACAGTTTCAGAAAAATAGGTATTAATTCTTCTTGAAATGTTTGGTAGAATTCCCCCTGGGAAGCCATCTGGCCCTGGGCTTTTATTTATTGGGAGATTTTTGATGACTGCTTCAATTTCCTTAGTGGTTATAGGTCAGTTCAGGTTTTCTATTTCTTCCTGCTTCAGTTTTGGTAGTTGATACATCTCTAGGAATGCATCCATTTCTTCCAGGTTATCTAATTTACTGGCATAGAGTTGCTCATAATATGTTCTTATAATTGTTTGTATTTCTTTGGTATTGGTTGTGATGTCTCCTCTTTCATTTATGATTTTGTTGATTTCGGTCATTTCTCTTTTCTTTTTGATAAGTCTGCCAGGGGTTTATCAATCTTGTTAATTCTTTCAAAGAACCAGCTCCTTGTTTTGTTGATCTGTTTTACTGTTCTTTTTGTTTCTGTTTCATTGATTTCTGCTCTGATCTTTATTATTTCTCTTCTCCTGCTGGGTTTAGGCTTTATTTGCTGTTCTCTCTCCAGCTCCTTTAGGTGTAGGGTTAGGTTGTGTATTTGAGACCTCTCTTATTTCTTGAGAAAAGCTTGTATTGCTCTATACTTTCCTCTTAGGACTGCCTTTGCTGTATCCCAAAGATTTTGAACAGTTGTGTTTCATTTTCATTTGTTTCCATGAATTTTTTAAATTCTTCCTTAATTTAATGGTTGACCCTTTCATTCTTTAGTAGGATGCTCTTTAGCCTCCATGTATTTGAGTTCTTTCCGACTTTCCTCTTGTGATTGAGTTCTAGTTTCAAAGCATTGTGGTCTGAAAATATGCAGGGAATGATCCCAGTCTCTTTGTACCGGTTGAGACCTGATTTGTGACCTAGGATGTGATGTATTGTGGAGAATGTTCCATGGGCACTAGAGAAGAATGTGTATTCTGTTGCTTTGGGATGGAATGTTCTGAATAGATCTGTGAAGTCCATTTGGTCCAGTGTGTCATTGAAAGTCTTTATTTCCTTGTTGATCTTTTGCTTAGATGATCTGTCCATTTCAGTCAGGGGGGTGTTAAAGTCCCCCACTATTATTGTATTGTTGTCAATGTGTTTCTTTGCTTTTGTTATTAATTGCCTTATATAATTGGCTGCTCCCATGTTAGGGGCATAGATATTTACAATTGTTAGATCTTCTTGTTGGATAGACCCTTTAAGTAGGATATAGTGTCCTTCCTCATCTCTTATTACAGTCTTTTTTTTTCCCTAAGATTTTATTTATTTATTCATGAGAGAGAGAGAGAAGCAGAGGGAGAAGCAGGCTCCCAAGGAGCAGGGAGCCCAATGCGGGACTCGATCCCAGGACCCTTGGATCATGATCTGAGCCGAAGGCAGACGCTTAACCATTTGAGCCACCCAGGTGCCCTACAGTCTTTTGTTTAACATCTAATTTGTCTGATATAAGGATTGCCACCCCAGCTTTCTTTTGGTGTCCATTAGCATGGTAAATTGTATTCACCCCTTCACTTTCAATGTGGGGGTGTCTTTGGGTCTAAAATGAGTCTCTTGCAGACAGCATATCGATGAGTCATGTTTTTTTATCCAATCTGTTAGCCTGTGTTGTTTGATTGGGGCATTTAGCCCATTTACATTCAGAGTAACTATTGAACTATATGAATTTAGTGCTGTTGTATTGCCTGTAAGGTGACTGTTACTGTATATTGTCTGTGTTCCTTTCTGGTCTATGTTACTTTTAGGCTCTCTCTTTGCTCAGGGCACCCCTTTCAATATTTCTTGTAGAGCTGGTTTTGTTTTTGCAAATTCTTTTAGTTTTTGTTTGTCCTGGAAGCTTTTTATCTCTCCTTCTATTTTCAATGACAGCCTAGCTGGATATAGTATTCTTGGCTGCATATTTTTCTCGTTTAGTGCTCTGAAGATATCATACCTGTCCTTCCTGGCCTGCCAGGTCTCTGTGGATAAGTCTGTTGCCAATCTAATGTTTCTACCATTGTAGGTTACAGATCTCTTCTCCCGAGCTGCTTTCAGGATTTTCTCTTTGTCTCTCAGACTCATAAGTTTTACTATTAGATGTCGGGGTGTTGACCTGTTTTTATTGATTTTGAGAGGGGTTCTCTGTGCTTTCTGGATTTTGATACCTGTTTCCTTCCCCATATTAGGGCAGTTCTCTGCTATAATTTGCTCCAATATACCTTCTGCCCGTCTCTCTCTTTCTTCTTCTTCTGAGATCTCAATTATTCTAATGTTTTTTCATCTTATGGTATCACTTATCTCTTGAACTCAGCCCTCGTGATGCAGTAGTTGTTTATCTCTTTTTCTCAGCTTCTTTATTTTCCATCTTTTGGTCTTCTGTATCACTAATTCTCTCTTCTGCCTCATTTATCCTAGCAGAGCCCCCAATTTTTATTGCACCTCATTATTAGCCTTTTTGATTTTGACTTGGTTAAATTTTAGTTCTTTTATTTCTCCAAAAAATGTTTCTCTAATAACTTCCATGCTTTTATCAAGCCCAGCTGGTATCCTTAAAATCATCCTTCTGAACTCTAGTTCTGACATCATACTAATGTCTGTACTGAGTAGGTCCCTGGCAGTCGGTACAGCCTCTTGTTCTTTTTGTTGAGATTATTTTTTCCATGTTGTCATTTTGTCCAGAGGAGAATAGATGAATGAGAGAACAAAATGCTAACAGGGTAACAACGTCCCCAGGAAATATACTCTAAACAAACAGAAAAGACCTCTAACTGAGGGGAAAGAAAGGGAAAGAAAGAAAAAAGAAAAAGAAAAAAAAAGAAATAGTTAAAAACAAACAAAAACAGAACAACAAAAAAAAACAATATCAGATATGATCAGGCTGGTGCATAGATCAGTGCCACACACTAGATTTTGGGTGTACTTTTGTCTGTTAGAAGAAAGTGCCTCCCAAAATTTTAAAGAAAAACTTATATATGTAGAAAAATAAGGGTTAATACGATGAAGGGATGCAATATGATTGTAAAGATGAAAATTATAAAAGATTTTATAAAAGGAATTGATAAGATTTTTTTGAAAAAAGAAAGAAGAGGTTTTTTAAAAAAAAGAAAAAAAATGGAGAGAATGTGATCATGCAGGAGACTAGAACAAAGCCATACAGTAGAGATTTAGGGTATACTTTGATCTGTTAGAAGAAACCGTATCTCAAAATTTTAAAGAGAGGAGAACTTATATATATATATATATATATATATATATGCCAAAAATAAAGGTAATTAGTATGAAGGGATAAAATATCACTCTAGAAATGAAAAATAAAAAAAGATTTTTTTAAAATAGTGATTGATAAGATTGGTTGAAAAAGGGAAAAAGAAAAATTAAAAAAAATGTAAAAAAATTAACTTTGAAAGACTAAAGAATTATGGTAAAAAAGCCATGAATTCTATGTCGGTATTCCCCTAGCGCTGGAGTTCTGCTGTCTTCGTTGATTGGTAAACTTGGTCTTGGCTGGCTGTCTTGCTGATCTTCTGGGGGAGGGGCCTGTTGCTGTGGTTCCCAAATGTCTGCTGGAGGTGGAATTGCCCCACCCTTGCTGGTCTGGGCTAAGTAATCTGCTCAGGTTTGCTCTTGGATGCTTTTGTTCCCTGCAAGCTTTTTGTACAGCTTTGGAGGAGAAGAGTGAAAATGGCGGCCTCTGAATCTCCACCCCTGGGAGGAGCCGAGACCTCGGGGTCGCACTCCTAAGTGCGCTCCCAGAGAAAAGCAGTCAGTCACTCCCATCTCCCCAATCTCCGGCCGCACTCTGTGCTCACCCAGCCTGTGACCTAGCATTTCTATCTCTGGCACACGACCCCGTGTGGAGTCTCCAAACCAAGCAGATCCCTGCAGTGTGCTCCTGTGCCACTCCTCCCAGGGGAGGAAGGGGAGTCTCCCCGGATCTGCCAATTGTTGGGTCCCTGCTGGAAGAGCAGTGGCCCGACTGCCCCGGATCACGGTTTATTGCGACCCCGAGCTGAGAGCCCGCGCCTTGGCTCCATTTCTGCATCCGGCTTCCCCCCTCTGATTCCTCGGAGCTCTTCCGCACTCAGGCACCCCCAGTCTTTCTGTGACC
Source organism: Zalophus californianus (assembly GCF_009762305.2). Classification (NCBI taxonomy): domain Eukaryota; kingdom Metazoa; phylum Chordata; class Mammalia; order Carnivora; family Otariidae; genus Zalophus; species Zalophus californianus. Next base: position 78,773,428 of record NC_045612.1, read on the forward strand.
CCGAGGGTCCTGAGACCACACTGTTCCTGCGAGTGTTCCACTCCCCGCTTAGCCACTGGAGCGACATCCCTCAGCAGAGCCGACTTCTAAAAGTTCCGATTTTGTGCTCCTCTGCTCTATCACTTGCCAGAAGCAGCGGATGGAAGTCCCCTCCCCTGCCGTCTGTCCTCCCATATATTGCCTCGGATTCACTTCTCCACACGTCGTACCTTCCAGAAAGTGATCACTTTTCTGTTCAGAGAGTTGTTGCTATTCTTTTCTTCAATCTCCTGTTTAGTTTGTAGGTGTTCAGAATGGTTTGATCCCTCTCCAGCTGAATTCCTGAGACCAGAAGAAACCCAGGTCTCCTACTCCTCTGCCATCTTGCTCCACGCCCTCGCCAGACTTTTTTTTAAAGATTTTTAAGATTTTTTAAATTTATTTGACAGAGAGAGAGATAGTGAGAGTAGGAACACAAGCAGGGCGAGTGGGAGAGGGTGAAGCAGGCTTCCCAGTGAGCAGGGAGCCTGATGTGGGGCTCAATCCCAGGACCCTGGGATCATGACCTAAGCCGAAGGCAGATGCTTAATGACTGAGCCATCCAGGTGCCGCTCTCCTCTAGGATTTTGATGGATTCACATTGAGGTTTTTCATCCATTTTAAGTTTACTTTTGTGTATGGTGTAAGAAAGTCATCCTGTTTCATTCTTCTGCATGTGGCTGTCCAATTTTCCCAACTCCATTTGTTGAAGAGACTGTTTTTTCCTGCTTTGTCAAAGATTAGTTGACCATAGAGTTAAGTGTCCATTTCTGCATTTCCTATTCTGTTTCATTGACCTATGTGTCTGTTTTTGTGCTAGTACCGTACTGTCTTGATGTTTACAGCTTTGTAATACAGCTTGAAATCCAAAATTGTGATGCCACCAGCTCCAATTTTCTTTTTCAACATTCCTTTGGCTATTTGGGATCTTTTCTGGTTCTATACAAATTTTAGGATTGTTTGTTCCAGCTCTGTGAAAAATGCTGATGGTATATTGATAGGGATTGCATTGAATGTGTAGACTGCTTTGGGTAGCATAGACATTTTAACAATGTTTGTTCTTCCAGTCCATGAGTATGGAATGTTTTTCCATTTCTTTGTGTCTTCTTCTATTTCTTTCATAAGTACTGTATAGTTTTCAGAGTACAGATCCTTTGCCTCTTTCATTAGGTTTATTACTAGGTATGTTATAGTTTTTGGTGCAGTTGTAAATAGGATTGATTCCTTAATTTCTCTTTCTTCTGCTTCATTTTTAGTGTATAGAAATGCAACTGACCTCTGTGCATTGATTTTATATCCTGCAACTTTTCTGAATTCCTGTATCAGTTGTAGGAGTTTTTGGTGGAGCCTTTTGGGTTTTCTACATAGAGTATTATGTCATCTGCAAGGAGTGAGAGTTTGACTTCTTTGATGATTTGGATGCCTTTTATTTCTTTTTTTTTTTTTTTTTGTCTGATTGTGTAGGCTAGGACTTGCAGTACTGTGCTGAACAACATTGGTGAGAATGGACATTCCTGTCATGTTCCTGAACTTAGGGGAAAAGCTCTTCGTTTTTCCCTGTCGAGGATGATATTCACTTTTTTTTTTCCTATATGGTTTTTATGATATTGAGGTTTGTTCCCTCTCTCCCTAGACAGTGGAGAGTTTTTATCAAGAAGGAATGCTTTTTCTGCATATACTTAGAGAATCATATGATTCTTAGATTCTTATCCTTTCTTTTATTACTTTCATGTATCACATTGGTTGATTGGCAGATGTTGAACCAAATTTACAGCCCAGGAATAAATCTCACTTGGTCATTGTTAATCCTTTTAATGTAAAGTTGTATTCTATTAGCTAGTATCTTGGTGAGAATTTTGTCATCCATGTTCATTAGGGCTATTGGTCTGTAATTCTCCTTTTTGATGGAGTCTTTGGTTTGGGGATCAAGGTAATGCTGGCCTTGTATAATGAGTTTGCAAGTTTTCCTTCCATTTGTATTTTTTGAAAGTTTCAGAAGTGTACATATTAATTATTCTTTAAAGATTTCGTAGAATTCTGGGAGGCCATCTGGCCCTGGACTCTTGTTTCTTGGGAGATTTTTGATTACTGCTTCAATTTCTTTGCTGGCTATGGGTTTGTTCAAATTTTCTATTTCTTCCTGTTTCAGTTTTGGTTGTGTATATGTTGCTAGGAATGTATCTATTTCTTCCAGTTGCTTAATTTGTTAGCATATAATTTCTCATAATATTCTTCTAATGTTGTTTGTATTTCTGTGGTGTTGGATGTGTTCTCTCCTCTTTCATTTATGATTTTATTTATTTGGGTCCTTTCTTTTTTCTTTTTGATAAATCTAGCTAGGGGCTTATCAGTCTTATTAATTCTTTCAACAAACCAGCTCCTAATTTCATTTATCTGTTGTACTGTGTTTTTTATTTCTATATCATTGATTTCTGCTCTAATCTTTATTATTTCTCTTCTCCTGCTGGATTTAGACTTTATTTGTTGTTCTTTTTCCAGCTTCTTTAGGTGTGAGGTTAGGTTGTGCATTTGAGACTTTCTAGTTTCTTGAGAAAGGTGTGTATTGCCATATACTTCCTTCTTAGGACTGCCTTTGCTAAATCCCAAAGGTTCTGAACTGTTGCGTTTTCATTTTCATTTGCTTCCATGTATTTTTTTAAATTATTCTTTAATTTCCTGGTTGATTCATTCATTCTTTAGTAGGATATTATTTAACTTCCATGTTTGTGGTCCTTCCAATTTTTTTCCTGTGGTTGACTTTAAGTTTTAAAGTACTGTGGTCTGAAAATATGCATGGTATGATCTCAGTCTTTTGGTACCTGTTGAGACCTTATTTGTGACCCAGTATATGATCTATTCTGGAGAATGTTCCATGTGCTCTCAAGAAGGGTATGTATTCTGCTGATTTGGAATGAAATGCTCTGAATATATCTGTGAAGTCCATCTGGTCCAGGTTGTCATTCAAAGCCCTTGTTTCCTTGTTGATCTTCTGCTTAGATGTTCTGTCCATTTCTGTGAGTGGGGTGTTAATTTCCCCTACTGTTATTGTATTATTATCAATGAGTTTCTTTCATTTTGTTTTTAATTGGTTTATATATTTGGCTACTCCCATGTTGGGAGCATATATATATATATTTTTTAAAGATTTTATTTATTTATTAATGAGAGACAGAGAGAGAGAGAGGCAGAGGGAGAAGCAGGCTCCCAAGGAGCAGGGAGCCCGATGTGGGACTCGATCCCAGGACCCTGGGATCATGACCTGAGCTGAAGGGAGACGCTTAACCATCTGAGCCACCCAGGTGCCCAGGAGCATATATATTTTTAATTGTAGATCTTCTTGTTAGATAAACTCTTTTATTATGATATAGTATACTTCTTCATCTCTTATTACAGTCTTTGGTTTAAAATCTAGTTTGTCTGTTATAAGAGTAGATACTCCATCTTTCTTTAGGTGTCCATTGGCATGATAAATTCTTCTCCATCCCCTCATTTTCTTTCTTTTTTTTTATTATGTTCAATTACCCACTGTATAATACATCATCAGTTATTTGATGTAGTGTTCAATGATTCATCAGTTACACATAACACCCAGTTACACATAACACTCATCACATGTGCCTCCTTAATACCTATCACCATCCCCTCATTTTCAATCTGGACGTGACTTTGGCTCAAAATGAGTCTCCTGTAAGCTGCATATCAATGGTTCTTTTTTTATCCATTCTGACATCCTATGTCTTTTGATTGGAATGTTTAGTCTGTTTACATTCAGAGTAATTATTGAAATATATGAATTTAGTGCCACTGTATGCAATGGTTTGTCTCCCCCTCTGTTTTCATTTTATTTTATTGTTCCTTACCTCTTAAGTCACTGTTCCTGTAGATTGTCTCTGTTTCCTTCTGGTCTTTTTTACTTTTGGCTTTCTCCCCACTCAGTGAATCCCCTTTAATATTTCTTGCAATGCTGGTTTAGTGTTCACAAATTCCTTTAGTTTTTGTTTGTCTTGGAAACTCTTTATCTCTCCTATTCTGAATGATAACCTTACTGGATAGAGTATTCTTGGCTGCAGTTTTTTCCTATTCCTCATGTAGAATATATCATGCCACCTCTTTCTGGCTTGCCACGTTACTGTTGAAAAATCTCTGGATAGCCTTATGGATATTCCCTTGTAAGTTAAGGAGTTCTTTTGTCTTGCTGCTTTTTAGAGTTTTTCTTTATTACTATATTTTGCCAAGTTAATTACAATATGTCTTGGTGTTAGCCTGCTTTTGTTGATTTTGATGGGAGTTCTCTATGCCTCTTCGATCTGGATGTTTATTTCCTTCCCCAGATTAGGTACATTTTTAGCTCTTATTTCTCAAATTTTCTACCCCCTTTCTCTTTTCTTCTGGAACTCCTATAATATGAATGCTATAATGTTTGATGGTGTCACTGTCTTCCCTCTGTATTCTCATGTAGCATAATTCTTCTTTCTCATGTTCAGATTATTTTCCATTATTTTGTTTTCTGTATCACTAATTATTCCTCTGCTTTTCCAGCCTGGTGTTTATTGCATTAAGCTTATGTCCAATTTCAGTTATTGCATTCTTCATTTCTGACTGTTTTCTAAATCTTTTTTCTGTGTAGGAAGTGCCTCCCTGAAGTCTTCCATTCTTTTCTCAAGCCCAGAGAGTATCCTTATGATTGGTGCTTTTAATTCTCCATCAGGAATGTTTTTGTTTGTTTGTTTGTTTGTTTGTTTGTTTGTTTGTTTGTTTTTACATCTGTTTCACTTAGATCTCCAGCCACAGCCTTCTCCTGTTCTTTCATTTGGGATAAATTCCTCCATCTTGGCATTTTGTCTATTTCTCTGACTTCTTTTCTGTGTTAGAAAAGCTCGTTATGTTCCCTGCTCTTGAAAGTAATGGCTTTTTGAAGAACAGGTCATATAATGTTCAGGGCCTGGTGCTTCAGTGAATGTTTCTGGTGTGTGCTTAGTGTCCTGTCCTGTTGTGTTTTGGCTGCGCTGTCCTTCAGGCCAGTCATTTGCAATGGCTCTCCTTGTCTGCAGTGGGCAGTGTTTGGTCCTTGGCCTGTGTATGGCTAGTTTTAACTAGGTGTGCCCTGGTCTCCTTGTGAAATGAGACCTGATATTACTTCCATGAGAGTTGAGGCCTTGCAGAACTCTCTGGTTGGGAGACATGGTGTAGGCCGGGATTTGTGTTGATCTTCTGGGGGAGTGGCCTGCCATGCTGGGACTGAGGCAAACTTGACTGAAGATGGCCGTTCTGCCAAAGCACAGGGATGTGGGACTTGGTATAAGCAAGTTAGGCAACCAGTGTCTGCACTGGGCTCCTTCTCGCAGGTGGCTCTGGGTTTATGCTGAGGATGAGGGGAGAAAAATATTGCCAGCCACCTCCTTTGTACCCGGAGAGGTGTCTCCATGAATGCTGCCTCTCAGAGAAGAGCCAATAATCTCCTTCCTGTGTTCCTCAGGTGTTTTTCAGATAGTTCTTTTCATGCTGTTTGCCTCTGGGCTTTTTGCCTGTCTTCTCCCCAGGAATAGTGCAGTGCTCTTCTGCCTCTATCCCAGCCAAGTATGCTGACCTTTTAAACAGCAGGCTTTAGACATGTAGTGTGGGCAAGGGTTTCTGCTGGTCTTCTGGGGGAGGTGCCTGCTGCACTGGGACTAAGGCAAGTTTGACTGAGAAGGGCAGTCTCGCCAGAGCACAGGGGTGTGTGATTGTTGTAAGCAAGTTAGGCAGCCATTGTCAGTGCTGTGCTGCTTCTGGTAGGTGGCTCTATGTTTATGCTGAGGGGCAGAGCAGGGAAATGGTGCCAACCAGCTCCTTTGTTCCTGGAGATGTGTCTCGGTGAATGCTGCCTCTCAGGAAGCTCTAAGAAGAACAAATAATCTCCCCACTGTGTGCCCCAGGCATTCTTCAAATCACTGTTTCCATGCCTTATGCCCTAGGTTTTTTGCCTGCCTTCTGTCCAGGAACAGGGCAGTGTTCTCCAAGCTCTATCTTAGCCAAGCCCACTGACCTTTAAATCTCCAGGCCTTATGTCCCAGTGGTTGCAAGAACTGGCAAAATTCAGCCCCTCCTTTTTAAAAATATTTTATTTATTTATTTGAGAGAGAGAGAGAGAATGAGAGAGAGAAAGCACGAGAGGGAAGAGGGTCAGAGAGAGAAGCAGACTCCCTGCTGAGCAGGAAGCCCAATGTGGGACTCGATCCCGGGACTCCAGGATCATGACCTGAGCCGAAGGCAGTCGCTTAACCAACTGAGCCACCCAGGCGCCCACCAGCCCCTTTTGTTTTCCAAGCCAATGGCTTTTGGGAAAATTTCTCCTTCTGCATTCCCCTATGTGTTCCACTCTTTCTCACCCTTCTCTGAAACCACTGCTTCCTCCCCTCCACAGCACCCACAGTCTGGTTTTTCCGTAAACCATGCCTCCACACTTCCTACCTTCTTTGATATGGCTTCTTATCTTCCTAGTTGTGGAGTTTGATTTGTCAGTCTTCAGGTCAATGTCTGGGTATTTAGGGAGATTTGAAAATTATCTAGTGTACATGGGACAAGAGGAGCCTGTAGTTCTACTCTGCTGCCATCTTCCCTCTCTTTTCTAGACAGTCTTCCTTTTTTAAAAAAATTTATTTAAATTCAATTTAATTTAATTAACATATAGTATATTATTAATTTCAGAGGTAGAATTCAGTGATTCATCAGTTGTATATAACACCCAGTGCTCATTCCATCAAGTGCCCTCCTTAATGCACAACACACAGTTACCCCATCCCCCCACCCACCTCTCTTCTAGCAACCCTCAGTTTGTTTTCTATAGTTAAGAGTCTCTTATGGTTTGTCTCCTCTGTTTTCATCTTATTTTATTTTTCCTTCCCTTCTCCTATGTTCATCTATTATGTTTCTTAAATTCCACATATGAGTAAAATTATATGGTATTTGTCTTTCTCTTGACTTATTTCACTTAGCATAATAGCATCTAGTTCCATCCACAGCATTGCAAAGGGCAGGAGTTCATTCTTTTTGATGGCTGAGTAATATTCCATTGTATATATCTACCACATCTTCTTTGCCATGCATCTGTCTATGGACATCTGAGTTCTTTCCATATTTTGGCTATTGTGAACATTGTTGCTATGAACATTGGGGTGCATGTGCCCCTTGGAATCACTATGTTCATATCCTTTGGATAAATACCTAGTAGTGCAATTGCTGGGTCATAGAGTAGCTCTATTTGCAACTTTTTGAGGAACCTCCATATTGTTTTCCAGAGTGGCTGTACCAGCTTGCATTCCCACCAACAGTGTAAGAGGGTTCCCCTTTCTCTGCATCCTCACCAACATCTGTTGTTTTTTGAGTTGTTAATTTTAAGCATTCTGACTGGTGTGATGTGGTATCTCATTGTGGTTTTTATTTTTATTTTTTTCATGTGTCTGTTGGCCATTTGTATGTCTTTTTTGGAGACATGACTATTCGTGTCTTCTGCCCATTTCTTGACTGGATTTTTGGGGGTTTTTTTGTGTGTCGAGTTTGATAAGTTCTTTATAGATTTTGGATACTAGCCCTTTATCTGATAAGATATTTGCAAATATCTTCTCCCATCTTTTAGGTTGCTTTTTAGTTTTATTGACTGTTTCCTTTGCTGTACAGAAGCTTTTTATCTTGATGAAGTCCCAATAATTCATTTTTGCTTTTGTTTCCCTTTCCTTTGAAGACATGTCTAACAAAAATTTGTTGCAGCCAAGGTTAAAGAGGTTGCTGCCTCTTTTCTCCTCTAAGATTTTGATGGATTCCTGTCTCACATTTAGGTCTTTCATCCACTTTGAGTTTATTTTTATGTATAGTATCAGAAAATGGTCCAGTTTCATTCTTCTGCATGTGGTTGTCCAATTTTCCCAACACCATTTGTTGAAGAGACTTAGACAGTCTTCCTAATCATCATATTTAATAGCTGTATGATATTCCATCAAGCTAAATGCACCAAAATATATTTATATCTAGCATTAGCTTTTAAGAAAAATAGTTGACACAACACTCTAGAGTCCCTCCATCCTATGGGCAGTTACATTTCTCCTCGTATATAGCTAATATTCCCTTGATACAGCACATATAATCTAACAGAAAGAAAATTATGTTCTGGATAATGGCAATAAATAGCCTATTTAGGAAATTAAGAAGCTACACTGACATCTCTACCAGTTCTTTCTTTACCAGAACTCACTTTTTTCCTTCTTTTTCATTTCTGTTATATTCCACAGTGGTGTTAAGCTCTAGCATCCCTGCTATACTTTGGGGATGTGTTGCTAATTTGTTATTTCCCTGAGACCTTTCAAATAGGAGCAGTGAACAGAGCTATTAAGTATTTTCTGAACTGGCTTTTCAGAGGTTGAATGAGCTATCCAGGCTGGTTTCTTATGTCTTCCAGTGTGGCTACTTACCAGTACCTACTACTTATGCAGAAATGACATGCTGATGTGACATTACCATTTTTGTCCAGCTGTGCTCACAGGCCTATCTTAGGGAGGAACACTGGGAGTGGGATGAGGAAATCTCTGTCCCTTCCCCTAATGTCGAGATGGAAAAGTTCCTGCCAGATGATATGCTCACTGCTTTCCTTTCTCCACTATAGCTAATACACTTCCAAAGGTGATAGGGTGAGAGAGAGAAAGAGAGATGGGGGAGGGAGACAGAAGCAAGCAAACCCTGGGAGTTACATTCTGTCAGGTAGTTTATTCTTCTATCCCTTAGTCAAGGAATGCTTTCTAGGGAGGCAGAATTTTGGGAGCTACTTCAGTAAAAGAAGTAGCACTTAGGGTATTCTGGAAATAGAGGGCATCTTTTTCCTGGTCAGGAATTGAATGTGAATGAATACAGGACATCTTGAGCATGTCAGCCAAAGAGAACAGTAGCCATTAGTTATATATATGTCAACACAGGCACAGACTATTAATTTGCAAATTGTTGAAAGACACTTAGTATTTAATGGCTGAATTGGAGGGTGAGAAGTGATCACAGAAGTGAGATTTTGTAAAGGGCATTGAAGCCAGGAATGAGGATCTTCTTGGGGTATGCTGAGATGAATGGTTACATTGGAAGCTGTGTTAAGAGGAGACAAAGTGGAGGTGTAGACAGTTGTTAGTCAGTACAATGTTTCTCATTAGGGCTTCAACACTTAAGGTGTTACAAAAATCACATTTGACATTTAGATGAAAGTAAGTGACCATAATTTAGTCTCACCAAGAACATTTTCATGTGCTAATGATTTCTAATGAGCACAGTGGTCATTAAAAGTTTACACCAATTGGTTCAGAATGGAAGATGGTGTTTTTTTTTTTCTTTTTTATTTCTTTTTTACCCTGACTTACAGTGTGCCCTGAGTCTGGTTGTATTATCTTAGTACTCTCTTATCAGATCAAGAATCTCACTTAATCTACCCTTTCATCAATGGCTAGCTGTATTAATTAGTCTGTTTATTCATGAATGTATCCTGAGCACTTACTCTGTTAAAAACACCATGCTTGGGCACTTGTGGACTTGTTGTCCAAGCTCATCAAAATGATCTCTGCTACTCAGCTATCTTAGATGGCTAAGACATTCTCTTTAAGGAATGGTTTGGCTTTGTTAATTCAAAGTTTTCCTGACTTGGCTTCTGTTTCCAAATTGTTGTCAATGTTATTAATACATTTTGGATTGGTCCTATAAGAAATGGGGCCTTTTGAGATGTTAATGGATCTAGCTAAATCAATGACTACTAAAATGAGTAAAAATGTGCTTAAGCAGCTTCTGAGAAAGGGCCCTATGACTTTTGGGATCCTTGTCATAGAGAATGGAGGGGAAAGTTCTATACTCTGGATTCTGTACTCTGAAGAACTTTGCTTGTGATCCAGCTTTCCTAATAACTCACTGGTAGAGTGACGTCCTTCTTTCAACCTCAATTTCCTCATATGAAAAACAGAAATGATTATTCCCTGTCTATTTCATAAAGTAGGAGTGAACCTTCCTAGTGCTTAATAAATGGTAAAGCCCTGATGGAGTCAGGAACATCCTCATCCTGGTGTTTTCCTTTGTGTGCAGGGCTACCTGAAGCAATGCCGGAAGAGAAGGGACATGTTCAGTGATGAGCAACTGAAGGTAATCTTTGGGAACATTGAAGACATCTACAGGTTTCAGATGGGCTTCGTGAGAGACCTGGAGAAACAGTACAACAATGATGACCCCCACCTCAGTGAGATAGGACCATGCTTCCTGGAGCACGTAAGCATCTTCCCCCTTTGTAAGGGTTTTGAGAGGGGATAGGAAGAAATGGAAGGCGTGTCTGAACTATCTGGTCCTGCTCAGCTTCCTTGTCCTGTGGTGGGGGATAGATTCCTATAACCCTGATGTAACCCCCTTGCCAGGGTATGAGGACTTAGGAAGGGGACTGTGATTTGGCCTAGGACTTTTTCTTTACCATTCCCTTCCCTTTTTTCTCTCCTTCAAGAAAGCTACCAATAGGATTTTCTTCATTTTCTTTTTTCTGTACCTGTTGGGTTCAGTTTCTATGGGACTAACTGTTTTGGAAGAAACTCTGCACATATTCACTGCATGGAAAATCCAGGAATCTGAGAAATGTAGTCAGCATGAAAGTAGGCCCCTTCAAGACATATAGAGGAGAGCAATAAGGTAGAAGAAGTGACAGATATAGGAAAAGGGACCATATGACTTAGAGGAAGGAGCACTAGGAAACAGGAAAGCAAGGATTTGAGTCCTGTATCTGTAATGACTGTCTAGGTAACTTTGGGTAAGTCCCTTACCTTCTTTGGGCTTCCTCATCTGGAATATAAGAAGGTTTCATTGTACACTTTTGTGGTTCTCTAAAACATTTTTTGGTTTCATTCACAGGTGACTTAGTTGTTCTGCTAATTCTTCTCCTTTGTATAAAGTATTTATTTTTAAAGACGTAATATGTACACATGATACAAAATTCAAATGACACAGAAAAGTGTGCAACTAGAAGTAAATCTTTTTGCAAATTCCCCATATGTTTGTTGGGGGACTATCCCTAAGACTGCTCTTATGTTCAGCGATTTCCTAGAAGGACTCACAAGAATCAGCATATAGTCATACTTGTGGTTATGATTTATTATAGCTAAAGGATTCAAAGCAAAATCGGCAGAAAGGAAAGGCACATGGCACAAAGTCTGGAGGAAACTAGGGACAAGCTTCCAAGACACCTCTGCCAGTGGAGTCATATAGGATACATTCTCAATTCCCCTTGCAATGAGTTGTGACAACACATGTGAAATGTTTTCTACCAGAGAAACTCATTAGGGAATCAGTACCCAAGATTTTTATGGGGGATTGGTCATGTAGGCATGCTCTGTCTAGAATGTACCAAAGTTCCAGACTCCCAGATGGGAAACAGGTATTCAGCATAAGCCACATTGTGTATACAAACTGTGTAGGCACAGTGAGCCACTCATGTCAGGGAATGATGAGAACCCTCTTGAGATCCATGTTCCAATATACCAGCCAAGAGCCAATCTTCCAAGCAGGTCTTTCTAAGAATAGTAGTCTCAGACCTGATAAGTTAACTTTCTCTGCACAGTATTTAAAATGGTTCAGCCATTTCAGAAAGTACCTGGGCAGTATTTACATGTGTATGACATAGTGTTGACATAGTGTATGACAACATGTATATGACATAGTGTTTCCATATTTATCCCAGGGAAATTCTTACAGAGGTTCATGAGGGAGCATTTGCAAGGCTGTTAATTGCATGGTGGTGTTGTGTGTGGTGGAGTGCAATTAGAAGCAACTTAGGTATTTACCACCAGGGGATGAATAAAAAACATAAAGAAGATGCTTACTGTGGGGTATTGTGTTGCAAGGAGCAATAGACTAGATGTATGTAGTTACAGTAACAAACAACAGACTAGACGTATGTAATTTATAGCAATATGTATAGATATCAGAAACACAGTTTTGATTGGGAAAGTAGAATATAGAATAGTGGTTCTTTGTTGGAGCCTGCCCTGTGCATTGTAGTGTGTTTAACAGCATTCCTGTTCTCTACCCACTGAATGCCAGTAGTACCCCAACACCACTGAGTTGTGACAACATCCAGTTGTGAGACATCCAGACATTGTCAAATATCCCCTGGGGGACAAAAATTACCACTGATCTGTTGAAATGATCACATGCTTTTACCCTTTAATCTATTAAAGTGGTGAATTTGGATTGAGTAATTTTTATATGTTAAATGAACATTGTATTGCTGGAATAAAGCCTACCTAATCATGTTATATTATCAGTTATTTTACATGTTAGTTTGCCTTTTTTAAAAGTATTGGATTGTTTATGCTTTTATTATTCAGTTCTATAATGTCATTTTTATCAGCTTTGTTTAGATGTAATTTACATACAGTAAGATTTACCAATTTTTAGTGTATAATTTGGTGAATTTTAACAAATGTATATAGTTGTATAACTACCATATAATCAAGATACAGAACATTTCTACCACTTCATTAAGTTTTCTTATTCTCCCTTTGTAGCCAATCCCTGTTCCCATGCCTGGCCCTTGCTAAACAGTGATCTGCTTTCTGTCACCATAATTTTACTTTTTCTACAGTGTCATATAAATGGAATCAGAGAGTGGTAGTCTTTGTGTTTAGCTTCTTTTACTTAACAGAATGCCTTTGATATCATCCTATTGTTGCATGTATCAGTAGTTGGTTCTTTTTTATTAGTAGTATTCCACTGTATGAATATACCACCCATTCATTCACTAGTGCATTCCAGGATATCTGGGTTGTTTACTAGGTTGCTTCCATCTGAGGGATTACTAGGTTTCATATTAGGTGTTTATTTTTGTTTGTTTGTTTTTTAGCCATTCTAATAGATATGTAGTAGCATTTCCTTGTGATTTTATTTATTTATTTATTTATTTATTTAATTTTTTAAAAGATTTTATTTATTTATTCATGAGAGACAGAGGGAGAGAAAGAGGGAGAGAGAGAGAAAGAGAGAAGCAGAGGGAGAAGCAGGCTCCCAAGGAGCAGGGAGCCCGATGTGGGACTCTATCCCAGGACCCTGGGATCATGACCCTGAGCTGAAGGCAGATGCTTAACCATCTGAGCCACCCAGGCGCCCTTCCTTGTGATTTTAATTTGCATTTCCCTAATGGCTAATGATGTTAAGTATTTTTTCATGTACTTATTTGCTATTTGTATAAAATCTTTGGTGAAAGGTCTGTTCATGTCCTTCTCACACTTCTAAGTAGGTTGTTTTCTTATTGTTCAGTTTTGAGAGATTTTTAATTTATTGTTCATAAGTTGTTGGTCAGATATGTGAATCAGAAAGATTTTCTCCCAGTTTTTGGCTTAGCCTTTCATTTTCTTAACAGTGTCTTTGAAAAGCATAAACTTTTAATTTTGTTGAAATTCAATGTATCACTGTTTTCTTTGATGATTCATGTTTTTTGAGTCTTATTTAGGAAAACTTTGCCTAACCCAAGGTCACAAAGATTTTCTCCTCTTTTCTTATTAGAAGTTGTGTCGTTTTGTTTATTATATATAGGTCTATGATCTTTTTTCAGGTTATTTTTATATATGGTGCAAAATAAGGGTCACAGTTCATTTCTTCCCAAATGGATATCTAGTTTTGTTCCAGCATGGCTTATTGAAAAAACTTAACTCCTACATTGAATTACTTGGACACGTTGGTCAAAAATCAAACATGTATGTGGGGGTTTATTTCTAGGGACATTATTATATTCCAGTGACCTATGTGAGTATTCATATACAAATACCATACTGTTATTTCTTATTGCTATTTTTAATTGAGATATGATTGACATATAATGTATTAGTTTTAGGTGTATGACATATTACTTTGATATTTTTATGTATTGCAAAATGATCACAAAATGATCACAGTAAGTCTAGCTAAGATCTATTACCATTCATAGGTTAAAAAAATTCTCACACCATCTTGATTAATGTAGTTTCATAGCAAGTCTTGAAAGCAGGTAGTATAAGTGCTCCAAATTAATTCTTCTTCAAAACAATTTTCGCTATTATAGGTGATTTGTATTCCTATAGAAATTTATCTCATTACAAGCAGTAATTTTTTCTCTTCTTTTTTTTTTTTTAAGTAGGCTCCACATCATGGAGCCTGATGTGGGGCTTGAACACATGACCTGAGATCAAGACCTGAGCTAGATCAAGAGTCGGACTCTTAACCGACTGAGCCACCCAGGCACCCCTTTCTCTTCTCTTTATTGTAACGAGAGATGGATGTATGAGATGATGGATGTTATCCTATTATATAATCATTTCACAACATATATATCCAAACTATCATGCTGTACACCTTAAATTTATACAGTGATGTATGTCCATTTTTTCTCAGTAAAACTGGGGGAAAATCAGCTTGCTAAGTTCTACCAAAAAACAAACAAGCAAAAAAACACTGCAAGCATTTTGATTAGGATAGAATTAAATCTGTAGATCAATTTGGGGAAAATTTGTAGGTTTTCAGCTCTATGAACAAATATCTATCTATCTATGTTTCTATAATTTCTTTTAGCATTGTTGCTAGTTTTCATGGTATAGATCTTGACCTTATTTTTAAAAATTGATTTCTAGGTGTTTTTTTTTTTTTTTTTTTGCTGCTACTATAAAGGGTATTTTTATTTCAATTTCCTATAGTTTGTTCCTATGATAGATAAATACAATTGATAAACACAAGATAAATACAACTGATTTTTGTGTATTAATACTGAATCCTGACATAATACTGAGTTTAATAATTGGTTATAATATTTTATATCAATTCGTTAGGATTTTATACACTTATAATTATATCATTTCTGAACAAAGACAGTTTATTTCTTCATTTTATTTTTGTTTTTTTTTAATTTTTTTTACAATTAGTTGATGCACAATGCTACATTAGTTTTTATTTCCTCATATCCAATCTATATGCCTTCTCTTTCCTTTTCTTGTCTTATTGCACTGGCAAAATGGTAAAAGCAGGCATCTTTTGTTCTGTACTTGATCTTAGGGACAAGCATTCAATATTTCACCATTGAGAATGATTATAGCTTTAGGTTTTTCATGGTTGGCCTTTATCATATTGGGGGCATTTCTCTCTAATCCTAGTTTACTGGTGGTTTTTTATCATATATATGTTTTTTCAAATACTCATGTATCTATTGAAATGATCATATGATTTTTCATTTTATTATTTTAATATAGTGAATTGGATTGGGATAAATCCCACTTAATCATGGTGTATCATGCTTTTAATATACTATTTTGCTAGTTGTTTGTCCTAAAAAGGTGAGAGACAAATACTACATAATGAGAATAGGCTTTAGAGAACTCAGTGACTCCATCAAGTGTAATAAAATTTGCATTAAAGGGATCCCAGAAGAAGAAAGAGAAGTGGGGGGGTCAGAAAATGTATTTGAGGAAGTAATAGCTGGAAAATTCCCAAATCTGGGGAGGGAAAGAGATATCCAGAATCAGGAGGTACAGAGAGTCCCCCCCTCCAAATTCAACCCAAGGACGTCATCACCAAGACACATAGTAATTAAATTGGCAAAAAATAGTAATAAAGAAAGAATTTTAAATGTTGCAAGAAAAAAGAAGAAGGCTGCATACAAAGAAAAACCCATATGCCTGTCAGAGGAATTTTCAGCAGAAATTTTATATACCAGAAGGAAGTAGTCTAAATATTCCAAGTGCTGAAAGAAAAAAAAATCTGCCGCCAAGAATACCTTATCCAGCAAGGCTATCATTCAGAATATAAGGAGAGATAGTTTCCCAGACAAACAAAAGTTAAGAGAATTCATGACCACTAAGCCAGACCTACAAAAAATGTTAAGGGGCATTCTGTAAGTGGAAACCAAAAACCATTACTAAGAGTATGAAAACCAGGAAAAACAAAAGCAAAAAATAATTAGTAATAGCTGTGAAAATCAGTCAAGACAAACACAAAATAAAAGGATATATGATACCAAATATCTGGAATGTGGAGGGCAGAGGAGTAAAGAATGAGTTCAGAATTAAGTGACCCACTGCTTAATATACACTGCTATAAGCAGATGTTACATATAAACTGAATGGCAACCACAAATCAAAAACAGTAAAAGATATGCAAATAATAGAGTAAGGAATCCAAGTATATCACTAAAGAAAAACAGAAACCATGGAAGAGAGGAGAAGAAAAGATAAGAGAAAAACTACAAAAACAACTACAAAGCAGATAAGGAAATGGCAATAAATACATATCATAAATAATTGCTTTGAATATAACGGACTAAATGTTCAATCAAAAGATAGGTTGACAGAGTGAATTAAAAAATAAAAGATGCAACTATATGCTGCCTACAAAATATTCATTTCAGACCTAAATACACCTGCACATTGAAAGTGAGGGGATAGAGAAATACTTATTACACAAGTGGATGTCAAAAGAAAGCCAGGTAGCAATACTTAAATCATACAAAATAGAAATCAAAATAAAGTCTATAAAAAGAGGAAAAGAAAGATAGTATATAATAATAAAGGGGACAATCCAACAAGAAGATATAAGAATTGTAAATATACATGCACCCAACATGGAGCATCCAAATATATAAAGCAGTTAATAATTAACATAAAGGAACTAATTGATAGTAATACAATAATAGTTGGGGATATTAACACCCCACTTACAGTGATCCACACAGAAAATCAACAAGAAAACAGTGGCTTTGAATGACACACTGGAATGGATGAATTTAACAGATATATTCAGAACATTCCATCCTAAAACAACAGAATACACATTCTTTTCATGTGCACATTGGACATTCTCCAGAATAGATCACACACTGGTTCACAAATCAGGACTCAACAAATACAGAAAGATTGAGATCATATGATGCATCTTTTCAGACCACAACACTATGAAAATTGAAGTCAACCACAAGAAAAACATTGGAAAGACGAGAAATACATGGAGGTTAAAGAACATCTTACTAAAGAATGAATGCGTTAACCAGGAAATTAAGAAGAAATAAAAAAAAATACATGGACACAAATGAAAATGAAACAGGACACTCCAAAACCTCTGGGATGCAGCCAAAGTGGACATAAAAGGGAAGTATATAGCAATACAGGCCTTCCTCAAGAAGCAAGAAAAGACAGTCTCTTCAATAAGTGGTGCTTGGAAAATTGGACAGCTACATACAGAAGATTGAAACTGGACCATTCTTGGGGCAGGTGGGTGACTCAGTTGTTAAGCGTCTGCCTTTAGCTCAGGTCATGATCCCAGGGTTCTGGGATCAAGCCCTGCATCAGGCTCCCTGCTCAATGAGAAGCCTGCTGCTCCCTCTCCCACTCCCCGTGCTTGTGTTCCTCTTTCTCTGTCAAATAAATAAATAAATAAATAAATAAATAAATAAATAAATAAATAAATAAAATCTTAAAAAAACTGGACCATTCTCTTACACCATACACAAAGATACTCAAAATGTATGAAAGACAATGTGAGACAGGAATCCATCAAAATCCTAGAGAAGAACATAGGCAGTAACCTCTTCGACACTGGCCACAGCAACTTCTTTCAAGATACATCTCTAAAGGCAAGGGAAACAAAAGCAAAAATGAAGTTTTGGGACTTCATCAAGATAAAAAGCTTCTGCCCAGCAAAGGAAACAGTCAACAAAACTAAGAGACAACCCACGGAATAGGAGAAGATATTTGCAAATGACCTATCAGATAAAGGGCTGGTATCCAAGATCTATAAAGAACTTCTCAAACTCAACACCCAAAAAACAAATAATCCAGTCAAGAAATGGGCAGAAGACATGAAAAGACACTTCTTTGGTCTTCTTTGGAGACCAAAGAAGAAATACAAATGGCTAACAGACACATGAAAAAATGTTCAACATCACTAGCCATCAGGGAAATACAAATCAAAACCACAATAAGATACCACCTTACATCAGTTAGAATTGACAAAA
The DNA here is from genome assembly GCF_009762305.2 of Zalophus californianus. Taxonomy (NCBI): domain Eukaryota; kingdom Metazoa; phylum Chordata; class Mammalia; order Carnivora; family Otariidae; genus Zalophus; species Zalophus californianus. Next base: position 78,791,450 of record NC_045612.1, read on the forward strand.
TTAACAAAACAGGAAAAAACAAATGTTGGTGAGGATGTGGAGAAAAGGGAGCCCTCTTACACTGTTGGTGAAAATACAAGCTGGAACAGCCACTCTGAAAAACAGTATGGAGGTTCCTCAAGATGTTGAAAAGAGAGCTACTCTATGACCCAACAATTGCACTACTAGGTATTTACCCCAAAGATACAGATGTAGTGAAAAGAAGGGGCATGTGCACCCCAATGTTCATAGCAGCAATGTCCACTATAGCCAAACTGTGGAAGGGGTTAAGATGTCCTTCAACAGATGAATGGATAAAGAAGTTGTGGTACATATATACAATGGAATATTACTCAGCCATCAGAAAAGATGAATGCCCACCATTTGCATTGACATGGATGGAACTGGAGGGTATTATGCTAAGTCAAATAAGTTAGTTAGAGAAAAACAATTATCATGTGGTTTCACTCATATGTGGAAGATAAGGAATAGCATGGAGGACCATAGAAGAAGGGAGGGAAAATGGAAGGCAGAGAAATCAGAGAGGGAGACGAACCATGAGAGACTCTGGACTGGGGGAAACAAACTGAGGGTTTCAAGGGGGAGGGGGTAGCCGGGTGATGGGTATTAAGGAGGACATGTGTTGTGATGAGCACTGGGTGTTATATGCAACTAATGAATCATTGAACACCAGATCAAAAACTAATGATATACAGTGGCTAACTGAACATGATAATAAAAAAAAGAATGAAACAAGTAAAATCTCAAATACACAACCTAACCTTACACTTAAAGAAGCTAGAAAAAAGAACAACAAAGGAAGCACAAAGCCAGCAGAAGAAAAGAAACAAAAAAGATGAGAGCAGAAATAAATGATATAGAAACAACAACAACAAAATATAATAGATCAATGAAAGCAGAAGCTGGTTCTTTGAAAAAATTAGTAAAATTGATAAACCACTAGCCAGATGCATCAAAAAGAAAGGGAAGTACCTAAATAAATAAAATCATACATGAGAGAGAAGAAACAACCAACACCACAGAAATGCAAATGGAAAGACATCCCATGCTCAATGGATTGGAAGAAAAACACTGTAAATGTCTATACTACCCAAAGCAATCTATACATTTAATGCAATCCCTATCAAAATACCACCAACATTTTTCATGGAGCTAGAACAAACAATCCTAAAATTTGTATGGAGCCACAAAAGACCCGGAATAGCCAAAGCAGTACTGAAAAAGAAAAGTAAAACTGGAAGCAACATGACTCTGGTCTTCAAGCTATATTACGAAGCTGTCATCATCAAGGCAGTGTGGTATGGCATAAAAACAGACACAGATCAGTTGAACAGAATAGGAAACACAGAAATGGACCCACAAGTGTATGATCAATCTAGTCTTCAACACAACAGGAAAGAATATCCAGTGGAAAAAAGATAGTCTCTTTAACGAATGGTGTTGTTAAAAACTGGACAGCAACATGCAGAAGAATGAAACTGGACCACTTTCTTACACCATACACAACAGTTAATTCAAAATTGATGAAAGACCTCAATGTGAGACAGGAAACCATCAAAATCCTAGAGGAGAGCACAGGCAGCAACCTCTTTGGCATTGCCTGTAGCAACTTGTTACTATACACATCTCTGGAGGCAAGGGTAGCAAAAGCAAAAGTGAACTCTTGGGACCTTATCAAGATAAAAAAGCTTCTGCACAGTGAAAGAAACAATCAACCAAATTAAAAGGCAACCTTCCGAATGAGAGAAGGTATTTGTAAATGACATATCTGATAAAGGGTTAGTGTCCCAAAATCTATAAAGAACTTACCAAACTCAACACCAAATAATCCAGTTAAAAACGGACAGAAGACATGAATAGACATTTTTTTCCCCAAAGAATACATACAGATGGTTAGCAGATAGATGAAAAAATGTTCATCATCATTTGTCATCAGGGTATACAAATCAAAACTACATTGAGATATCACCTCACACCTGCCAGAATAGCTAAAGTAAACAATACAGGAAACAACAGATGTTGGCAAGGGCATGGAAAAAGGGGAAACCCTCTTACACTGACAGTGGGAATGCAAATTGGTGCAACCACTCTGGAAAACAGTAAGGAGGTTCCTCAAAAAGTTCACAATAGAACTACCCGAGGATCCAGCAGTTGCACTACTAAGTATTTACCCACAGTTTACATTAATACTAATTCAGATGGGTACATGCACCTGATGTTTATAGCAGCATTTTTACTGCTAGCCAAATTATGGAGTGTCCAAATATCCATCGACTGATGAATGGATAAAGAAGTATATATACATATGTGTGTGTATTTATATACATGTACAATGGAATATTACTCAGCCATAAAAAAGAACGAAATCTTTTCATTTGCAATGACATGGATGGAGCTAGAGAGTATTATTCTATGTGAAATAAACCAGAGGAAGACAAATACTATATGATTTCATTCATGTGTAATTTAAGAAACAAAACAGATGAACATAGGGAAGAAAAGAGGCAAACTGTAAAACTGACTCTTAACTATAGAGGACAAACTGAGGGTTGCTGGAGGAATGGTGGACGACGGGATGGGTTATATGGGTGATGGGTATTTAGGAGGGCACTTGTGATGAGCACTGGGTGTTGTATGTAAGTGATGAATCACTAAATCCTATTCATGAAGTGAATATTACACTGTATGTTAACTAACTGGAATTTAAATAAAAACTTGGAAGGAAAAAAAACTTTTAGAATTTCTTAAAAAAAAGGAAGAGAGTTTTATTCAAACCCAAGTGAGGACAGCAGCCCAAGATACACAGTCTTAACATGGAAGAAAGTACTCTGGAAAAGAAATGTTTATTAAGGGTTATATATGGTTTTTTGTTTCATCAAGAGTCACAAATCATCATGATGAAGGACATTTCAGAAAATTACAAACTTTATCTTATGCTTTTAGTATATACAAGGTTGTAGGCTTCAGAGCTATGGGAATGGAAGTTAGGGAGATTTTTACTCTTTAGTTTGAAGTATTTATTTTTTGGTTATTTGCTACAATGTGTACTCAGGCAAGATAAAGAGCACATACTTTGAAGTCTGCTGAAGTCATTCTGATTCTGATAAAAGTATAGCTTCCCTGGGAGCCCAGGAGCAGGGTCCACAAACATTAAAAGTTGAACATTTCTGGGGCACCTGGGTGGCTCAATCATTAAGCATCTGCCTTCGGCTCAGGTCATGATCCCAGGGTCCTGGGATTGAGCCCCGCATCAGGCTCCCTGCTCAGCAAGAAGCCTGCTTCTCCCTCTCCACTCTACCTGCTTGTGTTCCCTCTCTTGCTGCCTCTCTCTGTCAAATAAATAAAATCTTAAAAAAAAAAAGTTGAACATTTCCTTTATCACTAGACAGGAAACAACAAACAAAATCCAAAACCAACAGAAAGAAGGAAATAACAAAGATGAGAGTAGAAAGAGATGATATATTAATTAAAAAATCAATAGGACAGATCAGTGAAACATAGCTGGTTCTTTGAAAAGATCAACAAAATTGGTAAACCTTTAGCCAGACTCATCAGAGAGAGAGAGAGAGAGAGAGAGAGGACTCAAATAATTATAATCATAATTGAAAGAGGAAAAATAACAACCAACACCACAGAAATACAAACGATTGTGAAAAAAATATGAAAAACTGTATGCCACCAAATTAGAGAACACAGAACAAATGGATAAATCCCTAGGAACACATAACCTACAAAAACTGAAACAGGAAGAAGTAAAAACATTGAACATACTGATTACCAGCAAGGAGACTGAGTCAGTAATCAAAAAAACTCCCAACAAACAAAGTCCAGGACCAGATGGCTTCACAGGAGAATTCTACCAAACATTTAAAGAAGAAGAAGAACATTTAAACTATTCCAAAAAATAGAAGAATAAGGAAAACTTCTAAATTCATTCTATGAGGGCAGTATCACCCTTACACCAAAACAAGATAAAGGCACCAGAGAGAGGAAGAGAGAGAGAGAGAGAGAACTACAGGCCAATATCCCTGATGAGTATACATGCAAAAATACTCAACAAAATATTAGTAAACCAAATCCAACAATATATTTAAAAAATATATTTACCACAATCAAGTGGGATTTATTCCTGGGATGCAACGGTGGTTCTATATTCTCAAATCAATCAACATGATATATCACATCAATAAGACAAAGGATAAAAACCATGTGATCATTTCAATAGATGCAGAAAAAGCATTTGACAAAGTACAATATCAAGTTATGATAAAAGCCTTCAGCAAAGTAGGTTTAGCAGGAACATATTTCAACATAATAAAAGCCATATTTGAAAAACTCACAGCTAACATCATACTCACTGGGAAGAAACTGAAAGCTTTCTTCCTAAGGTCAGGAACAAAATAAGGATGTCTTCTCTCACCATTTTTATTCAATGTATTACTGGAAGCCCTAGCTACAGCAGTTAAACAACAAAAAGAAATAAAAGACTTCCAAATGGGTAAGGAAGAAGTCACCACTTTTATTCAACATATTACTGGAAGTCCTAACTACAGCAGTTAAACAACAAAAAGAAATAAAAGGCTTCCAAATAGGTAAGGAAGAAGTAAAACTTTCACTATTTGCAGATGCCATGGTACTCTATATAGAAAACCTGAAAGACTCCACCAAAAGCCTGCTAGAACTTATAAATGAATTCAGTGAAGTTGCAGGATGCAAAATCAATGTGCAGAAATCTGTTACATTTCTAAACACTAATAATGAAGAGGCAGAAAGAGAAATAAAGCAAACAATCTGATTTATAATTGCACCAAAAATAAGATAGCTAGGAATAAACCTAACCTAAGCGGTGAAAGACCTGTACTCTGAAAACTATAAAACACCAATGAAAGAAATTGAAGATGATACAAGGAAATGGAAAAACATTCCATGCTGTGGGTTGGAAGAATGAATATTGTTAAAATGTCTCCACTACCCAAAGCAATCTACATATTTAATGCAATCCATATGAAAATGCCAACAGCATTTTCCACACAACTAGAACAAATAATCCTGAAACTTATATGGAACCACAGAAGACCTCAAGTAGCCAAAGCAATTTTGAAAAAGGAAAGCAAAGCCGGAGTTATCACAATTCTAGAGTTCACTTTAAATTACAAAGTGATAGTAATCAAAACATTATGGTAGTAGCACAAAAATAGAAACATTGATCAATAGAACAGAATAGAAAACCCAGGAATAAGCCCATACTTACATGTTCAGTTAACCTTTAACAAAGCAGGAAAGAATATCCAATGGGAAAAAGATAGTTTCTTCAAAAAATGCTTTTGGGAAAACTGGTCAACTACATGCAAAAGAATGAAACTAGACCACTTTCTTACACCATACACAAAAATAAATTTAACATGTATTAAAGACCTAAATGTGTAAGACATGAAACCATAAAAATCCTAGAAGAGAGCACAGGCAGTAATGTCCCCGACATTAGCCGTAGCAACATTTTTCTAGGTATGTCACCTGAGGCAAGGGAAACCACAGCAAAAATAAACTATTGGGATTATCTCAAAATAAAAAGCTTCTGCACAGCTAAGGAAAGAGTCAACAAAAGTAAAAGGCAACCTACAGAATGGGAGAAGATATTTGCAAATGACATATCTGATAAAGAGTATCCAAATTATGTAAAAAAACTGATACAACTCATCACCCCAAAAGGTAAATAATCCAATTTAAAAATGGGCAGAACACATGAACAGACATTTCTTCAAAGAAGACATACAGATGGCCAACAGACAAATATCACTCATCATCAGGAAAATGCAAATCAAAACTACAATGAAATACCATCTCACCCCTATCAGACTGGCTAAAATAACACAAGAAACAACAGGTGCTGGCTAGGATGTAGAGAAAAAGGAACTCTTTTGCATTGTTGGTGGGAATGCAAACTGGTGCAGTCCCTGTGGAAGCAGTATGGAGGTTTCTCAAAAAGTTAAAATTGAACTACCCTATGATCCAATAATCACACTACCTGGTATTTACCCCAAAACTCTAAAAACATTAATTCAAAAGGATACATGCACGCCTACATTTATAGCAGCATTATTTACAATAGCCAAGATATGGAAGCCTACCAAGTGTCCCTCGATAGATAGATAAATGGATAAAGAATATGTGGTGTATAACACACACACACACACACACACACACACACACACACACACACACACACAAATGAAATCTTGCCGTTTGCAAAGACATGGATGGAGATGGAGGATACAAGGCTAAGAGAATAAGTCAGAGAAAGACAAATACAATGTGATTTCACTCATATGTGAAATTTAGGAAACAAAGCAAATGAGCAATGGAAAAGAATAAAGAGAGACAGACCAAGAAACAGACTCTTACAATAGAGAACAAATTGATGGTTACCAGAGGGGAGGTGGGTGGGTGGATGGGTTAAATAGATGATGGGGATTAAGAAGTGCCTTTGTTGTGATGAGCACTGGGTGATGTATGGAATTGTTGAATCACTATATTGTACACCTGAAACTAACACTGTATGTTAACTAACGAATTAAAATAAAAACTTGGAAAAATAAAAAAATAAAATCCAATGCCAGAATTTTATTGTTGTAGTGTTTTCACTTTTGTCAGGAGCAGTGTTCTGTCATTACCCTTTTTTAATAGAATTTCACTACTATTCCTACTTATTTTTTCTATACAAATGTTTACAGTTTGTCTACTTCCCAAATAATTATTTTATTATTAAATTCTGAATCAATTTAGGAAAGATTGACATTGTCACCGTTTTAATATTCCTACGTAAGGACAGGATCTTTATTTTCATTTCTCCAAAACTTCTTTTGGAATTCTCAGTAGACTTTTTTTTTCTCTCCATTTTTCCTGTGCTCATAGCAAGATGGATTCTGGATATACTCCGAGTATTGTAACAACCACCTGGATGCCTGCATGGAACTCTCCAAACTAATGAAGGACAGCCGCTACCAGCACTTCTTTGAGGCCTGTCGCCTCTTGCAGCAGATGATCGACATTGCTATTGATGGTTTCCTTTTGACTCCAGTGCAGAAGATCTGCAAGTATCCCTTACAACTGGCTGAGCTCCTCAAATATACCGCCCAGGACCACAGGTAAAAGATAGAGAGAAGCAGGAGTTAGGAGAGCCTCATCTACATGTTGGTCTTTATTAAGAATATATGTCCTTTAGCTTTTTCTGAGCTTCCTTCTGTTAACTTATCTTCACAATGGGATGGTGATATATTTTTGCTTACCTCATAAGGTTATTGTGTGTAAAGCAGAAGAATGCTTGTAAGAGTTTCTTATAAACCTGGGAATCACTATGCACAAAAAATCAGTATGCACCATTATTGCACGACTTACACCCTGCCTTCAGGGAGCTTAGCTGTGTCCTTAGACCTAAATTTAGCTAAGTGAAATAATCCAGATGGAATAATTGTTCAGCTGTCTATTCTGCTCTGTTTGTGTGATAGATTCAATACCCTAATAATAGCCTGCATAACTTGTAGTGACCTTAGATTTATTCTGCAAGGCTATATCCCTGGTATTCTTTAGTCTTTTCCACCCTCCTCTGCCTCATCCCAACTCTACCTTCCCTTTAGACTCAGAGCATGACTGGGAGGCAAACAGACTTGAGACTTCTCCTGAAGCTTTTTTTTTTTAATTTTTCAGTATTTTTTAAGAAAACCAACCCAAAAATGACCAAGAAACTTAGCTCTCTCTAAATGGAAATGACCTACCAGTAAATGATCCTACCAGTAAGGTATATGCTGAGAGTCATCTCCAACAATGAATGAACCACCCCCCACTCTTTCACATGCTTTATTTTATAACCTAGAGTCCTCAGCCTTTTTATAACCTGCCTTTAATTAGTATTAAATTCCTGATCTTTGACTTATTCAGCTCTCTTCCTGATTGAACCCTCCAAGAAGAAAGAAGACTTCTGTCCAGTTTCCCTTAGCTTTCTACCTAATTCTCATTAGACCCACTTCCTACTTTCACTTGGCTCCATTACCTGGTTTCCTTGGAGCTGACTTCCAGACCTAGTTGTGTAAAGCCACAGGTATGGGCCAGTTGGTTTTGTTTATGCTAAGCTCAAGGCCAATCCCTGGGTTCATTTTTAAGTTGATGGTGTTTCTTTAGCAAATCATGGTCATGTGCTTCAGTTTCCAGAGCCTTGGACAAATTTCAGATTTGAATCCAAATGTGGTAACACTTGTGTGAGAATGCCACCAGTGGTAGCTCTGCCTGCCATGATGTGTTGGTTATGAGGGAGGCAGATGGTGAAGGACCTTACCCAAAAGGACTCTGTTCCCTTCTCCCTGAGTCTGTTTACTAGCTGGGGGATAGTGGGCATATTCATTAGAAATGAAATTTGCAGGTGACTAAATGTTATTTTAGAAGACTTAATACAGACAATTGCTAGAACTGAGTCCCAAGTTTTCTAAGGATACAGTTTCTTGTGAGAGCTAATAGGACACTGAAGAACTTCCACTAAAATTAGAATATTTTAAAAATAAAAATGGAAAATATTTATGGCACCTAAAATGGAAAGCCCTTAAAGGAAGGTCTTCTAGTCAGACTTCCTCATTTTATGGCTAGAAAGACTGAGGCCCAGAAAGCAAGTCCGTGTGGCAAAGCAGTGACTCGAAGTGTGGACAGTGGTCTGGGAACCTAGCTTTGTAAAGAGCCCTCCAGGTAATTTTCATGCCCAAAAAGATTTATGAGCCATTGTACTAGGCAGTCTGGAAGGCCTCTTCCAGTTCTGCCAGCCCATGATGTCATGAGCCTAAATTACCTCCACAGTTATACTTCATGGTGCTAAATGACCAGAAGTGATCATTATTGTACATAAATCTCAGAGGAGCAACCTTCGGACCAATGGTTTTAAAACCGGGATATTCAAAGAGTGGTTCTCAAATGTCTTTATATTACAGCTCATCTCTCATCAACACCTACTCCTGAGTATCTGTTTCATGGAATCTAGCAGGAGACTCTAAAAATCATACTTGTGGACTGATATTAATAGGTAAATTATATATTGCACAATTGCTTTCAAGAGCCCCAGAAAGACCATTTTCAAAGCACAGCCCAAAACTGTGTGAGTTTCTTAAGCCAAAACAACCCCAGGACCTTATTGAGTTTAGTGAGAGCCAGTAAGATAGGATATCTACCTGGGATTTGCCATCCTTATGGTCCTTCACCTTGTTATTAGAGTCCCTGCCTCAAGGTCTTCTTGCCCTCTGGGTCCCTATTTCCCCCTCTTTCTACCCCTTGAGCTCCAGAATGCTGAGAGAGTGGCTCAGGTATTGGGAAGATACATGAATACCTGTCCTCCTTCAGGGTGACAGTCCCAGTGTCGGTCCCAGCACTGTCTCCAGGCCATGGGGCACCTCTTTTGGCCGGCTTCAGGGAGCTGTATTAAGGTGACAGCTCCTGTGATGCATGTCAGAGTAGCTTGGATTTGAAGTCAATTAGAGGCTGCTGCCAGCTAGAAGGCTTAGTCAAATAGGTGTTTGGATAAGTAGGTCTGAAATGTAAGCACTCAGAGTGGCCTCTAAGGGAGAAGATTAGGTGGATAGAGAGTAATAAATGGATAATAATACTGCCTTTGCTTACAGAAGGGTGATGTGTCCCCACCCTGCCTTCCAACCTTTCTTAAGTTGACAGGAAGGAAGACTGTGTAAGAGGGAGGTTAGCTGACGTGTCTGGAACAAGACAATCTTGGTTCAGTAGATCTTATCAAGGGGTTGGGCCCAGACCTCATCTGAAGGCCTGGGGGCTCTGAGCAGGGTTTAGGTAAGACCACAACTATTCACTTCTTCTCTCACCCACTCCTAAAGCTAGTGGGGCAGGTTAAAAATGGGGACCTTCCCCCTCTAACCATTGTAAGAAAGGCAGCTAAAAATGGCAAAGGTTGAATGACAGTATGGCACAGTGACCATAATGAATCCATGGCTGAGTAGTACATGGGGTCAGAGGTAATAGGCATTCTCATTCCAGTGCTGTCCAATGGAACTTTCTACAATAATATAAATGTTTTATATCTGTGCTGTCCAGTGTAGGAGCCACTGGCTACATATGACTATTGAGTACTGAGAAATGTAGCTGATGCAACTGAAGTACTAAATTTTTAACTATATTTAATTTTAAATAAATGTGGCTAATGGCTACCATATTGGACAGTGTAATTTTATGCTTTACCTTCCCCAAAGTGGCTTAAGTCATTTTCCTGGTGCCTTCAAACCAGAAAGAGGAATGGCATGGGAGATAGTAAATGGGCCCAAAGAACAGGGGCACTTATTTATGTTAGCAACTTCTACACTGCACCTACCCCTTCTGTCATCACCCTACTCTGCTTCCAAATGGCAGGCTCAGATAACCTTGCCAGAGAGAAACTTTAATAGTCATACAGAGCCCAATAGCTTGCCCATAGGCTGAAGCAAGTAACTGTAAAAAGATAAAATATAACAAGAACAAATGTTAGAATGGCTAAAATTAACAAGACAGGAAACAAAAATTTTGGTGAGGATGTGGAGAAAGGGGAACCCTCTTATACTGTTGATGGGAATGCAAGCTGGTACAGCCACTCTGGAAAACAGTATGGAGGTGCCTCAAAAAGTTAAAAATAGGACTAACCTACGACCCAGCAATTGTACTACTGGGTATTTACCCCAAAGACACAGATGTAGTGAAAAGAAGGGACACCTGCACCCCAATGTTCCTAGCAGCAATAGCCAAACTGTGGAAGGAGCCAAGATGTCCTTCAATAGATGAGTGGATAAAGAAGTTGTGGTTCAGGGATACCTGGGTGGCTCAGTCAGTTAAGCGTCTGCTTTTGGCTTAGGTCAAGATCCCAGGGTCCTGGGATTGAGCCCCATGTTGGGCTCTCTGCTCAGTGGGAGCCTGCTTCTCCCTCTCCCTGCTGCTCCCCCTGCTTGTACTCTCTGTCAAATAAATAAATAAAATCTTAATAATAGGAAGTTGTGGTTCATATATACAATGGAATATTACTCAGCCATCAGAAAGGATGAATACCTACCATTTACATCGACATGGATGGAACTGGAAGGTATTACACTCAGTGAAATAAGTCAGTCAGAGAAAGACAATTATCATATGGTTTCACTCATGTGTGGAATATAAGGAATAGTGCAGAGGATCATAGGGGAAGGGAGGGAAAACTGAATGGGAAGAAATCAGAGAGGGAGACAAACCATGAGAGACTCGACTCCGGGAAACAAACTGAGGGTTGCGGAAAGGGAGATGGGTTAGGGGGATGGGGTAACTGAGTGATGGACATTAAGGAGGGCACACGATGTGATGAGCACTGGGTGTTATAGGCAACTAATGAATCATTGAACACCACATCAACAACTAATGATGTACTATATGTTGGCTAATTGAATTTTTAAAAGAACAAATATAAGATTTTGCAGTTTGGTCTAAGAAATCAAGAGGGAGACAGAGTTCACGGACAGGTTTAGAGAGATGCAGCTTCTAGGCAGCCTATCTTTTAAATATTTATTTATTTCAGAGAGAGAGAGAGAGAAAGCAGGGGGAAGGGCAGAGGGAGAAGCAGACTCCCTGCTGAGCAGGGAGCCTGATGTGGGGCTCGATCCCAGGACCCTGGGATCATGACCCGAGCTGAAGGCAGACACTTAACCCACTGAGCCACCCAGGTGCCCCTAGACAGCATAATTTAAAGAGACTTGGGAAGCATTAGTCAACCATGAGCTCAAAAGTCAGTAGTTGGATCCAGAAGAAAAACTGGTAATAGCTAACATTTATTAAGGCTCAGAATAAATAAGAATTTAAGAGGTTGTTTTTTTTTTTTAAAACAAAGTTGTCTTGAGACAGAATAAACTGGTTAGGATGTATAGTGAGCCTCCCATCACTGGAGGTGATAAAATTTAGTAGCACTTGAAGACTATGGTCTGGCAGGTGTTCACAAAACACAGGGAGGCCGTCTAAGAGGAAGTAATACATGGTGTGTGACTTGGCAGTTAGAACTGCCTTTTCTGTGCCTCTGATTTGTCAACCACCCCACACTTCAATGCATTAGGAAAGAAAAAAACAGTTGCTGTGTATCTTTTTTCCCTCCTTTCTTTTTTCTAATTAGTGCTGGGACAGTGAGCAGGTTAATGACCGCAAAATATGTTTAGCTTTTCTAAGGAAAGGTTAGTTAAGATTGAATCATAATTCATCCTCTTGCCCTCTCAGTCTATTGTAGCTCCACCAAATGGCTGGGATCTCACTTTCAATCTGCCTTTCACAGGGCCCATTTGATTGGAAATCAGATCAGACAAGCAGAGAAAACTGGGCAGGATGGTATAACCTTCAAGTAGGCCATCCAAAGTCCCAGGAAACTGGGCCTAAAAGTTGCACTTCTGTGACTAGAGGTTTTGAGAGGTAACCCATGTGGTGTCTAGAGAAATGTTTGCTTTGTACTAATAATACTGCTAACATTCACAATAGGCCAAGAGTAAAAAGGTTTATGTGGATGATTAAGCCCTCAACAGACCCTCCTGTAATTCTCCCATTTCACATATGAAGAAACTGAGTCATTGAGAGAGTCAGTGAGACTTGCCAAAGACCAGTTTTGTCAGTGACAAAACTAGGGTTTGAGCCCAAAGAGTATGGATCCAGAGTCTGTTCTTAAACACTGTGCTACATCCTATCTGTATATCGTACTGGAGGAAAAGAGTAGATACTATTTCACAATGACTTTGGGCAGAGTTCCCTAGAAATAAGTGGTAGAAGGAATAGTAAAGCTCTGGACCATGCCATGTATAAGGTTCCCTTCTTGATCCTTGGCTGGTTGTATCAGATTGGATGCAAAAATAATGCTATAAGGGTGGGTTAGCCTGGTGATGGGTATTAAAGAGGGCACGTTCTGCGTGGAGCACTGGGTGTTATGCACAAACAATGAATCATGGCATACTACATCAAAAACTAATGATGTAATGTATGGTGATTAACATAACAATAACAAAAATTTAAAGAAAAATAATGCTATAAGAAAGATAGGAGTCTATTTCCCTTTCATGTAAAAAAAATGTCTGCAGGTAGGCAGTCCATGACTGCTATGGAGCTCTATGGTCATCAAAAACTTGGGCTCCTTCCAACTTTCTGTTATCCTATCCCTAGGAGTAGGGACTTTTTCTTATGGTCCAAGATAGCTGCTAGAACTTCAACCATCACATCTACATTCCAAGCATCAAGATTGAGTAAGGGGTAAAGAAGCATTAGCTATCTTCCTTAAAGGAGGTTTCTGAAAATATCTTCCCCAAATTTCTATTTGCATATCACTGGACTAATCACATAGTCACCCCTTATTGTAAAGAAAGATAGGAAATGTAATCTTTTACTCCATGTGACATGGGTTCCATCTGAAAATCAGGGCTCTGTTACTAAGTAGGAAGAGAAGAATGGATGTTAGGGTTGGCACCCAACACATCAGTTCTCTAACACATTGATACATCCAACTTGTACTTTTGTGTCTTCACAGTGACTACAGGTATGTGGCAGCTGCTCTGGCTGTCATGAGAAACGTGACTCAGCAGATCAATGAGCGCAAGCGGCGTTTGGAGAATATTGACAAGATTGCCCAGTGGCAGGCATCTGTCCTAGACTGGGAGGTAGGATCTTTATGAACAGGGGTACTGGGGAATCTGAATAGCTTAGCTAGGACATCACATCTTAGCCTAAGATGAATGAAAAGGAATTAAATTTAAAGAGCAGCAGAAAGGATTTAGATTAGAGCCAAGGCAAAACTTTCTACTAATGAGAGGTGTTGTGTACTTGAATAGCTTTCTAAGAAGGTTGGAGAAATCTTTAAGGCAACACTTCATTGAGAAAGAAAAGGTTCATGTCTTTGGATGTTGCCAGGAAAAAATTGGATTGAATCAATAGACTTTCAAGCTTCTTTCCAGTCCTGGAGTTTTATCACCACCAGGTGAACACTTGGATAAGAAGTGGTATGTACTAATCCACTCCCAGACACAGAATATAAAGTTGGTTCTCTTGTGCAGGCCAGCCAACATACTTCTTTTTTCCATTGGTGAGATTACCTTGCCCTGACACATTTGCTTGGTCTACCCAAGCTTGCACACTTGAGGCCAAGGTCATCATTCCTGCCCAGTCGACACACCAAATTCTGTTTTTTATCATTTGCTTATAAAGTTAATTCCTGACAGCCCCCTATTTCATTGGAAACAGCCACAACTTCTCTGAACTCAGAAAGTCTTCAGTGAATGAAGTCACTAAAGGCTTCCTTTTCTAGATACTCACTTCCAGAGGATATATACAACCTAATAAATGAAGATTTTGCTTCTATTTATGCCACTGCTCTGTTGAGGTTCTTGGGTTTCTGTTCAATAGAAACAGAGCCATGCATTATAAGGTGTCATAGGTATGTGTGTTGAGTACACCATTTAGTGTTTGTCTCTTGTGCCCACCAAGAGAACCAGGGGCCATGGCATTTCATATTTATCTCTCAAACCCAAATTGTGAAATCTGATAGCCTACAGGCTAACATAACCGAGATGGGAAAGGCTGGTCACTCTACCAGGGAGGGGGCAGTAAACTTAAGCTTCATAGTTGCAGTGCAGAAGTTGAACCAGTTCCCTATTCCATTTGCCTCAACTCTGGTATCATTTCCTATGATTGAGAAGTAGTATCTCCCTAACATTTCAAGCAGTAGTACATTCTAAGAAGATTAAGCATCAGCCTTGCAAACAACTATTTTACCAAAGTCCAGAAAAAATCATCTTTCATTTATTCTGCTACCTCTGATCCTTTTTAATGTAGATGGCTGGAAAAGACCACAATTCTGAGCATTTGGCATATTTTTAGTCTTATTTAAAGGATAACGTCCCCATAAGAGTAGAAAAAAAGGAGTGATTTTTTGAGATGAAGAGAAAGGAGTGAATCTATATAAAGAGACCGTATTGCTCATAAGAGGAAACCAACACTGGCCCAAACTTATTAGTGAATCATGGTTCCTCCTTCCCTTGTGTCTGGCTTACTTTGGTTAGTTGCCTGATCAGAAGCAGAAGGCTAGACCAAATGACCTCTAGCAAGCCCATCAACTCCAAGGGACTCTGAAATTGTGGCTGATTAACAGGCCTCTTTCTCTCTACTCCTGCAGGGTTCTCTGTAAAAAGGAGGTTCCCAGCAGCAGTTGTCTTCATATTCCCTGGAACATCTTCCTTCTTCCTAATGCCTGGAATATCTAATTCCTCCATATGCTCTTCCAGTCCTTGAAGGTAGAGCCATGGAGGACCAACAATAGCTTGAAATTCCTTGGCCTATCCAGGGAGCCTTATTAATACCAAACTCGAAGACACTGAATTATGATTTAAAGACTCAGCATCTAAAAAGGAATTTCATGTGTTTTTGTCTAGAAGTGGGGGGTGGGAAACAAAAAGACAATTTTGAGCCAGGATTGATGGGAGAACAATTACTCTCTGCCTCCTTTGTTAGCATGATTGATTGGGTCTTCTAATCAACCAAGCCCATATGTACAACCCTGACACCCTGCTGCTTGGTGAAGCCCTTCATCTAATTTGGCAAGAAGAAAAATTCCTCATGGTTCCCTTTTCAGACTCTGGGGTCACCGTGGAACTTACTAGCTCTAGAGGGGTTGTCTTCTAGGAAGCTTTTCTCCAGCGAATCCTGTTGGGTGCATTTCAGAGGGCAGGCCTAAAGTGTCTTATGTTTGTCATATCTAGTCTTCAAGACAGTCACCAGGGCTTTTAGGCAACTACCCTTTCCATCAACAATTCTGGCATGTACACACACACACACACACACACACACACACACACACACACACACACACACACACACACACACACACACATTGTAATGATGGTGGAAGTCTGAGAAGCCTATTCCTGACCAAGAGCACAAAGCTAAAATTTTAATCTGGTCTCCAGATTCTCTCTGTGGTATTCTTTTCTCTGCTGCACTACATACTCTTTCAACCTTCTGCTTCCCACACCCCAGTTGCTTTCCTTTGTGATACTGCAGGGACTTGTTTTTGCAGTAAAGGGTCCATATCTAAGTAAGGCAGTAAGACTTCCTTGGGGGGAATATCCAAACCCTAGTACGGCTAAAGGTGGATGAGTGCTGGAGGACCATCTCCAAAAGGCAATAGGACATATCCACTCCATGGCTTGCTAACTATTGACATAAGTAGTCAAACCTCACTGGTTCCCTGGTATAGGTTCTTTGTATATTCTACTTGTCCAAGCAGTTGCACAAGCAAAGAGAGGTCCTCCCAACTTGCTGAGGGCTAGTGTGGACAAGCCTTGCAAATCAAGAAAATGATTTCTTGCCCTCCCCCAAATGTTTGAACAAACAGGGTGGCTGTCAAAGCATCCACATAATAATTTCAGCTTAATTTATCAAATTAAAAAGAAGAGTCATAGGGGAAATCTTCTGAGCTTAATGTCCTTTGAAGAGGAATTGGGAAAGAGGGTTGGGGATTGGCAGCATACAGGCAATTGGTACCTACTCAGTAAATCAGAACATCTGGCTAGAGAGTAGGAGGCCTTGTATTATAGCCAGATCTGACCCTGCCTCAACTTATTCCATAAATATTCAGGATATTTTTGTTCAATTCCAGTTATCATCCTTGCTCCCTCCCCCACCATGAGGACTAGAGTTCATGAAGTACCCCCTGTTCTGTCCCATATCCCAGGGCTCCTAAAAATTAAATGGATGAGTGAAAATATCACCCATACCTCAAAGTAATAATCAATACCTTAGAGTGGCTTAGGGGAGCAACAGGGAGAAGAACCTGTTCTCACAGACCACAGTTTCAGGGAAATTTACATTTCTAATTTCTCTGATGCTTATGTTTGGTTGAACTGTCACATTGCTGCCTTTAACACTCATTAGATCCACTTGAAAGGAAGGGAAAAGGAATATATCCCTGGCAGCTTCCTTTTAATCTCCCCCCCCCCGGAGATTTTTACCAGGAGCCCAGATTTGTAGGTCATGTTTGGGAATTTGACTGTATATGATTGTGGTGGCACCCCTCCCCTAACAGCCTGCTTGTGTAATATCCAAAGGCCTGTTCCAGTTTACCACTGGATAATTGAATCCAAAAGTTGGAGGAAACACAAATACCCAATGTGATGGAAGCAGAAAAAGTATCTGTTTAGAAGCTGAGGTGGCTTGATGAGGCATACTTCTGGGACAAGGAGTTTGTTATTTCCCTGCCGTCCTGTCAATAGGCAGCATTGAAAATGAACTGTATGAAAATTAGGGCATTTCCATTGTCCTTCTTTCCCTGGATCTGTTCAGGCTACAATCTCACATCAGAACAATCAGCCTATAACTAGAATGGGGTGTTGGGCATTGGGCTATTGAGATGAATGAGTGGCCTTGGTTTTCCATTGGGGCAAACATGTTCCAGGCGGAGGGAACAGTATGTGCAAAATCTTGGAGGAATGGAAGAAAACAGAATGTCCATGGGGGAGGTGGCAGTGAGAAGGGATTGCATTTTGGGGGGCAAGACAAAGTAATATATGGTGCAAGTGGGGTAGAAGAGGCAAAGGGTGAGAACTCTGAACTCTGAGAGGGCCATTTCCCTTATGTGATCTGATTTTTGCTCTCAAGCAGCCATGTGAAGTGAACCAAGCAGGAACTTTTGTATTATCCATTGTTCAATTGAGAAAACGGATTGAGAGTGGTTAAGCTACTTTCCAAGGGCAAGAGTGAGTTGGTGGCAACAGTGGGCCAGAACCCAAGTCTTCTGAGATTCTCACCTCAGAAATCTTCCAAGGTAGCTAGTTGTTCCACTAAGGATTATCATTATACTGTGGTTTGGTGGCTTTGGAGGGAGTCTGGCCTCGATTCTGGATTCTCTGGGCAAATTACTTCTAATTTCTCTGACCTTGGTTTTGGGGGTAATAACAGTACATTCTTCATTGGGTTCTTGTGAGTATTAATAGGAATATGTGACATAGGATATAGAGTGCACAATAATAATCAAGATAATAGCTATCACTTATGTAGAACTTACAGTGTGAAAGTGTACTTTCCTAAGCACTTTATATATGTTAACTTACATAATCTTCACAACAGCCAAATGAGATCGGTACTGTTATTACCCTCATTTTAAAGATGAGGAAATTCAATGTAGGAAATTCATTTTAAAGACAAGGAAATGTAGTACAGTCCCACTGTGATCCTCCCTCAGCACAATTTCACCCTTTCCAGGGTTCAAATTGTCTGCAATTGGCAGGACTTGGCTATAGCCAGCACCAGTGTGGGGTTGCCAGTGGCCTGCTGGTCTTTTCATTCAGAACAGTTAGCCAGCTCAGGAACAAGATGGCCTTCCCTCTCCCTCTAGACTCACAGTCTTTGCAGAGTCAAGCTCCACTTAAAGCTCACTCAGTAATATAATTTACATGTGTTTTATATTCTTTTGACTACCTTTTTTTGTAGAAATAAAAATTGACCTTAGAATTTAAAAAAATAAAATAAAGATGAGGAAACTGACACACAGAGAGGATATATGTAACCTGACATCAACCAGCTTGGTGAGCATAAGGGTGTTCTTTCTTTCTTTCTTTCTTTCTTTCTTTCTTTCTTTCTTTCTTTCTTTCTTTCTTTCTTTCTTTTCTTTCTTTCTTTCTTTTCTTTCTCTTTCTTTCTTTCTTTCTTTCTTTCTTTCTTTCTTTCTTTCTTTCTTTCTTTCCTTCCTTCCTTCCTTCCTTCCTTCCTTCCTTCCTTCCTTCCTTCCTTCCTTCCTTCTTGTCTTTCTTCTTCCTTCCTTCTCTATTTTGTCTCTTTCTTTCTTTCTTTCTTTCTTTCTTCCTTCCTTCCTTCCTTCCTTTCTTTCTTTCTTTCTTTCTTTCTTTCTTTCTTTCTTTCTTTCTTTCTTTCTCTTTCTTTCTTTCCTTCCTTCCTTCCTTCTTGTCTTTCTTCTTCCTTCCTTCCTTCTCTATTTTGTCTCTTTCTTTCTTTCTTTCTCTTTCTTTCTTTCCTTCCTTCCTTCCTTCCCTCCTTCCTTCCTTCCTTCTTGTCTTTCTTCTTCCTTCCTTCTCTATTTTGTCTCTTTCTTTCTTTCTTTCTTTCTTTCTTTCTCTTTCTTTCTTTCCTTCCTTCCTTCCCTCCTTCCTTCCTTCCTTCCTTCCTTCCTTCCTTCTTGTCTTTCTTCTTCCTTCCTTTCTTCTCTATTTTGTCTCTTTCTTTCTTCCTTTCTTTCTCTTTCTTTCTTTCTTTCTCTCTCTCTCTCTCTCTCTCTCTCTCTTTCTTTCTTTCTTTCTTTCTTTCTTTCTTTCTTTCCTTCCTTCCTTTCTTTTTTTTTTTCTCTTTTCTCCCTTCCTTCCCTTTCTTAGCTTGGTGGAGTTATATGTGGCAAGTACTTAAAATAAGAGTGTTCCTGGCTGGTACAGTGGGTGTAATTTTAAAAGTCATCCTGAAAAAAAAAGTCATCTTGGCCAACTTTGTTTGGCATTGGCCTGTTTTTATGGCTTTCTTTCACTTTATATATATTCAAAATGGACTGTGGCACATCTTCCTGGCCTGCCTCAGGGTGGGACATGGCAGACTGCTACCACTCTCATCTTCCCATCCATCTAACAGGAAAGCCCTGCACAAATCCCTCACCCTGAGAGCTTCCTCTC
Organism: Zalophus californianus; assembly: GCF_009762305.2. Lineage (NCBI taxonomy): Eukaryota > Metazoa > Chordata > Mammalia > Carnivora > Otariidae > Zalophus > Zalophus californianus. The sequence goes on from NC_045612.1 coordinate 78,811,129, forward strand.
CCAGAAGTTCTGTGTTAGTATGTGGGCCCCTCAAGGATGAATGTTTACTCAAGTTCCAAGTTACCCCTGAAATGGAGTCTGGAGTCACAGTATCTGTGAGCTTTCTTTTTGAGGTTATATTATTACAAAATATTTCCACTGAGCTCCCCTTTTCCTTCTCATACCTTAGACTGAAAAAGTGATATGCTGAAGAATACCATTTCCAGCTACCCCTCTCTTTGGCCCACTGCCCTGTCTAGGCTGTTCTAATTATTTCGGGGGGGGGGGGTGGATGCAGGGATCTCCATCTCTAACCCTGACTTGAAGCTTTTGGGTGCACGGCTGAGATCTTAACATTGGAGTATCAGGGTTAAGACCTTGGAGATCATCCTCATATACCACATTTAATGTCAGAAAAACCTGAGACCCAGAGAGAGGAAGGGACTTACTGGACTGGAGATAGCATAATATAGTGGCAAGAGTGAGTATACTTTCTGGAGCCACAGAATTGGGGTTGGGTCATGGGTATCTAGCTAATGAGCTGGGTGATCTTAGCTGATCACCTGACATTTCTGTACCTTGGACTATAAAATGAGAGTAAGACTACCTACCTCCCAGGATTCTTGTGTGCCTCAGAAGAGATAGAGTGAAAGTATGTAGCAAACGTCTGATGCATATAGGTGTTAATATATTTTTAGAGGGGAGAAGGGTGACAAAGGGAGTGGGAGAGAGAATCTCAAGCAGACTCTATACCCAGCATAGAGCCCAACACAGGGCTCAGTCTCACAGCCCTGAGATCATGACCTGAACCAAAATCAAGAGTCAGATGCTCAACTGACTGAGCCACCCAGGCACCCCTATAGGTGCTAATATTAATTCTCCTGAGTTCTGGACCAGATTTTTATCCCTATCTTTATATAGATCCTGGAACCCCCACCCCACCCCCATGCCAGGGCTTTGGTGTGGTTTGCCTCATGTTCCATTTCTGTGCACACCTGCATTAGTTTCCTCCACTGACTGTGAGCTCCTTAAGAACAAGGGCCAAATCTGACTTGGCATCTGACATATATCTCCACATACCTCTGACCTAGCAGAGTTTTTGTGGAAAAGGGGCCTTGGAAACTCTGTAGAATTGAGTTAGCTAGGAGTCAGATGTGTTGGTACCTTTTTTTTTTTTCCTGTCTGACTATGTAGCAAGGAGGGGAAGTGGTTTCAGGCTATGAGTAACAGACCAAAGAATCATGTGGTTGTGAAGTTTCCTATTTAATCAATATATTTTAATGAACTGAGAGGAGAAGAAAAAATTAAGAGTCTGAATGTATTCTCTCTTTCTCCCTCTATCATTATCTCCTTCTTGCCCTCCCCTGTCCCCTTTTTTACTCATTTGGGAAGCAGAGAGACTTCTATTATTTCCTTAGGCTTACTCTTCAGGTATAAGAAAGAGACTAAGAGACTAGACCTGGGATGAAGGACTGGTGCGGAAAGAGAAATTCATAGAGAAAAAGGCAAGGAAAGAAAGAGGGAGAGAGAAACCTCATGGAAGCAGAATGAACCTTGGTGCCTGTAGGGCTAGAGAGCAGCTGACATAGAGACTATAGCAGTCCTGGGTGGTAGGGCTCATTTGGCCTGAGGGTGAACAAGAGTATGGGTCTTTCCAGCTCATAGAACCTTTTAAGGATTCCCAGGAGTCCTTTCTATCCCTCTTTCCCCACCAGGCCTTTTCTGTACTCCTCCTGCATCAGTCTATGCCTAGTGTTAGGTGCTTCCAGGCAGGTGACAGGTCTATCCCTTCTGCCTGGCTGCCTCTCACTATCACATATTCTTCCCAGGGTGAGGACATCCTAGACAGGAGCTCGGAGCTGATCTACACTGGGGAAATGGCCTGGATCTACCAGCCCTATGGCCGCAACCAGCAGCGGGTCTTCTTCCTATTTGACCACCAGATGGTCCTCTGCAAGAAGGTAACCCCAACCTCTTCTTTCCTGAGGGAGATGGGAGATGGGCACCTCAGAAGTATAAGCCCCTTTCTCTCCATCATCCCCAGCTCGCAATGAAGTGGTCATTATAGTAGGTGGGAAAGATGCCAGTGGCTTCTAATTTTGTGATTCCTTCTTTAAATTTTGCTGTTTTCCCTCTTTGTCAGTTTTCATTTAAAAAATCTAGAATAAGACTCTTTTTTTCTCTTTCTTCTTGTCTTCCATGATGGCTGTCTCTGATCCTCCATCCATTGCCCTGTTACTTTAGTTATGCGTATGTTGTGTTATTTCCTTCCAGAGATGATTATATTGGAAATTATTTTGCTGCTTTGGGGAATTTTTCTTTTTTCTCCTTTCCTTTTATTTTCTTCCAGAGGAGGGGTAGAGATCCCCTTTCCTCTCTCCTCAGTCATCCACTAATGTTCCTACAGTTCTGAAGTTGTCCCCAACAGCTTTTTCCCCTGTATCATTTGTTTTTAATTATACCAGCCTTGACATACTCTGTTGTCCTCTGTGTCATAACTACTAGTTATTTATGTTGGTTTCATTGTATTCTGGGAGGATCAGGAATAAATAGAGTATAATAACGCTGGAGGGAGGACTTTTTCTGTTCAAGGAACTTTCCGCATTGGACCACTTTTTCTTGTACTGAAGGGCCAGACTTGGAGGATGAACCATCTGGGACTCAGAAACGTAACAATAGCAATAGAGATTAGGGATAGAGCAGAAAAGAGATGGGGATTTGAAACCAAAACACCTGGGTCCTAGGCTCTACTGTCTCTAACCTTGGGCCAGTTTTTTTAACTTTATGTTCTTATTTTCCTCAGTGCCAAATCAGGCTGATGATAGAATTCATCTCAAGAGGCGTTGAGAAGGACCACCTAAGGTAGTGGGAAGCAGTGAAGTATAGTGTTAAGAGCATGGGTTCTAGGGCCAGCCAGAAGGGCACCAATTTTTCCCATGAGCTGTGTGACTTTGGGCAAATTCTCTGTGCCTCACATTTGCAAAATGGAAATCATAATGGTATCCACATAGAAGAGAGCTTGTGATGGTTAAATGAAACAGTATAGTTGCAGTGCCTGGCACATGGTATTTAGTAAATGTTAGCTATTGATATTATTACTGTATATTTGGTGTTACTATTCATTCATTCAGCAAATCTTTTATGGGAGACAGTATATGCAGTAGTTAAATAAGCACAGATTTTAGAACCAGATAGTCTGGACTAAAGCCCAACTCTACCATTTAGTAGCTTTTGTTCCAGAGTAGGCTTCTTAACTGTTCTATCTACAGTTCCTCATAAAACGGGGTTATAACAGTACCTATCTTATAGGATTGTTGTGAAGATTATTTGTTAATAAATGCAAAACATTCAGCTGCCAAGGGATGAATACATAAAGAAAATGTGACGCACGCACGCACGCACACACACACACACAGGAATGCACACACACTATGGAATATTATTCAGCCTTAAAAGAAAAGGAGGAACTCCTGTCATTTGTGACAACATAGATGAACCTGGAGGACGTTATACTAAGTAAAATAAGACATAGAAAGGCAAATACCATATGGTCTCACTTCATGTAGAATCTAAAGCTGTTGAAGTCATAAAGGCAGAGAATAGAATGGTGGTTGCCAGGGACTGGTGCGATTTGGAAAATGGAGAGATACTGGTCAAAATGTGAAAACTTTTCATATGCAAGATGAATAAGTTTTGGTGAGCTAATATACAATGTGGTGCTTATCACTAACAATACTGTATTGTGTACTTGAAATTTGCTAAGAAGTAGATCTTAAGTGTTCTCATCACAAAAAAGTCACCATGTGAGATGATGTATATGTTAATTAGCTTGATTGTGGTGATCATTTCACAATGTATACATATATCAAAACATCACATTTTATACCTTAAATATATATAATCTTTGTCAATTATACCTCAATAAAGCTGGGGGGTAATGCAAAGCATTTGGAATAGTGTCTAGCACATGATATATGCTAAGTGTTAACTGTTGCCATTGTTGTTGCTGTTATTATTTTGTTATTAAGAATGTACCCTAAGTATTGGAATGCAGTAATGAGAAAAATAAGTCCAGTCCCATCCCCATGTGCCTTCTTCAGGCTCTGGAGAGAAAATCCAGGGTGGTCAAGGCTAGGGGTGGGCAGTAAATAGGGCCCCTCTCTAAAAAGACCTTACTGACAAGCAAGTGAGATAGGCTGCAATCCTTAAGAGTTGCATTCCCCAGATTGCAGCATCTGTCATTTATACAAAATGTTTTACAGTGTCTTACTAGACCCCATGAATACCCAGTGAGGCCAAATTCAATTATCTCCTAGTTGTTTGAATTATATAATGTCAGGAATTGGAGTAGGCTCCTTGCTGAATCCATGGCTAGGCTTGGTGCTTGTCTGCAGACTGCCAGGGACCTTCTGGAGAAGCACTGGTTCCCTTGATATCCTCCAGCTTGGGTGAGTGGAAAGGAAAAGGAGGAAGGCGGGCATGCTATTAGGTAGGGAACTTGTGATGACTGGGCATGCTATTAGGTAGGGGACTTGTGATGACCTAAATAGCACCTGTGGTGAGCACCTATTCACCATGTCCCTATGAAAGCACTCAGACCACCATTAACAAGTGGAATTTGGGCAGCCTGGTCCCAATGGGACCTTGGACAACCAGGGCTCCAGAGGGATTTGTCCCCTTGCCATGTGCAAAAAATGAGCAGAGAAACTTCTGAGGCTTTGTCAGCTGTTTTTCCCTGGGCAGCCCCTGAGTGAGGCAAGAGTAAGGAAGGTACACTACTGGGCACAGCTTAATGGGCAGACTATAAGCTGTGAAACAGAACTAATGTAACTCAGGAGTGTGGTGGCTGAGTTTAAGTTGTGTAATGGTCTTCATTATTGGTGCTAGCATTCAGAAAAGGGAAACTGCAATGACCTGAGTTGGAGGATGCAGTCAGGGAGGACTTGAGGAGGAAAAATGTGTAAATTTGACCTGGAGGCTGGAATGATTGTAATAAGAAGTATTGTTGGGGCAGGGAGGACATACTAGTGTGAGACTAAGTATAGATCTGTGACCACCCCCACCCTGAAAGAGTATATGGAATTTCCAAGGATGTAGAGGTAGCTATGTAAATTTTAAAATATTCAGTTACTTTTGCTTTGACTTATTTTTGTCACAATATTTAAATTATTTTGAAAGTTTAAATGGACCAAAGGAGGCAGTGAGATTTTTAGGTTCATCAAAGGAGTCTTAAAGTCCTACAAAAAATTAGTCTAGGACCAAGAAAGCTTGGCACTGTATTTATTAGACAAGGCTGACCTCATGACCTGGAAACTGCATGTTTAGATTTGAGTTTTACAACCATTTTAGAGAAAATTGAAGTTCAGAGAGATAAAATGGCTTGCCCGAGGCCACAGCTAGTAGGTTATACAGCTAGGAGTCTGTATAACTCACACTGTTTCCATGCATGTTTCATGCTGCTTTGTGGCCTTAGCTACGATTTCTGATGGGATTTTTTGAACAGTAGGTCATTCTTAATCATTCCTATCACATCACTAAAGTTGGCTTTATGACTAATCTGGTGCCTGAAAACTCACATCAACACTCTGGGGAGCTAGAAAGAGTAGGCAAAGGGAGAACCTTAATGACACATTTCTCTAGTCCTGTTCCCCTACCACAGAAGCAGAATTCTCTCAAGTTTCTTGTTATCATTAAATACCTAAAGAAACAATAGGAGTTTCAGTTGATGCTTTTAATTTAGCTCCAAGATCATGTACATCCTTTCATTTTTTTGGAAACTAGTAAAGGTTTTGAAGGCTGACAATGATTATGACACACCAACTCAGAGTTAAAGGGAGCTACAGGTGATGCTGGCCGGCTGGGTCCAGAGACCCAAAGAGGATCCTGCAGGACCAGCCAATAGTGTTCTTGGTTTCATGAAGGATGGAAATAAACCATGAGCCAACAAGAGGTGAAAGCAGAGTTTCCTGAAGATATACAGAGAGCAGATACAAACAGAGTGTCTGGGAGACTAAGAAAGGAAAGGAGGGAATCTCATCTTTGTTCAGGGTCTGAGGGGGTTTATTGAGGATGATGGTCTGATATACATGTCCTCTCAGGCATCTAGGTACCAGTTAGAACAAAGACAAGGGGACAGGTTTTATTCCTTGGAGCCAGGGGGCCTTGACATTGAGATGTCTAGCCATGGTTGTCTAGAATAAGCAAATGGTAGCTTTGTCCAGTCATTCTCACCTGGTCCTTCCATAGATGTTACCTATTCTAGAGATATTGGTAATTCCTGTCCCTTATAAGGAGAACATATGGTGTTTGCATTACAAATCATGTGTGAAGTGGGGTAGGGGTGCAGGTCCCAGCAAGAATAGAAGTAGGAAAAGGAGTAAAAAGCAGATTTTATAGAGTCCTTCAGTTTCCCTGTCTCACTGGCTGAAGTTAGGAATAGTGGGAGGTTTCACTGATTTGTGGAACATAAGGAATAGCATGGAGGACATTAGGAGGAGGAAGGGAAAAATGAAGGGGGTGGAATCAGAGGGAGAGATGAACCATGAGAGACTACGGACTTTGAGGAAAAAAATGAAGGTTTATGAGGGGAGGGGGGGTGCAAGGATGGGTTAGCCCGGTGATGGGGATTAAGAAGGGCATGTACTACATGGAGCACTGTGTGTTATAGGAAAACAATGAATCGTGGATCACTACATCAAAAACTAATGATGTATTGTGTGGTGACTAACATAACATAATAAAATAAAATTTAAAATATAAATAAATAAAAAAGGAATAGTGGGATTTTAAAGATACTAGCTGGGCTTCAAAAAAGCATGGATGTTATTAGAGAAACCCTTTCTGGAGAAATGAAAGAACTAAAATCTAACCAAGTCGAAATCAAAAAGGCTATTAATGAGATGCAATAAAAAATGGAGGCTCTAACTGCTAGGATAAATGAGGCAGAAGAGAGAATTAGTGATACAGAAGACCAAATGATGGAAAATAAAGAAGGTGAGAAAAAGAGAGATAAACAACTACTGGATCACAAGGGCAGAATTCGAGAGATAAGTGATACCATAAGATTGAAACAAAATTAGAATAATTGGGATCCCAGAAGAAAAAGAAAGAGAGAGGGAGGCAGAAGGTATATTGGAGCAAAGTGTAGCAGAGAACTTCCCTAATTTGGGGAAGGAAACAGGCATCAAAATCCAGAAAGCACAGAGAACCCCCCTCAAAATCAATAAAAATAGGTCACCCTGACATCTAATACTAAAACTTACAAGTCTCAGAGACGAAGAGAAAATCCTGAAAGCAGCTCGGGAGAAGAGATCTATAACCTACAATGGTAGAAACATCAGATTGACAACAAACCTATCCACAGAGACTTGGCAGGCCAGAAAGGACTAACATGATATATTCAGAGCACTAAAAGAGAAAAATGTGCAGCCAAGAATACTATATCCAGCTAGGCTGTCATTGAAAATAGAAGGAGAGATAAAAAGCTTCCAAGACAAACAAAACCTAAAGGAATTTGCAAACACGAAACCAGCCCTACGAGAAATATTAAAAGGGGTCCTCTAAACAAAGAGAGAGCCTAAAAGTAACATAGACCAGAAAGGAACACAGACAATATACAGTAACAGTCACCTTACAGGCAATACAAGGGCACTAAGGCATATCTTTCAATTGTTACGCTGAATGTAAATGGGGTAAATGCCCCAATCAAAAGATACAGGGTATCAGATCGGATAAAAAAACAAGACCCATCGATATGCTGTCTGCAAGAGACTCATTTTAGACCCCAAAACACCCCATATTGAAAGTGAGGGGGTGGAAAAATATTTACCATGCTAATGGACACCAAAAGAAAGCTGGGGTGGCAATCCTTATATCAGACAAATTAGATGTTAAAACAAAGACTGTAATAAGAGATGAGGAAGGATACTATATCCTAATTAAAGGGTCTATCCAACAAGAAGTTCTAGCAATTGTAAATATCTATGCCCCTAACATGGGAGCAGCCAATTATATTAAGCCAATTAATAACAAAAGCAAAGAAAAACACCAAAAACAAGATAATAATACTGGGGGACATTAACACCCCTCCTCACTGAAATGGACAGATCATCTAAGCAAAAGATCAACAAGGAAATAAACACTTTCAATGACACACTGGAACAAATGGACTTCACAGACATATTCAGAACATTCCATCCCAAAGCAACACAATACACATTCTTCTCTAGTGCCCATGGAACATTCTCCAGAATATATTATATCCTAGGTCATAAGTCAGGTCTCAACTGGTACCAAAAGATTGGGATCATTCCCTGCCTATTTTCAGACCACAGTGCTTTGAAACTAGAACTCAATCACAAGAGGAAAGTCGGAAAGAACTCAAATACATGGATGCTAAAGAGCATCCTACTAAAGAATGAATGGGTCAACCAGGAAATTAAAGAAGAACTAAAAAAATTCATGGAAACAAATGAAAATGAAAACACAACTGTTCAGAATCTTTGGGATGCAGCAAAGGCAGTCCTAAGAGGAAAGTATAGAGCAATACAAGCCTTTCTCAAGAAACAAGAAAGGTCTCAAATACACAACCTAACCCTACACCTAAAGGAGCTGGAGAGAGAACAGCAAATAAAGCCTAAACCCAGCAGGAGAAGAGAAATAATAAAGATCAGAGCAGAAATCAATGAACTAGAAACCAAAAGAACAGTAGAACAGATCAACGAAATTAGGAGCTGGTTCTTGGAAAGAATTAACAAGATTGATAAAAGCCTGGCCAGACTTATCAAAAAGAAAAAAAAAATGACCCAAATAAATAAAATCATGAATGAAAGAGGAGCGATCACAACCAACACCAAAGAAATACAAACAATTATAAGAACATATTATGAGCAACTCTATGCCAGCAAATTGGATAACCTGGAAGAAATGGATGCATTCCTAGAGCTGTATGATAAACTACTAAAACTGAAGCAGGAAGAAATAGAAAACCTGAACTGACCTATAACCACTAAGGAAATTGAAGCAGTCATCAAAAATCTCCCAACAAACAAAAGCCCGGGGCCAGATGGCTTCCCAGGGGAATTCTACCAAACATTTAAAGAAGAATTAATACCTATTCTTCTGAAACTGTTCCAAAAAATAGAAATGGAAGGAAAACATCCAAACTCGTTTTATGAGGCCACCATTACCTTGATCCCAAAACCAAAGACCCCATCAAAAAGGAGAATTACAGACCAATATCCTTGATGAACATGGATTCAAAAATTCTCACCAAAATACTAGCCAATAGGATCCAACAGTACATTAAAAGGATTATTCACCACGAACAAGTGGGATTTATCCCTGGGCTGCGAGGTTGATTCAACATCCACAAATCAATCAATGTGATACAATACATTAATAAAAGAAAGAACAAGAACAATATGATCCTCTCAATCGATGCAGAAAAAGCATTTGACAACGGAGAGCATCCTTTCTTGATCAAAACTCTTCAGAGTATAGGGATAGAAGGTACATACCTCAATATCATAAAACCATCTATGAAAAACCCACAGCAAATATCATTTTCAATGGGGAAAAACTGAGAACTTTCTCCTTAAGGTCAGGAACACGGCAGCGATGTCCACTATCACCACCGCTATTCAACATAGTATTAGAAGTCTTAGCCACAGCAATCAGACAACAAAAACAACAACAACAACAAAAAAGGCATCCAAATCGGCAAGGAAGAAGTCAAACTCTCACTGTTTGCAGATGATATGATAGTTTATGTGGAAAACCCAAAAGACTCCACCCCAAAACTGCTAGAACTCATACAGGAATTCAGTAAAGTGGCAGGATATAAAATCAATGCGCAGAAATCAGTAGCATTTCTATACACCAACAACAAGACAGAAGAAAGATAAATTAAAGAGTCGATCCCATTTACAATGTCACCCAAAACCATAAGATACCTAGGAATAAATCTAACCAAAGAGGCAAAGAATCTGTACTGAGAAAACTATAAAATAGGAAAGAAATTGAGGAAGAGATAAAGAAATGGAAAAATGTACCATGCTCATGGATTGGAAGAACAAATATTGTGAAAATGTTGATGCTACCTAGAGCAATCTACACATACAGTGCAATCCCTATCAAAATACCATCAACATTTTTCACAGAGCTGGAACAAACAATCCTAAAATTTGTATGGAACCAGAAAAAATCCCGAATAGCCAGAAGAATGTTGAAAAAGAAAAGCAAAGTGGGCGGCCTCACAATTCTGGACTTCAAGCTCTATTACAAAGCTGTCATCATCAAAACAGTATGGTACTGGCACAAAAACAGACACATAGATCAATGGAACAGAATAGAGAGCCCAGAAATGGACCCTCAACTCTATGGTCAACTCATCTTTGACAAAGCAGAGAAGAATATCCAATGGTGAAAGGACAGTCTCTTCAACAACTAGTGTTGGGAAAATTGGACAGCCACATGCAGAAGAATGAAACTGGACCATTTCCTTACACCACACACAAAAATAGACTCAAAATGGTTGAAAGACCTAAATGTGAGACAGGAGTCCTCCAACATCCTAAAGGAGAACACAGGCAGCAACCTCTTTGACCTCAGCCGCAGCAACGTCTTCCCAGAAACATCGCCAAAGGCAAGGGAAGCAAGGGCAAAAATGGACTATTGGGACTTCATCAAGATAAAAAGCTTTTGCACAGCAAAAGAAACAGTCCACAAAACCAAAAGACAACCGACAGAATGGGAGAAGATATTTGCAAATGACATATCACATAAAGGGCTAGTATCTAAAATCTATAAAGAACTTATCAAACTCAACACCCAAAGAACAAATGATCCAATCAAGAAATGGGCAGAAGACATGAACAGACATTTTTCCAAAGAAGACATCCAATGGCCAACAGACACGTGAAAATAGAATTTTTGGCATCAGGGAAATCCAAATCAAAACCTCAATGAGATACCACCTCACAGCAGTCAGAATGGCTAAAATTAACAAGTCAGGAAACGACAGATTTTGGCGGGGATGCAGAGAAAGGGGAACCCTCCTACACTGTTGGTGGGAATGCAAGCTGGTGCAGCCACTCTGGAAAACAGTATGGAGGTTCCTCAAAAAGTTGAAAATAGAGCTACCATATGACCCAGCAATTGCACTACTGGGTATTTACCCCAAAGATACAAATGTAGGGATCCAAAGGGGTACATGCACACCAATGTTTATAGCAGCAATGTCCACAATATCCAAACTGTGGAAAGAGTCTAGATGTCCATCAACAGTTGAATCGATAAAGAAGAGGTGGTATATATATATATAACACACTGCAATATTATGCAGCCATCAAAAAAACACAAAATCTTGCCATTTGCAATGATGTAGATGGAACTGGAGGATATTATGCTGAGCAAAATAAGTCAATCAGAGAATGACATGCATCATATGACCTCACTGATACGAGGAATTCTTTTTTTTTAAGTTTTTATTTATTTATTTGACAGACACAACGAGAGAAGGAACACAAGCAGGGGGAGTGGGAGAGGGCGAAGCAGGCTTCTGGCCAAGCAGGGAGCCTGATGTTGGGCTCGATTCCAGGATCCTGGGATCACGACCCGAGCCAGAGGCAGCCGCTGAACGACTGAGCCACCCAGGTGCCCCGATATGAGGAATTCTTAATCTCAGGAAACAAACTGAGGGTTGCTGGAGTGGTGGGGGATGGGAGGGATGGGGTGGCTGGATGATAGACATTGGGGAGGGTATGTGCTATGGTGAGTGCTGTGAGTTGTGTAAGACTGTTGAATCACAGACCTGTACCTCTGCAACAAATAATACATTATATGTTAAAAAAAAATGAAGATGATAGTAGGGAGGGAAAAATAAAGTGGGGGAAATCGGAGGGGGAGACGAACCATGAGAGACTATGGACTCTGAGAAACAAACTGAGGGTTCTGGAGGGGAGGGGTTGAGGAGATGGGTTAGCCTGGTGATGGGTATTAAAGAGAGCATGTACTGCATGGAGCACTGGGTGTTACATGCAAACAGTGAATCATGGAACACTACATCAAAAACTAATGATGTAATGTATGGTGATTAACATAACTTAAAAAAAAGAGGAATAGTGGGAGTTAAGGCTGCCTATTCTAGTCAGGTAGGTACCCACCTATTAGCTGTGTGGTTCAGACCTGGCTTCCCAGGTCTATGAGTTTTTGTATTAAGTATTTTAAGGCAGGTTTCAGGCCTTTATGAGATCAAACTAGATCACATCAATCCATTCTCCTTAGCTTGTCCTGCTTTTGTGGTTATATTGGACTGACAGGGCCCACTTTTTATGCACATGTCTCACAAAGTATTCCTAAGGATTGTGGAAGTCAGTGCATGGGAACCGCCCCATCCTTTTGGCCAGGATCGAGCTTGTCCATTTTGAGCATGGTCAAAGGAACCCAGGTTCTGAATTAGGCCTGGAGCAACATTGGCCTCTTCTGTATAGCTGACATTTTCCTCTCCTGTGAACTTGATGCCAGGAGCACCCAACAGATCAGAACCCATCTGTACTCAGCACAGCCTATTTTTATGCACAGTTATTATGGGAGGGAAAAGAACAATGTAGAGGTTGTTTTTTTTGCAAATCAATTCAACAACACCCATATTTCACAGCCTTGGACTTTGAGATTGGCAGAGCTATGTTGGGAATTCTTAAAGACAGCCTTCCCCAGACATACCAAAAAGCCCAGTTTACCACACAGTGTGAAGAGTTAGGATTGCAAAGGCAAATTCTTTGCAGGTAGCCTGCAACTGAGAAGTGAGGCATGCAAGGCACTTCAGCAGAAGGCAATTCAGCAGAATGGGAATAGTTTAACCAAACTGTATAATGTTAATAAAAATTAATGAGCATTTCTGATTCTTTCAAATTGTCTAAAAGGCCAAATATAAGCAGAGAGGAGGGAGAGTTGGTCAGAATGATTTGGCTAGTAGAAGATATCTGTCAGGACAGGGCTCATGGGACCTTCTTGGCCAGACTTAGCTACACCACATGTCCCAAGAGTAGATGTGTGTCACGGGCATGCTGTGAAGACACAACATGAGTTGTGTCTTTCCAGTGTCACCTTTATTCAATCATAAAGCAAAGTTAATCACAATTCTAAAGCAGGTTCAAGATTCCAAACCCAATGACATTTCACCGTGTGATTAAACTTGGCTTCTTACACAGCACACAGAGCAGGACATAAGACAAACCACACAACAAATAAGATAACAGAAGGGATATAGGAAGTCAGTCTGTGGGTGTGCAGTTGAGATAAGGACTCAGTCTGGTCTTGGTCAGCTCTCAGCACTTACTGCTTATTATGTTCAAGCAGTGAAGGATCTTGGTTCTGTTCAGAGATCAATCTGGCACAGTGTTCAGTGGCAGTTGCCTTTTTTAAGTGGTCAGACAGAGAGGTCATGTCTGAAGAGTCTGACAGTTGGCTGCAAAAATCCTCCCCTTTTTAAAGGGATTTAATTGGTTCAGGGTCCCTGCAGACCTCCTCTGGTTCAGCTCGTTATCAGTTCTGGGGTGTCAGCTCATGCTGGTCCCAGCAATATCTTATAGCTGAAGTACCTTTAACTACATGTATCATTGCATGACACAGGCCCCTGCTTGACATAAGAGACTCCATTTTGCTCTCTACAGTGTGCCCTCAGCGGGGAGTCAAAAGCAGTGCTAAGAGGAGGAGGGGCTGAAAGACCACTCTGAGAGATAGTTACTTAATCAGACCTTACATTCCACAGGTCCACAGGTCATTTCATCCATCTCTCTGTTTTTTTTTAATTCATAAAATATTTGACATTCAAAAAGATACATAAATTATATAGTGGGTACTTATGTACTTACTATCCAACTTAAGAAATAATTCATTACAGGGGCGCCTAGGTGGCTCAGTCATTAAGTGTCTGCCTTGGGCTCAGGTCATGATACCAGGGTCTGGGATCAAGCCCTGCATCAGGCTCCTTGCTCAGCAGGGAGCCTGCTTCTCCCTCTCCCACCACCCCTGCTTGTGTTCCATCTCTCGCTGTCTCTCTCTCTCTGTCAAAAAAATAAATAAAATCTTTAAGAAAAAAAAGAAATTATTCATTACAAATACATTCTTCCTCCTCTCCCTCTCTGCTCCTTCCCTTTCTTTTCCTTCCTTCCATCTTCCCATTATCCTCTCTGTACTCTTGAATTTGGCATGTGTCATTGTCATATTTTTGTATAATTTCTGTACATATGTATGCATACCTAAATATTATGTGGCATTTCTTTGTAGGTTTTTAAACCTCATATAAGTGGGATAGAGATGAGATAAAACTGTATAGAAAAGAAACCAGGGGAGTGATGAGCATGGGATTTTAGTTTGCTGTGGCATCATAGCCTTTTTAAATTTTTTAAAAATTTTTAATATTTTATTTTATTTAAATTCAATTAATTAACATATAGTATATTATTAATTTCAGAGGTAGAGTTCAGTGATTCATCAGTGGCATATAACACCCAGTGCTAATTACATCACGTGCCCTCCTTAATGCCCATCACCCAGTTACCCCATACCCCCACCCACCTCCCCTTCAGCAACCCTCAGATTGTTCCCTATAGTTAAAAGTCTTTTATGGTTTGTCCCCCTCGCTGATTTCATCTTTTTTTTAAAGATTTTATTTATTTATTTATTTGAGAGAGAGAGAGAGAGAGAGCATGAGAGGGGGCAGGGTCAGAGGGAGAGGCAGACTCCCTGCTGAGCAGGGAGCCCGATGTGGGACTCGATCCCGGGACTCCAGGATCATGACCTGAGCCGAAGGCAGTCGCTTAACCAACTGAGCCACCCAGGCGCCCCCTCGCTGATTTCATCTTATTATATTTTTCCCTCCCTTCCCCTATGATCCTCTGTTTTGTTTCTTAAATTCCACATGAGTGAAATCATATGATAATTATCTTTCTCTGGCTTATTTTGCTTAGCATAATATCCTCTAGTTCCATCCATGTCGATGTAAATGGTTAAGATTTCATTTTTTTGATGGCTGAGGAATATTTCATTGTGTGTGTGTGTGTGTGTGTGTGTGTGTGTGTGTGTGTGTGTGTGTGTACATACCATATCTTCTTTATTCATTCATCTGTTGATGGACATCTCAACTCTTTCCATAGTTTGGCTATTGCGGACATTGCTGCTATAAACATTGGGGTGCAGGTGCCCCTTTGGATCACTATGTTTATATCCTTTGGGTAAATACCTAGTAGTGTAATTGCTAGGTCATAGGGTAGCTCTATATTTAACTTTTTGAGGACCCTCCGTACTGTTTTCCAGAGTGGCTGTACCAGCTTGCATTCCCACCAGCAGTGTAAGAGGGTTTCCCTTTCTCCACATCCTCACCAACATTTTTTGTTTCCAGACTTGTTAATTTTAGTCATTCTGACTGGTGTGATGTGGTATCTCATTGTGGTTTTGATCTTTATTTCCCTGATACCTGAGTGATGTTGAGCATTTTTTTCATGTGTCTATTGGCCATTTTTATGTCTTCTTCGGAGAAGTGTCTGTTCAGCATCATAGCTTTTAAATTGGGTGGCAGGTTCACCAAAACTTAATGTATTATTAAAAGTAAGTAAGTAAATAAACAGAGAAATAAGAGCACCTTGTGTGGACTAATGATGAGTGTCTCATGGACTGAGAGTATTAATCCAATTCTATATACCAGAGAGTAAAACAATAATAAAAGATAGGCAATATACAGTTTGTATCCATCTACAACTTTTATTTTTCTCATGCAGTAAGATTTGTGAGATTCATTCAGTCGATATATGAAACTTTTTATTCACTCTTACCCCCCCTTCTCCTGCCAGACTTAGGCGTTCTCCAAAATTCCCCAGAATGCTAAGTGTTCAACCCTTTCCATGTAATCCTTCCTGGCCAGCAGCCTGTGGCCACCTTGCTACTATTACCACTCATCTCCACTCTGATATGCAGGTCTCCTTAGTCTGCTTGAATTCCCAAGTACACCCCAGGCAAACATCCAGCTTATTTCATACTTCTGGAAGGCTTGCAAATATTTTAGAAAAGAAAAGGCCCATGCTCGCAATGCTTGTGTGGCTTACTGCATCCTACTCCCCATATATGTGTCTTACAAACACACGTAAGGATTGATGCTGGGGTCTGAGACAGAGTCCTTGGATGTAGGACAAAGGCTTTCTCTAAGAGCATCTAGTTAACCAACCTATCAATGTCATACTGCTAAGCTAACCTGCCTACATTTGACCAAACCAACCCCTATTTGGTACTCCAAAACAATGGCAGTCTTAGCATCCTGTTATGCCCATGAGCCAACTTTCATGGTACCTACTGTCCACATACCTCCAGTTAAAAGCCTTTTCTTCCTTCCTACCTAGGACCTGATCCGAAGAGACATCCTGTACTACAAAGGCCGCATTGACATGGATAAATATGAGGTAGTTGACATTGAAGATGGCAGAGATGATGACTTTAATGTCAGCATGAAAAATGCCTTCAAGCTTCACAACAAGGAGACTGAGGAGGTACATCTATTCTTTGCCAAAAAGCTGGAGGAGAAGATACGCTGGCTCAGGGCTTTCAGAGAAGAGAGGAAAATGGTACAGGAAGATGAAAAAATTGGTAAGTGACCTGAGAGGAGAAAGAAGAATATGGCTATGAAGAACATAGAGGATTTGAATTAGTTTTCATTTTTCTAGAAGCAGAGGGAAGATTTCTGTTGCAAACTGACCTAATCCATTTTGATGGTTTCTTTTATTAGGTCCTTTTTGGCAGATACCAGTAGTTTCTACTAGTCAGAGTTAAGTGAGAGTTATAATTTGCCCTCCCTTACAGTCTCATGACTAGATAAGACTATTACACTGGAAGCAAACCTCAGTCTCAATTCTCCCAAACATACAAACATTTATTAACAAACAAACACAAAAGCAGTCATACAACCTGTTCTGTAATCTCAGTGAAGTCCCAGTTTTGTTCTTAGATACATGGCAGCATCTTCTGTGAAGAGGTTAGTCAAGAAAGAGCTGGTGATATTATAGCAACAGGCTTCAGCTAACTTTCTAGTTGGAGTCTGGTGACAAAATCCTCTGATGGGGGACAAGACATAACACCTGTTTTCAATCTTG
Source organism: Zalophus californianus (assembly GCF_009762305.2). Taxonomy (NCBI): domain Eukaryota; kingdom Metazoa; phylum Chordata; class Mammalia; order Carnivora; family Otariidae; genus Zalophus; species Zalophus californianus. The sequence goes on from NC_045612.1 coordinate 78,828,249, forward strand.
AGTTTAAGGCTTCCTTCTGAAGGGTAAAAGCTATAGGACTCACTGGATTTTTATACCCAGGTCTTGTGAGGGCTAAAGAGCCCTCAAGACATTTGTGACTAGTTCACATCTTGAATAACATTAATTTTACCAATGAAAATTCATTTTTAACATGTGTTAGGCTAATTAGGCCTCCTGCATTAAAGTGACTAAACTGCTGGGAGTAGTGGTCTCTGGAGCAAAGACTTCTGAGTGTTTAATGTGTTAACAAATCACCTCTTGAGTGTACATGCCTGATTAAGGCATTTCAGATGTTAACTAAATGCTCCTAGAGCATAGATTAAAATTAATGCACATGCATATATCACACTTTCTGTATGAAAGCATTTTAAAATAAATTGCAGAAGATATAACGGGGTCTAAAACCATGATCACTTGCATGATTCAGTCACACTAAACCATAATTTTTTTGGCTTTAAGTAGGTTGTTCCCCTTTTCCAGAGGGTATATAACTAGCAGAGAGATTTTTCATGCTGCTTTCGAACTGTGGGATTTAGGTGCCATTGACTATAGCTTTGTGGTTTACAAAGTACTATCTAGTCTCTTGCTCGTGGTCCTGCCATTCTAGCATAAAAATACCAAACAGCCAGGCTTTGTAATTCCTTGAGAAGACACAGTTTCTGTTTCTGCCCCACTCTTAATGAGAGTAGAATTTTATATTAAAACACGTGTATGCTCAAGCTGGTAGAAACTGCCTCTAGAAAAATGGGCCTACCCATTGAGTCCTGGTGCAAATGGATTCTTCTCTCCTTCAGTGTTGGGCATTTAAATGGTTCAGAGATAAGGAAGGATGATCAGAAAGACACTACTTAGTCTAATCCTAGTTCTCTCCTCAGGTTTTGGGTAGAGTGCACATTAGTAATTCACTTTGAGTCCCATTGAAGCCAAATAGCTTTTAGTATATGAGCACTGCAGTTAGACATGATGTAGAGTGGTACAGAAATGCTACTGGGCTTCTTCTTTCAGTGGCAGGCAGCAGCAGCCTCTGATACCACCTAGGTTGTTAGACCTATTAAAGGTATTGTCTTAATGTGCTTTATGCAGACCCTAGATCAACTAGAAGATCCCCACCATTCCGTCTGGTTCCAGTGTTATATTTCCCACACAATGCCCTAATAACCTGTAACTTGAAGAATCTGCTTCTAATAAAAAAGCTTCCAGAAATTACATTCTTTTTTAAAATTTTGTTTAAAGTTTTAATTTAAATTCCAGTTGGTTAACATACAGTGCAATATTAATTTCAGGTGTACAATTTAGTGATTCCACACCTATACACAACACCATATGCTCATCACAACAACTCTATTCCTTAATCCCCATCACCTATTTAACCCCTCCACCAGACCACCTCCCCTCTGGTAACAATTGCTTTGATCTCTATAGTTAAAAGGTCTCTTTTTGGTTTCCTTCTCTCTTTTATCCCCCTATGATCATTTGTTTTGTTTCTTAAATTCCACATATGAATGCAATCATATGGTATTTGTCTTTCTCTGATTTATTTCACTTAGCGTAACATACTCTAGCTCCATCCACAGTGTAGTTACACACACACACACACACACACACACACAAAATGGAATATTACTCAGCCATAAAAAATAACGAAAACTTGTCATTTGCAATGACATGGATGGAGCTACAGAAATTACTTTCTGACAAACCTGTTATCTTTTATAAAACATTTTTTTCTAATTATAATAATAGCAATTTATTGTAGGCAATTTTGGAGAAAAACACAGAAAAATACAAGACAAAACTAAAAATCACATAAAAACATCCTACCCAGAGAGAGAGAACTTTTGTAAATATTTTATATATTTCCTTCCTGTTCTTTTGTGTATAAATAAAATACTAGGACTAAGATGGCTGAATCTATCTTTATGTCTCCCCCCAACCTCTACCTCTCCATGATGAACAGTTCTAAATTTATATGCTCATTTTACACTTAAAATCATACCATTAACCTTTCCCTAAATCATTTCTTTTTTTAAATTTTATTTTATTTAAATTCAATTAATTAATATATAGTGTATTACTAGTTTCAGAAGTAGAGTTCAGTGATTTATCAGTGGCATACAACAACCAGTGCTAATTGCATCACGTGCCCTCCTTAATGCCCATCACCCTGTTATCCCATCCCCCCATCCTCCTCTCCAACAACCTCAGATTGTTTCCTATAATTAAGGGTCTCTTATGGTTTGTCTCCCTCTTTAATTTCATCTCATTTTGTGTTTCCCTCCCTTCCCCTATGTTGATCTGTTTTGTTTTGTAAATTCCACATATGAGTGAAATCATATGTATTTGTCTTCCTCTGACTGACATATTTCACTTACAATAATATCCTCTATTTCCATCCATATCATTCATACATACATACATACCACGTCTTCTTTATCCATTCATCTGTTGGTGGACATTTGGGCTCTTTCCATAGTTTGGCTATTGTGGACATTGCTGCTATAAACATTGGGGTGCCCCTTCAAATCACTAAATTTACATCTTTTGGATAAATATCTAGTAGTGCAATTGCTAGGTCGTAAGGTAGCTCTATTTTTAACTTCTTGAGGAACCTCCATATAGTTTCCCAGAATGGCTGTACCAGCTTGCATTCCCACCAACAGTGTAAGAAGGTCCCCCTTTCTCCACCTTCTCACCAACATCTGTTGTTTCCTCAGTTGTTAATTTTACCAGTCTGACTGGTGTGATATGGTATCTCATTGTGGTACTGATTTGTAGTTCCCTGATGCCAAGGGATATGCAGCACTTTTTCATGTGTCTTTTGGCCATTTGTATGTCTTCTTTGGAGACATGTCTGTTCATGTCTTCTGCCCATTTCTTGACTAGATTTTTTTGTTTTTTGGGTGTTGAGTTTAATAACTTCTTTACAGACCTTGGATACAAGTCCTTTATCTGATAAGACATTTGCAAATATCTTCTCCTATTCTGTAGGTTGTCTTTTGGTTTTATCAACTGTTTCCTTTGCTGTGCAGAAGCTTTTTATCTTGATGAAGTCCCAAGAGATCATTTGTGCTTTTGTTTCCCTTGGCTTTGAAGACATCTCTAGCAAGAAGTTGCTATGGCTGAGGTCAAAGAGGTTGCTGCCTGTGTTCTTCTCTAGGATTTTGATGGATTCCTATCTCACATTTAGGTCATTCATCCATTTTGAGTTTGTTTTGTGTGTGGTGTAAGAAAATGGTCCAGTTTCATTCTTCTGCATGTGGCTGTCCAATTTTCCCAACACCATTTGTTGAAGAGACTGTTCTTTTTCCATTGGATAGTCTTTCCTGCTTTGTTGAAGATTAGTTGACCTTAGAGTTGAGGGTCCATTTCTGGGTTCTCTCTTCTCTTCCATAGATCTATGTGTCTGTTTTGTGCCAGTACCATACTGATTTGATGATTATAGCTTTGTAATATAGCTTGAAGTCTGGAATTGGTTGTCACCAGCTTTGGTTTTCTTTTTTGACATTCCTTTGTCTATTTTGAGTCTTTTCTGGTTCCATACAATTTTTAGGATTGTTTGTTCCAGCTCTGTGAAAATTGCTGATGGTATTTTGATGGGGATTGCTTTGGATGTGTAGATTGCTTTGGATAGCATAGGCATGTTCCTCCAATCCATGAGCATGGAATGTTATTTTCATTTTTTTGTGTGTTCCTCAATTTCTTTCATAAGTGTTCTATAGTTTTCAGAGTACACATCCTCACCTCTTTGGTTAGGTTTATTGGTATCTTGTGGGTTTTGGTGCAATTGTAAGTGGGATCAATTCTTTAATTTCTCTTTCTTCTGAAAAATGAGAATTACAGAACAATATCCCTGATGAACATGGATGCCAAAATTCTCACCAAGATATAGTACCTAATAGGATCCAACAGTACATTAAAAGGATTATTCACCACGACCAAGTGGGATTTACTCCTGGGTTGCAGCAATGGTTCAACATCTGCCTATCAATCAGTGTGATATACCACATTAATAGAAGTAAAGACAAGAACCATATGATCCTCTCAATTGATATAGAAAAAGCATTTGACGAAATACAGTATCCTTTCTTTTTAAAATTTTTTTATTATTATGTTATGTTAATCACCATACATTACATCATTAGTTTTTGATGTAGTGTTCCATGATTCATTGTTTGCATATAACACCCAGTGCTCCATTCAGTACCTGCCCTCTTTAATACCCATCACCAGGCTAACCCATCCCCCACCCCCCTCCCCTCTAGAACCCTCAGTTGGTTTCTCAGAGTCCATAGTCTCTCATGGTCCATCTCCCCCTCCTATTTCCCCCCCTTCATTCTTCCCCTCCTGCTATCATCATCTCCTTCTTCTTCTTCTTCTTCTTCTTCTTCTTCTTCTTCTTCTTCTTCTTCTTCTTCTTTTTCTTCTTCTTTTAACATATAATGTATTATTTGTTGCAGAGGTACAGGTCTGTGATTTGACAGTCTCACACAATTCACAGCACTCACCATAGCACATACCCTCCCCAATGTCTATCACCCAGCCACCCCATCCCTCCCACCCCCCACCACTCCAGTATCCTTTTTGATTAAAGCTCTCTACAGGGTAGGGATAGAGGGAAAATACCTCAATATCATAAAAGCCATTTATGAAGAAAAGTCAATATCATCCTCATTGGGGAAAAAAATGAGAGCTTTCCCCTAAGGTCAGGAACATGAAAGGGATGTCCACTCTCACCCCTGCTGTTCAACAGAGTACTGGAAGTCCTAGCCTCAGCAATCAGAAAACATAAAGAAATAAAAGGCATCCAAAAGACAAAAAAGAAGTCAAACTTTCACTCTTCACAGATGACATGATACTCTATGTAGAAAACCCAAAGACTCCACCAAAAAATTGCTAGAACTCATACAGGAATTCAGCAAAGGGGCAGGATATAAAATCATTGCATAGATGTCAGTTGCATTTCTATATCCTAAATCACTTAATTTTTTTTATTATGTTCAGTTAGCCACCATATATTACATCATTAGTTTTTGATATAGTCTTCAATGATTCATTAGTTGCCTAAAACACCCAGTGCTCACCCCAACACATGCCTTCATTAATACACATCACCCGGCGACCCCATCACTCTATGCCCCTCCCCTATGAAACCCTCAGTTTATTTCCCAGAGTCCATAGTCCCTCATGCTTTGTATCCCCCTCTGATCCCCCCCCGTAGGTTCCCCCCCTTTCCCTAAGCTCTTCTGTGCTATGCCTTATGTTCCACATATGAGTGAAACCCTATGATAATTGTCTTTCTCTGCTTGACTTATTTCACTTAGCATAATCCCCTCCAGTTCCATCCATGTCAGTGTGAATGGTGGGTATTCATCCTTTCTGATGGCTGAGAAACATTACATTGTATATATGTACCACATATTCTTTATCCATTCATCTTTGGAAGAGCAGCTCAGCTCCTTCCACGGTTTGGCTATAGTGGACATTGCTGCTATGAACATTGGGGTGCAGGTGGCCGTTCTTTTCACTACATGTGTATCTTTGGGGTAAATACCTAGTAGTGCAATTGCTGGGTCATTGGGTAGCTGCATATTTAACATCTTGAGGAACATCCATACTGTCTTCCAAAGTGGCTGTACCAGTTTGCCTTTCCATCAACAGTGTAAGAGGGTTCCCCTTTCTCCACCTTTTTGCAAACATTTGTTGTTTCCTGCCTTGTTAATTTTTGCCACTCTAGCTGGTGTAAGATGGTATCTCATTGTGGTTTTGATTTGAATTTCCTTGATGGCTAGTGATATTGAACATTTTTTCATGTGTCTGTTAGCGATTTGTATTTCTTCTTTGAGAAGTGTCTATTCATGTCTTCTGCCCATTTTTTGACTGGATTATTTGTTTTTTGGGTGTTGAGTTTGAGAAGTTCTTTATACATCTTGGATATCCGCCCTTTATCTGTAAGGTCATTTGCAAGTATCTTTTCCCATTCTGTGGGTTGCCTCTTAGTTTTATTGACTGTTTCTTTTGCTGTACACAAGCTTTTTATTTCTGTGAAGTCCTGAAAGTTCATTTTTGCTTTTGTTTCCCTTGCCTTTGGAGACGTGTCTTGGAAGAAGTTGCTGTGGGCAATGTCAAAGAGGTTACTGCCTATGTTCTCCTCTAGGATTTTGATGGATTCCTATCTCTCATTGAGGTCTTTCATCCATTTGGAGTTTATCTTTGTGGATGGTATGAGACAATGGTCCAGTTTCCTTCTTCTGTATGTGGCTGTCCAATTTTCCCAGCACCACTTATTAAAGAGACTGTCTTTTTTGCATTGGATATTTTTTCTATTTCACAAAGATTAGTTGACCGTAGAGTTGAGGATCCATTTCTGGAGTCTCCAATCTGTTCCATTGATCTACATGTCTGTTTTTGTTCCAATACCATGGTGTCTTGGTGATCATAGCTTTGTAATATAGCATGAAGTAAAGTAACATGATGCCCCCAGGTTTGTTTTTCTTTTTCAACATTCCTTGGTGATTCAGGGTCTTTTCTGATTCATACAAATTTTAGGATTGTTTGTTCCAGCTCTTTGAAAAATGCCAATTATATTTTAATATGGGTAGCATTGAAAATGTAGATTGCTCTATGCAGCATAGACATTTTAACAATGTTTGTTCTTCTAGTCCATGAGCGTGGAATGTTTTTCCATCTTTTTGTGTCTTCCTCAATTTCTTTCATAAGTGTTCTGTAGTTTCTAGAGTACAGATGCTTTACCTCTTTGGATAGGTTTATTGCTAGGTATCTTATGGTTTTTGGTGCTATTGTAAATGGAATAAATTCCTTAATTTCTCTTTCTACACTTACATTGTTAGTATATCAAAAAGCAACTGATTTCTGTGCATTGATTTTTGTATCCTGCCATATAGCTGAATTGCTGTATGAGTTCTAGTAATTTGTGGGTAGAGTCTCGTGGATTTTCCATATAAAGTATGGTGTCATCTGTGAAGAGAGGTTTTTACTTCTTCTTTGCCAATTTGAATGCCTTTTATTTCTTTTTATTTTCTGATTGCTGATGCTAGGACTTCTATATTGAAGCAATACTCAGTACAAATTGAATACTATATTGAGCAATAGTGGTGAGAGTGGGCATCCCTGTTGTGTTCCTGACCTTAAGGCAAAGCTCTCAGCTTTTCCCCATTGAGAATGATATTCAGTGTAGGCTTTTCATACATGGTTTTTATGAAATTGAGGAATGTTCCCTCTATCCCTACACTCTGAAGACTTTTAATCAGGAAAGGATTCTGTATTTTGGTAAATCCTTTTTATACATCAATTAAGAGGATCATATGGTACTTGTCTTTTCTTTTATTAATGTGCTCTATCACGCTGATTGTTTTGTGAATGTTGAACCACCCTTGCATCCAAGGAATAAATGCTACCTGGTCGTGATGGATAATTCTTTTAATGTACTCCTGGATCCTATTGGCTAGGATCTTGTTGAGTATTTTGACATCCATGTTCATCGAGGATATTGGTCTGTAATTCTCCTTTTTGATGGGGTCTTTGCCTGGTTTGGGGATCAGGGTAATGCTGGCCTCATAGAATGAGTTTGGATGTTTTCCTTCCATTTCTATTTTTTGGAACAGCTTCAGTAGAATAGGTATGATTTCTTCTTTAAATGTTTGTTCGAATTCCCCTGGGAAGCCATCTGGCCTTCGACTCTTGTTTTTTCAGAGGTTTTTGATTACTGCTTCAAATTCCTTACTGGTTATTGGTCTGTTCAGATTGTCTGTTTTTTCCTGTTTCAGGCTTGGTAGTTGCTAAGTTTCCAGGAATGCATCCATTTCTTCCAGATGGCCTAGTTTGTTGGCATATAGCTGCTGGTAGTAAGTTCTAATAATTGTCTCTATTGTTTCTATTTCATTCATGATTTTATTAATTTGGGTCCTTTCTCTTTTCTTTTGGATAAGTCTGGCCAGAGGTTTATCAACTTTAATTCTTTCAAAGAAACATCTTCTAGTTTCATTGATCTGTTCTATTGTTCTTCTAGTTTCTATTTCATTGATTTCTGCTGTAATCTTTATTATTTCTCTTCTCCTGCTTGGTCTAGGCTTTATTTGCTATTCTTTCTCCAGATCCTTTAGCTGTAAGGTTAGCTTGTGCATTTGATTTTTCTGACTTTTTGAGAGAAGTTTGGATGGCTATGTTATGTCCCTCTAAGGACCACCTTTGCATTATCCCATAGGTTTTGGACTGATATGTTTTCATTTTCATTGGTTTGCATGATTTGTTTAAGTTCTTTAATTTCCTGGTTGACCCATTCTTTAGCAGGATGCTTTTTAACCTCTATGTGTTTGTGTTCCTTTCAAATTTTTCCTTGTGGTTGAGTTCCTGTTTCAATGCATTGTGGTCTAAAAATATGCAGGGAATAATCTCAGTCTTTTGGTATCAGTTCAGACCTGATTTGTGACCCAGTATGTGATCTATTCTGGAGAAAGTTCTGTGTACACTTGAGAAGAATGAGCATTCTGTTCTTTTAGGATGGAATATTCTTTATATATCTACAAAGAACATCTAGTCCAGTGTTTCCTTCAAAGCTCTTGTTCCTTTGTTGATCTTCTGCTTAGATGATCTGTCCACTGCTGACAGTGGAGTATTGATGTCTCCTACTATTAATGTATTATTATCAATATGATTCTTTATTTTGGTTAACAGTTGGCTTATGTAGTTGGCTGCTCCCATGTTGGAGGCATAGATATTTACCATTGTTAGATTTTCTTGTTGGAAAAACCCTTTAAGTATGTTATAGTGCCCCTCTATATCTCTTACTACAGCCTTTGGTTAAAATCTGTCTGATATGAGAATTGCTACCCCAGCTTTCTTTTGAGGTCCATTGGCATGATAAATGGTCCTCCATCCTCTCACTTTCCTTCTGGAGGTTTCTTTAGGTTCAAAATGAGTCTCTTGTAATCAGGATCCTGTCTTTTTTATCCAATCTGCAACACTGTGCCATTTCATGGGAACATTTAGGCCATTCACGTTGGGAGTGAAATATATTGATTTTGAAAGATATTAATTTACTGCCATCATATTGCCTATAAAGTCCCTGTTTCTATAGATTGTCTCTGTAAATTTCTGGTCTATATTACTCTTGGGGTCTTTCTTCTTTTATAGAACACCCCCTTAATATTTCATGCAGGGCTGGCTTGGTGGTCACATATTCTTTCAGTTTCTGCGATTCTTGGAAGCTCTTTGTCTCTCTGTCCATTTTGAATTACAGCCTTGCTGAATAAAGTGTTCTGGGCTGCATGTTCTTCTCATTTATTACCCTGAATAGGTCTTGCCAACCATTTTTGGCTTGCCAGGTCTCTGTGGACAGGTTTGACATTATTCTGATGTTCCTCCCTCTGTACTTAAGAAATCTCTTTCCCTGGCTGCTCTCAGCATAGCTTCCTTGGCTCTAAGATGTGCAAGTTTCAGTATTATATGCCGGGGTGTTGGTCTATATTTATTAATCTTGGGAGGGGTCCTCTCTGCCTCTTGGACTTGAATGCTTGTTTCCTTCCCCAGGTTAGGGATGTTTTCAGCAATGATTTGCTCAAATATACCTTCTAGTCCTCTCTCTCCACCCCCTCAGGGGTCCCAATAATTCTGACATTGGATCATTTCATGGTGTCATTGATCTCTCTAATTTTTATCTCATGGGCTTCTAGCTGCTTATCCCTATCCTCCTCATCTTCCTTCCTTTCCATCAGCCAATCTTCTAGATCACTATTTCATTCTTCTGTCTTATTTACCCTGCCTGTTAGAGTATCCAGTTTAGACTGCATCTCATTCACGGCATTTTTATGTTTGGCCTGATTAGATCCCATTTCTGCCCTTAGAGATTTTATATTGTCACTATTGCTTTATTCAAGCCTAGCCATTGACTTCATAATTGCTACCCCGAAGTCTACCTCTGACATCTTGCTTCTGTCCATATCCATTAGATCTGTGGCAGAGGCCGTTGTCTCTGGTTCTTTTCTTTGTTGTGAGTTCCTCATCCTAGTCATTCTGTTGAGGGATGGTTGAACGAATGTACAGATTCCAAAATATCAACCATGACCCAAGCAAAATGTACCCTTGGAGAATATGGAGCAGTTGGAAGCCACCACTGAAAAGACATAGCCAATGTGAAACACAAGATTAAAATTTATAAAATAAAATAATTTCAAAAGGGGGTGAGGGGAAAGGGGGACATAATCTCTCAGTGTGGACAAATTAGGGTTTTTCAGTTGTTCCTGGCTGTATTTGGGTCTGTTTGTTAGAGGATACTACTTCCCAAAATTACAGGGAAAGTATAACTTGTGTGTATACACACACACACACACACACACACACCCCTACAGGTAATGAATGAATGAATGAATAGGGAAAAAAGGACTACAATGAAGCATATATCTATAAAAAATATAGGTGTGAAAAAGTACAAGTTAAAAGTTACTATGAAATCTAAGTTGGTATATTAAACATCTAGTTGAAATGAGAAAAATGTGAAAAGAAAAAAACAGAAGAAGCTAAGGGAAAGAATAAAAAGAAAAAGAGAGTTGTATCTGAAAACTAAACAAGCCGTGAGGCAAAGCCTGGAGTTCAAAATACTATTTTCCCCTGATGTTGGGATTTTACAGTCTTATGGGGACCGTAGGGTTGTCCTCCTCTTGTTCTTCCAGCCTGTCTTCTTGGGGAGAGTCCTGCCATACTGTTTCTCAGGCAACCCTGCTTGGGCAGAGTTGCCCTGCCCCCTCTTGAAGGGTGCTTGGCTCAATGGAAACTGTTTTTTTGAGCTTTTGTTCTCTGGAGGCTTTCTGTACCTCTTCTGAGAGAGCAAAAATGGCCGCACCCAAACCTCTGTCCCAGTGTGGAGAAATCAAAGTCTGCACTCTTCACTAAACCCTCCTGGGACACAGTCTCCATTTCTATATGCGCCACTGAAAACCACAACCTCCTGCGGTGCATGCCCACAGTGACTCTCTCAGAGGTTGTCCCAGGTGCCTGGTCATGTTCCTGCCCTTTGTGCTTCTAAAACCATGAGTGACCGTGCAACCCACATCTCCTGGATCCCATCTGGGTCCTGCTCTAAGGCCCTTTCCAGGCCACTAGTGCTCTGAGAGTTTTTTTCCTGGTCCCCAGCAGGACGCTTTTGCGCTCCAGTGTTATATCACTTTCTGGGAGCCAACTTATGGAAGCTCACTCCCCCTTCTGTTTATCTTCCAATAGCTACCTGAAGATTCATGACTCCACCCTTCCTACCTGGTGACAGGTGGTGTTTTTCTGCTTGTAGAGATCCAGATATATATTCTTACATCTCAGGCTGATTTTGTGGGTGTTCAGGATGGTTTGGTAGATATCCAGCTAAATTTAGGGGACCGGTTGAAATGGGGTCCCCTACTCCTCTGCCATCTTTCCTCTCCAGAGCTCACTTAATATTTTTAATCATTATTTTTATGGCTGTCTTATAAATTTGCCATAATTTTCTGGTTTTCTTTTAATTTTCACTTTTAATGGTAAAATGAATACATGGCCTTAATAACCATTTAAACACATACCAAAATTTAATAAAGTTTAGCATTATTTTCCCTTCTCTATCACTCCTATGCTATGTGAGATAATCAGTATAAGTGTGGTTTGCCTATTTCCATACTTATGTTCATATAAGCATATATACAGATAAGACTTTTTAAAAACTTTTTTACTTACAAAAATTATACCAAACATATTACTCTGTAACTTGTTTTTTTTTTTAACTTAATTTATCACACGTAACTCTCCAAGTGAGGAATATAGAATCAAACTATAACTCCTTCTATCAGTCAGGGTTCAACCTGAGAAGCATAACTCATAGGAGATGCATTATTAAGAGATTTATTCTAGGAATTGGCTTATGTGATTACAAAACCTGGCTAAGCAACTCCAATATCTGTGGAGCAGACAATCAGAATGCAAGATCATGAGCAGGCTCAAACTCATGGGCATAGTCCAAAGCTGTCATCTATAGGCAGGAAGATCATGAGAAGGATGGGACTCCACATACATGGGCTAAAGCTGAGGCAGGATTTCTTCTTCTTTGTGGGGAGACCTCTACCCTTTTTTTTTAAAGTGGTAAAAACACCATGAACTCTATGCTCTTAACACATTTTTAAGTGCATAATATAGTAATATTAATTGTAGGCTCAGTGTTATACAGCAGATCTATAGAACTTATTCATATCTTGTATAAATGGAACTAGAGCCTTGATAGAATTGCTTTGAATTTGTAGATGCCCTTCAACAGAATGGATATTTTAACAATATTAAGTCTTCCAGTACAAAAACAAAACAACAACAACAACAAAAAGCAACAAAAAACTAAAGACCAGTATCCCCAATGAACACACATGAAACGATCTTTGATAAAACAGCAACAACCAGAATTCAGCAGCATAATAAAAGGATCATACACAATGACCAAGTCGGATTTGTCCCTGGGATGCAATAATGGCTTAACATATGCAAATCAATTAATGTGATACAATAAATTAAATATAGAAATCACATCATCATATCTATAGATGTAGGAAAAAGATTTGACAGTTTATCCTTTCCTGATAAAAAAGACTCACAACAAACTCTGTATAGAAGGAATTTACCTGAACATAATAAAGGCCATATATCAAAAGGCCCGTGGCTAACATCATACTCAAGGGGGAAAAACTGAAAGCTTTTCCTCTTAGATCAATGACAAGAAAAGGATGCCCATTTTCACCACTTCTATTCAACATAGCAGTGGAAGTCCCAGCCAGAGGAAATTAGGCAAGAAAAAAATAAAAAGCATCTAAATGGGAAAGGAAGAAGTAAAATTATTCTTGTTTGTAGATGACATTATTTTATATATAGAAAACCTTAAAGACTCCTCAGAAAAAAACTTTTATATTTAATAAATGAATTCAGTAGAGTTGATGGGTACAAAATCAACATACAAAAATCAGTCGTGTTTCTATACACTAACAATGAACTATCTGAAAAAGAAATAAGCAAACAGTCCCAATTATAATCATATAAAAATGGATGTGATTATATTTAGGAATAAACTTAACCAAGGAGGTGAAAGACTTGTACACCAAAAACTATAAAACCTTGCTGAAAGAAATTAAAGAACATATAAATAAATAGACTTAATATTGTTAAAATGTCCATTTTACCCAGTGCCAGCTATAGATTTAATGTGATCTTATCAAAACCCCAGTGGTATTTTTTTCTACAGAAATAGAAATAACAATCCTAAAATTCATGTGGAACCACAAAAGACCCATCATAGCTAAAGATATTTGAGAGAGGAGAACAAAGCTGGAGGTATCATATCAAAATATATTACAAAGCTACATTAATTAAAACACTATGGTACTGGCATAAAGACAGGATATAGACTAATGAAATAGGATAGAGAGCCTAGAAATAAACCCACACATATACAGTCAACATATGTTTGACAGTAGTACTAAGAATGCACAATTGGGAAAGGATGGTTTCTTCAATAAATTGTGCTGGGAAAACTGGGTATCCACAGGCAAAAGAATGAAATGAATTCCTATCTTACACCATACATGAAAACTAACTCAAAATGTATCAAAGACTTAATTGTATGACCCAAAACTGTGAAACTCCTGGAAGAAAACATAGGGAAAGAGCTTCTTGGCATTGATCTTGGCAATGATTTTTTTTGGATATGACACCAGAAGCACAGTCAACAAAGCAAAACTACAGCAAAATAAAATTATTTTGCACAGCAAAGGAACAGAAGGAAAAGGCAACCTATGGCATCAGAGAAAATATTTGCAAATGATATATTTGATAGGAGGTTAATTTCCAAAATATGTAAGGAACCCTTACAACTCAATAGCAAAATATCAAATAACTTAATTTTAAAAATGGACAAAGGACTTGAATAGACATTTCTGTTACTTCATTACTTTTTGCTATTTGATTTTTTCTTCCTTTTGAAACTTTTCTTTAAAAAATTTTCTTATTATAATCTCTTATCTTTTGACTCATTATTTCCTTGTCTATGTTTCTGCTTTTGGTTGTGAAATATTTTTCCACTTCACACCATACTTTATTCATCCATTCTTCATTTAACAGCCTCTTAACTCACGTTCTCATTTTTTTTGCCCCATATACTATGAAATGCATTGTTATAGCTAAATATTTGTTCAAGTTCTCACCATTTATTTGTTTGCTGTTCAAGACTTTTGATCTATCTTGCCAAAATTACTCCTTCAGAAAATTTGTACTAATTTGTACATTTAAGAAAGTTCTATGATTTTTTATAACAGTCATGTATTTTTATGTTATAGGCTTTGAAATTTCTGAAAACCAGAAGAGGCAGGCTGCAATGACTGTGAGAAAAGTCCCTAAACAAAAAGGTAAAGCTGCCTTTAACCACCGCCACCCCAGCAGCCCCACTTACTCTCTTTGTGAGACTGGGAAGCCATAAACCATGTGATTGCATATCCCCAGGCTTGTTTCCAGGCTGAAGTTCACTTGGGGTGAGGGGGAATGTCTGGGTTTCCAGGTGTCCCTGATGACAAGTGGCAAATGGTCTTAAAGACATAAGGCTTAGGAGTAAATAGTGTAAGGTATTTATGTCCAAAAATATTTCTTTGGGTACAAGAAAAAATAGAATTTCTATTTCTTTTCATTTTTACGTAAATAAAAGAGAGAGAAAAACTAAACATTATTCACAATTTAGAGAGAGATAGACAATAATAACTGTGTAGTTTTTATTAGTAAGTATATTTGGAATATGTATAAAATTTTCTTTCATTTGTTTGGGGACATTTTCAAGATTAGGAGTCTCGAATCAGAATAGAGAACTTCAAACTGAACCAAGACAGAAGATTCAGATATTCATTCTCTTTCTCTGAACCATAAACTAAAGTACTTAAAAAAGGAAAATAGGGGTGCCTGGGTGGCTCAGTCGGTTGATTGTCCGACTCTTGATTTTGGCTCTGGTCATGATCCTCAGGGTCGTGAGATGGAGCCCCGCATTGGGCTCCACACTGGGTGTGGAGCTTGCTTAAAATTCTCTCTCCCTCTCCCTCTGCCCCTCCCTTGCCACCCCCCCCGTGTGCCCACACTGGCACTCTCTCTCTCTCTCTCTCTTAAAAAAAAAGAAAATAAAGAATCGATTTGATTATGAAATGAAGCTTTATTTTCTCATTTTCATGAATTAGACATAATTAAAATGTTTAGTTGAACAAAAGGAAGTAACTACCCTTTGTTTATTCATGAGCCTCTTCAGTACCATTTTATATAAGTCCTTTAATTTTATCTTTATGGTACTTCTGAAAAGGTAGGCATTATTAGCCTCATTTTCCAGATGAGGAAACAAGATCTTTGGGGTGAAGTGATTGTGAACTTAACTCATCTTGATTCCAAGTCCACTGTTCTTCCCTCACCATCTCAGGGTTCTGCTGATTCTCTATGCTGGGAAAGAACAGCTTACTTTCTTTGTCCCACCTCAATACTGACAGCTGCTTCTATTACTGACCACCACTGTCATTTTCCCCAGGGGTAGGTGATCTTAATGAGACCTCACTTTCCCCAGGCCCTTCCTCTGCTTTCTCAGTAGTCTCTTTGGTTCAGAGTGAGTCACGATACAAAATGATTAGATTCAAGTTGCCTGAAATTCCAGTGGCCACATAAAGCACCCTTAATTATTCCCAAATGAAGCTCCTTTCCACCGAGGAAGCTGTGTGCCTGTGAATATCTGATCTCCAATTAAACAGTGCACCTAGCTGGGACCCCTCTGGCTAGACATGCCTTCCTTTTAACTGCTTATTGTTTCTTGCCCTTGGGAGGCACTCATTGGCTCTTTCTCTCATCATGGAAATGTGATTATCTTCAGATAGGGAATTAAAGGCAATCACACTTAACCTCTCGGCAGTGAAACATGAGAGATAGTGTTAGAAAGCTATCTGGAGTTAATGTCAGTGAAGATATGGTCTGGATGAGTAGGACAACCCTGTGAGTGACTGTGCTCCTTCCATAGAGATATAAGCAGAACAGAACCCCAGCCAGTTGGGGAGTCCTCAGGCTATAAAAAGGCTACTGTCCTAGTGGCTTGCCTGTTTCCTGGAGGCTCTTAACCCTTGAGCTTCTCTTACTCTGATCCCCTCCACTGTCCTCACCACACTGACCTTCATGATGGGATAGGACCCCTTTACCTCAGCTTAGGTTCCCTCAAGCCTATCTGAGGCTGGCTGTTCTTTTTTTTCCACTGTGAACTCTTAAAGCAAAGGAACATCCACAAAGCAATAAACCAGAAAACAGTCCTGCTCACTCATACCAAGCCTTTATGTCAGTTTCCTTTTCCACCTGTCTGGTCACAAGGCTATTCCTTTCAGGTCCTCTCTTATTCCCCAGTGTCTAAACAATGGTTCACATAAACAGCTTTCCGCCTTTAACAATTCTAAAGTTTTCAAAGAAACTCATTTAGTTTCAAACCTCCCAAAATTCCTATGAATCCCCTCCATTATTTCTATTTCTAATTTTTAAGACTCTCCTAGTCCAGGACTGTAATGACTGATATATTTTGAGACTCAAGGTAATTACACATGTGGAAACAATTGTCAAACTTAGGAATTCAATAGTTATATTATGTACGTGGGAAGAACAAGAAGGGAATTCTTTCAGATACCCACAAAAGCCAGTTTCTTTAACCCTTCCAATGACCACTTCCTGGAAGTGATGGGAGCATTGTTGTTAAGATTTCTCTAATGCAGATGTAATTGGATAGGAAATTATTCTAGTGTTCTCTTCTAACCCCATCTATAATGCCATGGGACCTTATTAACTCAGTCTACTGCTCTGGAGGAGGGGAAGCCTGTCTGTAAGATAAGCAAAGAGGACAAAGCCAAGCTCCAAGGAAGGCCTTTCTACTTTATGTTTACCTTTTACACTGTCTTAGTTTTAAGAATTGATGTGCAACTTATTGGAATTTGAATACTAATTCCTGGTCTATCAACCTATTTCAGTCTGTCATCATGGAGCTCCATAGGGCCATGAGCAAAACTCCCATCTCCAGAGGCTATAGGACCATCTCAAAATCAAATGAATATCCTAAAGTAACTAAAATAATCTTGAAAAAGAAGAGTAAAGTTGGGGTACTCAATCTATCCTGATTTTAACATAAATTATATAGTTACAATAACCAAGATAGTGTGGTATTGGCAGAAGGATAGACATATTGTATTAGTGGAAAAGAATAGAGAAGCCAGAAATAGACCTACACAAATATGCCCAAGTAATTTTTGATAAAGATGCAAAAGAAATTTAGTGGAGGAAGGGTAGTCTTTTCAACAAATGCTGCTTCAGTCATAGACCAAAAATAAACTTCAACCTAAACTCATACCTTACAAAACTGAACTCAGAATGGATAATGGACTTAAATTTAAAGCTACAAAACTTTTTTTAAAAAAGGAAAAAATCTTCGGCATCTAGAGCTAGGCAAAGAAGTTCTTAGACTTGACACCAAAAGCTTGAACCATGAAATGAAAAATTGATACAATGGACCTCATCAAAATAGACATTTTTGCTCTATGAAAGACCATATGAAGAGGATGAAAAGACAAGTTACTGGCTAGGAAAAATATTTGCAAACCATATATCTGAAAAAACACTAGTATCTAGAATATATAAAGAACTCTCAAAACTCAGCAGTAAAAAAAAAAAAAATACTCCAATTACAAAATGGGCAAAAGATGGATATTTTACTGAAGAGGATTATATAGATGGCAGTTAAACACATGAAAAAAATGTTCAACATTATTAATCATTGGAGAAATACAAATGAAAACTACAATGAGATATCACTACATACATATTAAAATGGCTAAAATAAAAAATAGTGACAACACCGAATGCTGGCAAGGGTGTAGAGGAACTAAATCATTTATTCCTTGCTGGTGAGAATACTAAATTGTACAGCCACTCTGGAAAATAGTATGGTGGTTTCTTAGACACAAAACATACCACTACCATATACCCAGCAATTATACTCCTGGGAAGTTGTCCCAGAGAAATGAAAACTTTCACAAAAAAAAAAATAACCCTCTATATGTTAATTAACTTGAATTTAAATAAAATCTTGGAGAAAAAAAAAAACTCTAAACAAATGTTTATAGCAGCTTTGTTCATGATAGCCCAAACTGGAAACATCCCAGATGTCTTTCAATGGGTAAGTAATTATGGTATACCCATACCATGGAATATTACTCATGAATAAAAAGGAGCCAACTATTGGTATGTGGAACAACTTGGGTGAATCTCCAAGGAATTATGCTGCATGAGAAAAGCCAATCCCCAAAAGTTATATATGGTATGACTCCATTTGTATAACATTCTTGAAATATTATAATTTAGTAATGGGGAACAGATTAGTAGTTTCTAATGGTTAAGGGAGGGTGAGATCAGGAGAGAAGTACGCGTGGTTATGGAACAGTAACTAGTGATTTTGTGATATAGAAATGTCCTATCTCTTCTCTGTGTCCTGTAACAATGTTAATATCCTGGTTGTAATTTTGTACTACAGTTTTGCAAAATGTTATCATTGAACAAACTGAGTAAAGGCTACGAAGCATATCTCTGTATTGTTTCTTACAACTGCATGTAAACCTATAATACTCTCAAAATAAAAAGCTTAATTGAGAAATCAAAATGAACACTTCCCAAACTTTCTCCCTAATATTTTCATGTCATTTGTTGGCACCCAGTACGCTCATTTTTCTGACACTTACCACCTTTGAAAATTGCCTGTTAAAGGACATCATCAAAATGGCAGAATATTTTTCTACTGTCTTCCCCCTAAAAAAAAACACTGATTTTGACAGTCACCCACAGATAAGTGTGCTTTTGTGAAAGTTCAAAAGTCCAGCAGAAAAGTTCCAGACCACCCATGGAGAAGAAAAAAAAACATGATTAGATGCATAGAAAAAAGAGGCCAGTCAATAAAGACTAGAGGAAGTGAGTGCTTTTTCAAATGCAAAGACAGCAACTCAAGACTACAAGGAACATGAAAAATTAAGGAAACATGACATCACCAAAGGAACACAATTTTTTAGAAACTAACCCCCAAAGATATGGAGATATACAATTTTTTCCAGTAAACATTTCAAAAATAGTTTTTTAAAGGAAGTTTATTGTGCTACAAGAAATCATAGAGAGACAATTCAACAAAATCAGGAAAACAATATACAAAACAAGAAATTTAACAGAGTGTAAAAATCATAAGAACCAAACAGAAATTATAGAGCTGAAGAATACAATGAATGAAATGAAAAAAAAAAAATGCAATAGAGAACCTCAACATCAGATTTGAACAATCAGAAGAAAGAATTTGTGAAGCCAAAGACAGAACTTTTGAAATTGTCCAGAGTAAAACAAAGAAAAAAGAATTTAAAAAAGTGAAGAAAGCCTATGGGAGTTAATGGGATAAAATTAAGAGAAGCAATCTATAAAATATTGCAGTCCCAAAAGAAGAAAAGAGGGAGAATGGGGAAGAAAGCTTATTTAAAGAAATAACAAGGATACCTGGGTGGCTCAGTCATTAAGTGTCTGCCTTCGGCTCAGGTCGTGACCCAGGGTTCTGGGATCGAGCCCCACGTCAGGCTCCCTGCTCAGTGAGGAGCCTCCTGCTTCTCTCTCTCCCGCTCCCCCTGCTTGTGTTCCCTCTCTCGCTGTGTCTCTCTCTGTCAAATAAATGAATAAAATCTTCAAAAAAAAAAAAATAACAGCTGAGAAATTTCCAATTCTGGATAGGTATTTGAATTTTCAGCTTCTTGAAGTTCATTAGTTTTCAAACAATTTCAACACAAATGATCTTCAAGATACATTATAAAACTCTCCAAAATCAAAGTCAAAGAGAAAAGATTAAAAGCAGCAAGAGAAAAAAAATCCTCATATACAAGAAAATCCACATAAGACTATTCAAAGATTTCTCAGCAAGAACCTAGCAGACCAGGAGAGAGTGGGATGTTCTTCTTTCAAAGTTCTGAAAGAAGAAAACTGTCAATGAAGAATACTATACCCAGGAAAGTTTAGAAATGAAGGAGAGAGAAAGACTTTCCCAGAGAGAGGGAGAGAATGAGAGAGAGAGAGAGAGTTTTATGGATCCAAGTTAATTTTTTATCTGCATAAAATGGACTATTATAATTATAAGGTGTTTTATGTAAACCTCATTGTAACAACAAAGCAAGCACTTACAGAAGATACACACACAAAAAAAAGGTGAATCAAAGCATACCTGTTAGGAAAACCATCAATTCATAAAGGAAGATAGGAAGAGAGGAAGAAAAGAACAAAATAACTATAAAACAGAAAATAATTAATAGGGTGGCAATAGTAAGTCCTTACCTATCGATAATTACTTTATTATTTTTTTCTACAGTTTATTTAAATTCAAGTTAGTTAGCATGTAGTGTAGTACTGGTTTCAGGAGTAAAATTTAGTGATTCATCACTTACATATAACACCCAGTGCTCATCCCAACAAGGGCCTTCCTTTAATGCCCATCACCCATTTAGCCCATCCACCCACCCACCTCCCCTCCAGCATGTAAATAGATTCAGTTCTCTTGTCAACGTGCATAGAATGGCTGAATGGATAAAAATACAAGACACAACTATACATTGCCTACAAAGGACTAAGTTCATCTTTAAGGATACACATAGCCTCAAAGTTAAGGGATGGAAAAAGATACTCCATACAAGTGGAAGCCAAAAAGAGAGCAAGGGTATTTATCTGATACTTACATCAGATAAATAGACTTTAAGTCAAAAACTGTCACAAGAGACAAAGAAGGTCATTATATAAAGATAAAGGGTCAATTCATCAAGATATAATATATATGTACCCAGAACATAATATATAAATTTTAAATATATATGTACCCAATATGGAGCACCTAAATATATTAAGCAAATACTAACATATCTGAAGGGAGAAACAAATATAATAATAGCAACAATTGACAGATCACCTAGACAAAAAATGATTAAGAAAACATTGGACTGGAAATATATTTAGACCAAATGGACCTAAAAGGCATATAAGGAACATGCCATCCAATAGCAGCAGCTATTTTCTCAAGTACAAATGGAACATGCTCTAGGGTAGTATGTGTTAGGTCACAAAACAAGTCTTACAAATTTAAGAAGACTGAAATCTTATCAAGTATCATTCAACCACAGTGGTGTGAAACTAGAAATCAACAACAGGAAGAAAACTGTAAAGTTCACAAATATGTGGAAATTAACACACTCCTGAACAGCCAATGAGGTAAAGAAGAAATCAAAAGGGAAATAAAAAATATCTTGAGATAAATGTAAGTGAAAACACAACATACCAAGTTATTAGATGTAGCAAAATCAGTTCTAGGAGGGAGGTTTATAGCCATAATGCCTACACAATGAAAAAAATCAAATAAACAACCTAACTTTACACTTCAAGGAACAAGCAAAAGAAGAAAATTTAAGCCCAGTGTTGGCAGGAAAAAAGAAATAACAAATATCAGAGGAGAAATAGAGACCAGAAAAACAATAGAAAAGATCAATTAAATTAAGAGCTGGTTTTTGAAAAGATAAACAAAATTGACAAACTTTTAGCTAGACTAAGAAAAAGGGAGAAGACTTAAATAAAATCAGAAATTAAACAGGAGATGTTACATATGATGCCACAGAAATAGAATCATGAGAGTGATTCTGTGAACAAGTATATACTAACAAATTGGATGACCTAGAAGAAATGAATAATTTCCCAAAAAACATCCAATGTATCAGGATTGAATTATGAAAAAAAGAACATACCAAAAATGAGTAAAAATATTGAATTAGTAAGCAGAAACCTCCCAATAAAGAAAAGCCCAAGAATAAATGGTTTCACTGGTGAATTGTACCAAGAATTTAAAGACTGTCAATCCTTCTCAAATTCTTCAAAAAAACTGAAGAGAAAGGAATACTCCCAAACTCATTTTATGAGACCAGCATTACACTGATACCAAATCCAGATAAGGGCACTTTAGGAAAAGAAAACCACAGGACAATATTCCTGATGCAAAATTTCTTAACAAAATACTAGCTAACCAAATACAAGCACATTAAAAGGATCATACAGCATCATCAAGTGGGATTCATTACTGAGATGCAAGGATGGGTTAACATATGCATCTCAAAAAATTGTAATACACCACATTAATAGAAAGATAAAAATCATATAATCGTCTCAATAGATTCTGAAAAAGCATATCCTTTCATGATAAAAACTCTCATCAAATTAGGTACAGAAGGAACTATGTCAATATAATAAAGGCAATATATGGCAAATCCACAACTAACATCATATTTAGTGGTGAAAGTTTGAAAGCTATTTTTCTAATATAAGAACACAGTGGTGCCCAATCTCACCACTCCTATGCAACATAGTGCTAGAAGTCTTAAGCAGGGAGCATTCGGGTAAGAAAAAGAAGGAGATTGTATCCAAATCAGAAAGGAGGAAGTAAAATTGATTCTGTTTGACTATGACAAGATTTTATGTATTTAAGAACATCTACAAAACACCCACAGCTAACACCGTGCTTAGTGATGAGAGACTGATGCTTTTTCCACTAAGATCAGGAAAAGGCAAGGATGTCCAGTCTCATCACCTCCATTCAACATTGTTCTGGAGGTTCTGGCCAAGACAATTAGGCAAGAAGCAGAAACAAAAGGCATTCAGTTTGGAAAGGAAGAGGTAAAATGTACCTCTGTTTGCAGATAACACAATCTTACATATAGAAAACCCTACAGAATACACACACACACACACACACACACACACACACACACACACACCACTATTGGAGTTAATAAATGAATTCAGCAAAGTTGCAGGATATAAGATCAATATATAAAAATTAATTTTATTTTTATACACTTATTAAAACAATCTTAAAATTAAGAAAATCCATTTATAATGTTAACAAAATATTTAGGAATGAATTTAATAAAACAAGTATAAAATTTATTCTCTGCACACTACAAGACATTGTTGAAATATATTTAAAAAGCTCTACATAGCAAAACATCCCATGTTCATGAATTATAAGACTTAATGTTGCTAAAATGGCAATATTCCCCAAATTGATCTATAGATTCAAAATAATCCCTCAATCACAGTCAACTTCTTTGTAGAAACTGACCAGCTGATTATTTTTAGTTTATTTTTTATTTAGTATTGTTGATATACAATGTTACATTAGTTTCAGGTGTACAACATAGTGATTCAATTTCTCTATACATTATGTTGTGCTCACCACAAGTGTAGCTGCCACCTGTCACCATACAATTCTATTATAATATAATTTACTGTATTCCTTATTCTGTGCCATGACTTATTCATTCCACATCTGGAAGCCTGTATCTCCCCCTTCCCTTTATGCATTTTGCCTACCCCCCTTTCCTCTGGCAAACGTCAAGTCTGATTCTACTTTTTGTTTATTTACTCATTTGATTTGTTTTTAGATTCCACATAAGAGTAAAATCATATGGTATTTGTCTTTCCCAGTCTGACTTAATTCACTTAGCATAATACCTTCTAGGTTCGCCTATGTTGTTGCAAATGGCAAGATCTCATCCCTTTTCATAGTTGTGTAATATTCCATTACACACACACACACACACACACACACACACACAAAACACCTTATATACATCTTCCTTATCCATTCTTCTGCTGATGGACATTTAGGTTGCTTCCAAATCTTGGCTATTGTAAATAGTGTTGCAATAAACATAGGGATGTATGCCTATCTTTTTGAATTAGTGTTTTTGATTTCTTTTGTTCAATATCCAGTTATTGGGTAATATAATATTTCTATTTTGAATTTTTGAGGACATTCCATACTGTTTTCCACAGTCACTGTATCAATTTACATTTCTACCAACAGGGCACGAGGATTCTCCACATCCTCACCAACACTTGTTATTTTTTGTCTTTTTTCTTTTAGCCATTCTGACAGCTATAAGGTGATATCTCATAGTGGTTTTTATTTGCATTTCCTTGATGATTAGTGATGTCGAGCATCTCTTCATGTGTCTGTTGGCCATCTGGATAGCTTCTTCAGAAAAATTGACAAGCTGATTTTAAAATTCGTATGGAATTGCAAGGATTCCACAATGTCTAAAACAATCTTGAAAGGGAAGAATAAAGCAGGAGGACTCACCTCTTGATTTCAAAGTATGGTCCTCAGACCAACAGCATCAGTAACATGTGAGAATGTATTAGAAACACAAATTATCAGGCCCTTCCCCAGACGTACAACAGGTGATTATGTTACAGCCTCAAGTTTGAGAATCATAACTGGCGTAGACTGCAAATGAGATTAACTACACAAGATGAATTTAATTTGCTTTTTCAACCTCCCCATTCTCTGGATACTTCTTTCTTTCTTTATACATAGAAGATAAAAAGAAAGACAAAACATTGATGGAGAGGATATATAAAACCCTATTTCCTAATTAGAACGAAATTCCTTTCCACTTTGGATTTATCTGTTCTGACCAGTAATTTGAATGTGACCTTTGGCTGGTCTAACTTGATTTGCACTTGATACTTATTGTCTAATGGCTTGTTGCTACTGGTAAAATCTTCAGCACACAAAACCAAACATTTAGAATACAGTATGAATAAACATTTTGAACAGAGATTATGTTTCATTATACCTGGCATGGTGTGCTTTATAGCTCTGATTTTAGTTTGAAGACTCAGGGAAGGCAAATAGGTTTCAGAAAATAAAGAAAGAAAGGGCAGGGGAGGGGAGAATATATTCCCCATCTGGCAGATTAAGACAAGAGAGCTAAATTAGTCAGAAGTTTTATAGCAAGGAGAACAGAGGAATATAGTGCTCAAGCATAATTAAGCTATGGAGCCCTCACTGGGGAAGAAGGGGGCTAGGGAACAGCAGGGCTGGCTGAAGGCCTGGACAGAAGAGACCAGGGATTGGAGGGGACTCTGTGGGAGAAGCCCAGAGGGCAAATCAGGACTAGGGTCTCACACCTAAGGACCAGTGGCATGGACTACTAAAGGGCTGGAGTTGGCACTCACGGAAAAAAAAAAGAAGAGGAAAAGAAAGGATTTTGTATGTAGAAAATCCTACAGACTCTATCAAAAACACTTAGATTTAATCAATGAATTCAGTAAGGTTTTAGGATGCAAAATCAACATACAAAGCTCAGTAGCATCTATACACCAACAATGAATTATTCAAAAAACAAAATAAAACAATCCATTTATAAGAGTATCAAAAATGATAAAATACTTAGGAATAAATCTACCCAAGGAGGTTAAAGATGTGTTCACTGAAAACTCTAAGACATTTATGAAAAAAATTATAAACAAAAATAGAAGATATCCTGTGCCTGTAGATTGGAAGAATTAATATTGTTAAAATGTCTGTACTACCCAAAACCATTCTATAGGTTCTGTGCATTTCCTATCAAGATTCAAATGACATTTTTTTACAGAAATAAGAAAAACAATTCTGAAATTTGTATGGAACCTTAAAAGACTGTGAATAGCCAAAGCAATCTTGAGAAAGAACAAAGCTGGAACCATCACACTTTCTGACTTCAAGCTATATTACAGGGGCACCTAAGTGGCTCAGTCGGTTAAGCGTCTGCCTTCAGCTCAGGTCATGATCTCAGAGTCCTGGGATTGAGCCATGCATCAGGCTCTCTGCTCAGCAGGGAGTCTGCTTCTCCCTCTCCCTCTGCATCTCCCCCTGCTTGTGCTCTCCTGTTCTCTTTGTCAAGTAAATAAAATCTTTAAAAAAGCTATATTACAAAACTATGGTAACCAAACAGTTTAGCACTGAGAAAAATACAGATAGACCAAAAGAAAAGAATTTAGATCCCAGAAATAAATCCATGCATATACAATCAAGTAAAATCTGACAAGGGAGCCAAAAATATTCAATAAAGAAGGACAGTCTCTTCAATAAGTGGTTCTGGGAAAATTAGATATTCACATGCAAAAGGAAGAACTAGACCCCTATGTTACACCACTCGCAAAAATTAATGTAAAATGGCTTAAAGACTTAAATATAAAGCGTGGAATCATCAATTACTGTAAGACAACATGAAAGAAAGATCTTCTTGACATTGGTTTTGGCAATGAATTATTGGACATGACACATAAAGCACAAGTAACAAAAGAAAAACAAGTGAGATCAAATCAAATTTAAAGGTTCTGTACAGCAAAAATCAACAAAATAAAAAAGCAACCTATGGAATGGGAAAAATATTTGCAAACTACATAGTATGTGATAAGGGGTTAATATCCAAAATATTAAAGGAACTCGTACTACTCAATAGCAAAAACCCACAAATAACCCAATTAAAAAAGAGGCAAAGGACCTGAATGGATACTTTTCCAAAGAAAATATTCAAATGGCTAATAAGTACACAAAAGGGTGCCCAACATCACACTAATCATCAGGAAATTTAAATAAGTACAATGAGATATCACTTAACACCCGTTAGAATGGCTATCAAAAGACAAGCAATAATAAGGACTAACAAGGATATGGAGAAAAAGAAACCATTGTATACTGTGAGAATGTAAGTTGTACAACCAGTATGGAAAATAGTATGGGGGGTTTGTCAAAAAATTAAAAAATATCTTGATGAAGTCCCAAAAGTTCATTTTTGCTTTTGTTTCACTAGCTTTTGGAGATGTATCTTGAAAGAAGTTGCTGTGGCCGATGTCAAAGAGGTTACTGTCTATGTTCTCCTCTAGGATTTTGATGGATTCCTGTCTCACATTGAGGTCTTTCATCCATTTAGAGTTTATCTCTGTGTATGGTGTTAGAGAATGGTTGAGTTTCATTCTTCTGCATGTCACTGTCCAATTTTCCCAGCACCATTTATTGAAGAGACTGTCTTTTTTCCATTGCATATTTTTTCCTGCTTTGGCGAAGATTATTTGACCATAGAGTTGAGGGTCCATATCTGGGTTCTCTATTCTGTTCCATTGGTCTGTATGTCTGTTTTTGTTCCAGTACCATGCTGTTTTGGTGATCACTGCTTTGTAATATAGCTTGAAATTGGGCAACGTGATGCCCCCAGCTGTTTTTCTTTTTCAACATTTCCTTGGCAATTCAGGGTCTTCTCTGATTCTGTACAAATTTTAGGATTGTTTGTTCCAGCACTTTGAAAAATGTCATTGGAATTTTGATGGGGATGGCATTGGAGGTATAGATTGCTCTGGGTAGCATAGACATTTTTAACAATGTTTATTCTTCCGATCCATGAGCATGGAATATTTTTCCATCTTTTTGTGTCTTCTTCAATTTTTTTCATGAGTGTTCTGTAGTTCCTAGAGTATAGATCTGTTACCTCTTTGGTTAGATTTATTCCGAGGTATCTTATGGTTTTTGGTGCTATTGTAAATGGAATCATTTCTCTAAGATAAAAAGCTTCTTCATAGCAAAGGAAACAGTCAACAAAACAAAGAGGCAACGCACAGAATGGGAGATGATATTTGCAAATGACACTACAGATAAAGGGCTGGTATCCAAGATATGTAAAGAACTTCTCAAACTCAACGCCCAAAAAACAAATAATCAAGTCGAAAAATGGGCAGAAGACATGAACAGACACTTCTCCAAAGAAGACCTACAAATGGCTAACAGACACATGAAAAACTGTTCATCATCATTAGCCATCAGGGAAATTCACATCAAAACCATACTGAGATACCACCTTACACTAGTTAGAATGGCAAAAATTGACAAGGCAAGAAACAACAAATGTTGGAGAGGTTGTGGAGAAAGGGGAACCCTCTTACACTGTTGGTGGGAATGCAAGTTGGTATAGCCACTTTGGAAAACAGTGTGGAGGTGCCTCAAAAATTTAAAAATAGAGCTACCCTATGACCCAGCAATTGTACTCCTGGGTATTTACCCCAAAGACACAGATGTAGTGAAAAGAAGGGCCATATGCACCCCAATGTTCATAGCAGCAATGTCTGCAATAGCCAAACTGTGGAAAGAGCCAAGATGCCCTTCAACAGATGAATGGATAAAGAGGATGTGGTCCATCTATACAATGGAGTATTACTCAGCCATCAGAAAGGATGAATACCCAACTTTGACATCAACATGGATGGGACTGGAGGAGATTATGCTAAGTGAAATGAGTCAAGCAGAGAAAGTCAATTATCATCTGGTTTTACTTATTTGTGGAACATAAGGAACAGCATGGAGGACATTAGGAGCAGGAAGGGAAAAACGAAGGGGGGGAATCACAGGGAGAGATGAACCATGAGAGACTATGGACTCTGAGAAACAAACAGGGTTTTAGAGGGGAGGGGGGAAGGAGATGCGTTAGCCCGGTGATGGGTATTAAGGAGGGCATGTATTGCATGGAGCACTGGGTGTTACACGAAAACAATGGATCGTGGATCACCACATCAAAATCTAATGATGTATGGTGACTAACATAACATAATAAAATAAAAATAAAATAAAAAATAGGACTGCCATATGATCCAGCAATTCCAGTTTGGGGTGTACATCTAAAGGAAATAAAATCACTGTCTCAAAGAAATATCTGCTCCCTATGTTCATTGCAGCATTATTCACAATAGCCAAGACATGGAAACAACCTAAATATCTTTTGGCAAACAAATAGATAAAATAAACATGGATAAAGTACACATACACACACACACACACACACACACGGAATATTCAGTCATAAAAGAAGGAAATCCTGCCTTTTGCCACATCATTTCTGAACCTGGAAGGTATTGTTCTAGGTGAAATAATTCAGAGAAAGACAAATAACGTATGATCTCACTTATATGTGGGATGTTATAAAAATTGAACTCATAGAAACAGAACAGTTTGGTGGTTGCCAGATGCAGGGGGTATGTGGTGGAGGAAATGAGTAAAGGTATTCAAAGGATACAAGCTTATAAAATAAATAAGTTCTGTATAGCATGGTCACTAAAGTTAATCATACTGTATCGTAATTTTGAAAATTTTTAAAGAGCAGATCTTAAAAGTTCTAATCAAAAGAAAAAGTATGTAACTATGTGAGGTGATAGATGTGAAGTAACCTTAACGTGGTTATCATTTTGCAGTGTATACATTACATCAAATCATTGTTGTACACCTTAATCTTATGCAATGTAATATGTCCATTTTAACTCAATAAAACTGATAGAAAAAAATAAATAATCTGAGCAGACCAATAACGACTAAGAAGATTGACTTAGTAATCAAAAACCTCCCAAAAAGAAAAGCCTAGGATCAGATGGTTTCACCGGTGAATTCTATGATTTAAAGAAGAATTAACACCAGTCCTTCTGAAACTCTTCCAAAAACTTGAAAGGAATAGTTCCAAACTCATTTTATGAGGCAAGGATTACACTGACACTAATGCTAGATAAAGACAATACAAGACAATGCAGGCCAATATTTCTGATAAATATAGATGCAAAAATTATCAACAAAATACTAGCAGACCACATTCAACAGCACATTAAAAGGATCATACACCATCATCTAGTGATTCATCTCTAGGAAGCAGGGTTCATTCAAAACATTCAAATCAATAAATGTGATACACCACACTAACAGAATGTAAAATAAATCACATCTCTATAGATGCAATAAAACATCTGACAAAATTCAACATATTTTCTTTTTTTATTAAGTTCAATTAGCCAACATATGTACATCATTAGTTTTTGATGTAGTATTCAACAATTCATTAGTTGTGTATAACACCAAGTGCTCATAATGTCACATGCCCTCCTTAATGCCCATCACCCAGTTACCCCATCCTCCCACCCACCTCCCCTTCTGCAACCCTCAGTTTGTTTCCCAGAGTCGAGTCTCATATGGTTTGTCTCCCTATCTGATTTCTTCCCATTCAGTTTTCCCTCCCTTCCCCCTATGGTCCTCTGCACTATTCCTTATATTCCACATATGAGTGAAACCACATCAACATATTTTCATGAAAAAAACTCTCAATAAATTTTGTATATAAGGAACATACTTCAACATAATAAATGCCTTATGTGACAAGCCTACCAATATTAACAAGCATATTCAGTGGTGAATGGTTAAATGCTTTTTGTCTAATAGCAGGAACAAGATAAGGATGCCAACTCTCACCATTTCTATTCAACATACTGCTGGAAGTCCTACCCAGAGCAATCAGGCAAGAAAAAGACATAAATGCAGAAAGGAAGAAGTAAAATTGTCTCTGTTTGCAGATGACATGATTTCATGTAAAAAAAATCTAAAGACTCTCCTAAGAAATAATATTTTTAAAAAAGCCAATCTGAAAAAATACTAGAATAATAATGGAATTCAATAATGTTTCAGGATACAAAATGTAAGTACAAGAATCATTTGTGTTTCAGTACAATGAACATTGAAAAGAGAAATTAATGTAATAATCCCATTTGCAATAGCACAAAATAGAATAAAGTACTTAGGAATACATCTAACCTAGGAGGTTAAAAATCTGTACACTGAAAACTATTAGATATTTATAAAAGAAAATGAAGAAAACACAAAAAATGAAAAGATATTCTGTATTTATGGATTTTAAGAATTACTATTGTGAAAATGCCCTTACTACCCAAAGCCATCTGTAGATTTATTGTAATCCTATCTCAAATTCCATGGTATTTTTCACAGAAGTAGATAAAACAATTATAAAATTCACATGGAACCAAAAGAGACCCTGAATAACCAAAACAATCCTGAGAAAGAAGAACCAGGCTGGTGGCATCATGCTTTCTGATTTCAAACTTCATTTCAAAGCTATAGTAATCAAAACAATATGGTACTGGCATAAAATCTGACATATAGACTAATGGGAGAGAACCAAGAGCCCAACTATAAACCCATGGTCAACCAATACTTATCAGGAGGCCAGGAATACTCAATGGGGAAAGGATAGCCTCTTTTATAAATGGTATTGGGGAAAATTGTATGTTCACATGCAAAAGAATGTATTAGATCCCTATCTTACACTGCTCAGAAAAATTAACTCAAAATGAATTAAAGACTTAAGTCTAAGACTCAACACCATAAAAATACTAGAAGAAAATATAGGGAAAATACTCCTTGACATGGTTTTGGTAACAAGTTTTTGAATATGACAGCAAAAGTACAAGCAACAGAAAAATAAATAGTGGGACTACATCAAACTAAAAAGCTTATGCACAGCAAAAGAAATAATCAACAAATGAAAAGACAACTTACAGTGTAAGGGAAAATATTTGCAAAACACATATCTGATAAGGGATTAATATCCAAAATATATGAGCAGCACATACAACTCAACTACAAAAAAAAAAAAAAATGGGCAAAGGACCTGAATAGACGTTTTCCCAAAGAAAACATGCATTTGCCCATGTAAATGTTCTATAGGTGTAAGAAAAGGTGTTCAATATTTCTAATCATCAGAACAATGCAAATCAAAACCATGAGATGTTATATTTGTTAGAGTGGCTGTTATCAAAAAAAAAAAAAAACGAGATAACAAGTGCTGGTGAGAATGTGGATAAAGGAACCCTTGGACATTGATGGTAGGAGTGTAAATTTGTAAGCTACTCTGAAAACAGTATGGAGGGTCCTCAAAAAGTTGAAAATAGAGTAGTCATCTGATCCAGTAATCCTACTTCTGAGTATATATGGGAAGAAAATGAAATCAGGATCTCAAAGAGATGTCTGCACCTTCATGTTCATTGCAGCATTATTCACAATAGCCAAGACAGTGAGCAACCTACATATCCTTCAGCAGATGAAGGGATAAAATAAATGTGATATATACAGTGGAATATTATTCAGCCATAAAAATAAGGAAATCTTGCCATTTATGGAAACATGGATGGACTTTGAAGGCATTATACTATAAAAATATAAATACTATATGATCTCATTTATATTGGAATCTAAAAACAACCTTATAAACAGTAAGTAGATTGGTGGTTGCCAGGGCCTGGGATTGAGGGAAGTATCAAGATGTTGGTCAAAGGGCACAAACTTTAGTTATAAGATGAAGAATTCTGGGGATATAATGTATAGCATGGTGACTATAGTTAATATTTTAACTTGGGAGTTGCTAAGAGTGTAGTTCTTAAATGCTCTTACCACCAAAAAGAGGTAATTTTATGAAATGATGGATTTACTAACTAACCTTATTGTAGTAATCATTTTGTTATATATATGTGTGTGTGTGTGTATCAAATCATCACATTGCACACCTGAAACTTACAGAATGTTATACACAATTATATCTTAATAAATCTTGAAAATAAAAGTAAGAACAAAAACAAAACAATGTTGGCTTTTAGAAAATAGCTCATTGCTTCCTACTGAAGTGCCAGTGGCTGACGATGGCTCAATATGATACTGCTTCTAGGGTATTGGGATCAAGTCATCAAACAAAGGCAAACAAAGAAGCTGTAATGTTGAAATTTCAGACATTGGTCTGCAGATGAGGAAGCTATTTGGGAGCAGGAGAGAGGTCTTCACTGCATTCTGAATCATATGCTGTATGCTATTATGTTCTGACTATAGGTTAGGATTAAACTTTAAATTTAACCCCCCCACACACCCTGGAATCCCCTATTCATGTGAATTTTGCTTTGAAAATTGGTTTCACCAAAATATGGTTTCATCACATGGTGTAGAATACTGGATCACTTGTACCTTAACTTTTAGAAACCCATTTTCCAACAAAAGACCTGCTTTGAAGTCAGTAGTTCTTAACCAGGCTCTTTTGACACTTCTGGGGGGGAGTTGAAGAGGGAGAAACCAAATTCATTTGAAATTAAATGGAAATTGTTGGGTGATTTGCAGGACCAAGTCTGGCATAATGGATTATGGTCTCTTGAAAAGAGCTCTGGGGAAGCCTGGGTAGTGCAGTCAGTTGAGCGTCCAACTCGGTTTTGGCTCCGGTCGTGATCTCAGGGTCTGCCCCTCCCCTTGCCCCTGCTCTAGCTCTCTCTCTCTCTCTAATAAATAAATAAATCTTTTTTTAAAAAAAGAAAAGAGCTCTGAACTGAGAAAGAATGTGGATTCTATCCCTTGCTTTATGACCTTGGGTATGACATTTCACCCCAGGTCTCAGTGTCCTCATCTGTAAAACCACTGATGACAACACCACAAGATTCTCAGTGATACCTGAGTAAATGGGAAAGTGTGTATTGTTGCATTAGTCACCATACCATTCCAAAATCTGTTAAGGAATGTACTTCTTCCTTTGGATGATTTTCAGTTCCAGTTCACACTCTCTAAAATAGGCTGCCTTTAATTGTCTGCTCAAAGTGGTCACTGGGTGATTTGGGAAACCCCTTGCTACTTAACTTATACTCTTTCCCTTTGATCTCCCATCTACTCTAGGTGTCAACTCTGCCCGCTCAGTTCCTCCTTCCTACCCACCACCGCAGGACCCGTTAAACCAGGGCCAGTACCTGGTCCCTGATGGCATCGCTCAGTCACAGGTCTTTGAGTTCACCGAACCCAAGCGCAGCCAGTCACCATTCTGGCAAAACTTCAGCAGGTTAACCCCCTTCAAAAAATAATAACTACAGGGAGGCAGATAATTTTAAAATAAAGTAAATAAAATTATATTTATAGATGGACATTTTTTTGGAGAAGCACTGTTGAAATTTATATATATATAAATATATATACCTATATATATTTATATATAGAGAGACACACACACACAAACCCTTGAGTATACACACACACACACACACACACACACACACACACACACACACACAACAGAAGGACCAAAAAAAAAAAAAAACATTTTCTGTTGTTTTGGGGAAGTGAAATCTATAGTTGGTAGGAAGAGGTACCAATGACTTCGAAACATGTGATCCCTTCTTAGAAGTTTTCTGTTCTTACCCTGTCTCCCTCCCCTTTATTTTCAGAAATTGACACTTCTATGTGTTCCTTTTCTTGTTGAGATAATCTCTTTGCTCCCTTGTGAGTGATTCATTGACTTGTCATTATTACCATAGATGTGTTTGTATTGTTTTTATTTTCTTTCCTGATGATACTGATGCTGATAACTTTTGAATTTACTTTGATGTGATGGAGTTTGGGAGTTTGAAATTTCTTTTTTTCCTTTTCCTTTTCAATGGGTAAAGGGAGGATTCCCCTTTCTCTTTTCCCTCAGCTGACCATCTGTGAATGTTTCTACAGCCCGGCAGTTGCCCCAGACAGCTTTTTCCCTGCATCTTCTGTCCTCAGTCGTGCCAGTCTAGACATGCTCTGTTGTGCCCTGTGACATAACTGCTTGATATTTCTATTGCTTTCACTGTGTTTTAGATGTCATAGAGGGATCAAAACCAAACAGAATCAAGGGAGAGTCAGAGTATAATAATTCTGGAGAGGACTTCTGTTCAGGGAACATTCTGCATTTGGGCTCTTCTCCTAGCACTGGGGGTTCCCATGTTATAGCACTGCTGGATCCTGAGCAGTTTTGTATCTGGGGTTTAGTTTGAGCCAGTTTTTCTCTTCTTCAAGCTGATTTGGTTATGGTGTTCCTTGTAGGCCTCTCCCTCCCCTAATCTAAACGATCAGAACTTGAAGCAAAGGGGCTGAGACTCTGCTTCCCAGGGGAGGGAGTCAACTGCCTCTAGCACCAAGTAGGCTTAAAGTTGGGGTTCCCCACTGAAATCATTTCAGGGGCCTGGTCATCCCTGCTTCCATTTTCAGATTACAGGCAGCACTTATAGGAGTCTATGAAGGGGTCAAGACAGATCCCACCTGACCAAGATCATCAGCTGCCTTCAAATTATTGACCTGGACAGGATAAAGAACAGGAATGGGCATGGAAAGAGGCAGCCCTAGCCCAAGATATGTACCTGCAGTTCCTACCACTCAAGTTATGTGAGACTTTCCCCATTGTTAACAGATTGCATGGACAATCTTCCATGATTACTTCCTTCTCCTCTCCCTGTTGTCCTTCTTTCTCCTGTTCTCCTGGCACAGGAAAATTCCTGCTATCAGCATAAAGAACTTCTGTCACTCTAAGAAGGCCCTATTTCCAAAATTCTCCCATCCCAGGACATTGGAAGCAAGTAAGTGAGGAGCCCAGGGAAACTTCCCTATGGAGAAAAGATCTGAGGTAGAGACACTACCCTCAGGCTTACTTTTGGCAGGCTTTATACTTAGGCAAAACTAACTTCTCCCACTAAGAGGCAGGCTCCCTGTGGGTGCAGGAATACCTGTTCCTCCTTCTCACATAGCCCTTAAAGTGGACAGACCTTGAACAGCAAGGAGAATGGAGTACAAAGGAGTGACAATGGGCCCTGCTATGGAGAACCACTCTAATGAGGAATCTGGAAATTGTGAGTATGTTCTGGACTCTAGGAGAAAACTTCATCATGAAAGGACCTCAGCTTACTGAGCAGCAGCCATGGTTGCATGAGGCCCTCAGCATAGCTGACTTGATTGCTGCTCTATGCCTCCTGACCCAGACCAGGCCCTGCCCAGCCTGGGAATCATTCCTCTGTGGGAATCAAATTACAAGCTGTTTGCTTCCATTCCACCACATTC
The DNA here is from genome assembly GCF_009762305.2 of Zalophus californianus. Classification (NCBI taxonomy): domain Eukaryota; kingdom Metazoa; phylum Chordata; class Mammalia; order Carnivora; family Otariidae; genus Zalophus; species Zalophus californianus. The sequence continues at coordinate 78,863,878 of NC_045612.1, forward strand.
AAATCAGACTTGTGGGGTAAGCCAAGGGTAAGCCTGAGCTGGGCAGGGGGCTGGGGCTCGGGACTGGCCACAACTGCTCAGCAAATGACCCAGCTACTAAAGCCCCACCTTGGCAAGGAACCTGGTGTCCACTGCCTAAGATACAATGGCCTCCCTGGCAAATAGCATGTGTTTCAATGGCTGTGTATACCTCCCTTAAGTATAAATTCTTTTCCTACTTTCTGTTCTCCACTGGGCTTAACCTTGACATGTTTCTCCAGGGGCTAGGAACAAACCAAGAGGGGGTGCTTGGCCAAGTCCCTGGGCCTCTCTTAGCCAAGCCCCCTTGCCCTCCCTCCATGCCCTTCTCCCCTGAGCCTGTGCCCAGAGCTTCAGGATCAGGAATATTACCTCTCATCTACTCAAACCGCTGGCCTCACCAGATGCCAATAACTTGTGAAAACAACAAGAAATCAGTTTAACATTGGTTGGAGTGTTTCCCCAGCCTATGGCAGCAAAGCAGACCAGTGACCAACAGCCCCAAGGGGAGCCCTGTTACCTGGGATTAGGGTCCAGATCTATTCTGTGTCCCCACAGCAGTGCTATCCCCAAGAACTCTGTAAATCTCCTCTATGTGTGCATGGCCCCCAAGCTCCCCTTTTCTCAACTCAATGAGGCCTGGATTTGTTCTCCAAAAGGCTTTGCTAGTGTGTTTTATGGGCCCTGCTGTGGGATAGTCCTAACACAGAAATCTAACTCCTCTTTCTCTCTCCCACTCTCCTCTTCTCTCTATGTGTATAACTCTAATGGATTTATCAAGGACAGCAGCAAGAGAGTTCTGACAATTCTAGTATGAAGCCAAATAGTGATCTTTAGTGCTTTGGGGCTGGGGTGGGCTGGGGTGGATGGATGGGTAACAGTGATTTTGATTACCCCTGCTGCTCTGCATTTGCCAGTTTATTATTTTGTTTCTTCTGATTGTTTGACCCTGTCAAACAAGTGTCAAAGTTGTGTGTTTAAAAAAATGTTTAACAACAAAACTATGATGTTGTAATGACACAAAGCCTTATGAAAATATTTATGGAGTTCAATAAAAGAAGTAAAAATACACTTCTAGGCACATTTTTCTTGCCTGTGTGTGCGCATTTCACTAATTGCAAAATAAAGGGAATTTTCCTGATGGGGGACAGCTTATCCCAATCTAGTCTTGGCCTGCCAGCCCTGTTGTTCCATTGTCAGGCAACTCATGGGCTATCTGTGACCTTCCATGCCCTTTCTGGAAGACAAGTTTGATCCTGTAACCAGGGATGCTTCAAATGTCTTTATACATGGGACTGTTCATGTCACCTGTCCCTTTGATAAGACTTGAGGACCCATTCCTGACCCCATTCCCTTTCCTTGCAGCTACAAATCCAGTACCTGCACTCATGGGAGCTTAAAAGCTGCTTTTTGGATCTAGCCAGAGGCCATATCATATTTTGGTTCTGTCTCCTCAGAAGTAGACACATTCCTTATCCATCCTCAAAGTGGGTGCAGTGACCTTACTGTTGTATTCATCATGGTGTTGCCTGCAAGTTGATGCTCCTTGTTGCCCACAAGGCCCCTATGTGGTGTCTTATCCTGACCATCAGAGAAGCAATAGTGGGTTTGTTTTGGCACTGCCTCACCTGCCTGTCTCCAGAGTGACTAAACGCTAACTCTAATAAAATGCTTATTTACTAAAAGGTGTCAGATAATTGTTCTAAGCTATAGAGTTAGAAGGAAGAGCAGGTGTTTTACCTCTGGGTTAGGGTATGAGCCCTATTTAGGACTAAGGGATGTCCCTAATCCTGGATTTGGAGAAAGTAATTATTAAAACATCTCCTTCAATAAACTTTACCCTTTCTCCATTTCTTGGCGCTCTCATAATTTAACCTATTTTCCTACTGTTGCCACTTTTTCCCTTTCCCATGGGGTCTGTAATCTTTTTTCATCAAACTCAGAACACTCAGTTCTCAGCAGTCCCTTCTCCATCTTGCCAGTTCCCAGCTTCATCAGCTTCCAAAGGTGAATCTCAATTATGCTCTGGTCTGAGTACTCCCTGACTACCTTCTGAGGGTCCTAGAATGGTGAGTGGGGAGACAAATGCTGGAGGGTCTTACATTCTGGGATGCAGCTGATTCTCTCCTAAGGTACCTAAAATCAGCATGTCTCATCACCAGAAGAATTATTTCTGAAAGCCCCATATGGTCCACATGATCATCCATATTCTTTATTACCATAAATAATGGCTCTACTACTTATCAAGCTTATTTGTTAAGAGCATTTACCCACTTGCTACCCTCAGTTTTGTTACAAGGTACACTATATTCACTGTTGAGAGTGCTGCTTGCCTAATTTTTTGATGAAAGTGCCACTTGCCTAATTGTTTCCAATTTGCCTTTTCTAATTACTAAATTTCTCCCCTTGACTGGGGACAGAAAGTGCAGCAGATTTAAAGTATCATTTTTAGGAGGCTTTCAAAGGGGAGGGCCTTAGCCCATCCCAAGATCATTGTATCAAGGACGATGGCTTCTTATTCTACTTTTCCCCAGGATCTTGTGGGAAGCTCAGGGGTGGAGAGAGAGAGAGATCTGTGGTGTGCCCAGATGACCAGAAATAGAATAGAGAAAGGAGATTTCCCAGCTTCCAGGAAAGGCCTCTTCCTAGAACAACTCATCCCTGACCTATCTGTATCCTGGGAAGTTTCCCACCAGATCCGATGCAGGAGGCTAATGGCTTGCTTATAAACAACAGTTGCTCCTATTTTCAATGACCTTACCATATACAGGGTCTCATGTAATCCTCTTCACAAACATTTGGCAATGGGGTTATTAACCGCGAGGTTATTTAACACGAGAGGCCAGCTCATTTGAAGTGACTAGTCAAGGTTCCCCAGCTTGTGAGTATTCATCACCTAAAACTCAGCCCCATTCAAACTGATCTCAGAGCTACTTCCTCTCAGAGTGTTTCTGGGGCTGTATGTGTTGGGAAAGAGCTGGACAAAAGTATGAAATGATCTGATACTAAAGTGAATGAGTGTCACTCCTGTGACACTCTCCTTGAGAGCCCTTTTAAGTTTTCTAATACAGTCTTCCAACATGTGAATGCAGCCATAGGTCCTTTTGTCTCTAGTACCAAAAGCAAGTGGGATAAGGACCAAAGCTTCTGCTTATTTCACTGAGGCCACCACTGTGCCTCTTGGCCCACTTAGATTTTGACCTCTTTGGGATTTCCTTATTCATACTGACCTGCTCACTACTGGCTCCCAGAGGCTTTTGTCCTAAAATATGGGGCTGATGAGGTAGATCTTGTTTGCCCAGGCCTTTACCTGCCAGGTCCAAGGTAGGATAATGAGACTTCTTAGCATTCCCCCAAGTCCCACCACCTGCAGGACTACAGTTCAGCCTGGCCATAGGTAGATTAGATCAACTGGATTTGCAACACAGTTGAATAGGGATGTTTGGTGGTAAGATTCATGTTCCCTAGAAGCACACTATTCTGGTATCATCTCTCCCATATCTGTCTTGGGCTGTAACCTCCTTCTCCAGACATGTCACAGAGACACTATTTTCTCATATACTTGAGAAGGGGGGGAATGTACATGCGCAGGCAGTAGCCCTGTATTCTTTAGAAACCTCTATTATTTCTAGTTAGCTCACCAATAGGCCATTTAAGTTAGCTTCCTAGACAAGGCTATGTCCATCTCCACAACAAACATACTTCTCCACAGACCTGTCAACCAGCTGAATCAGATTCAACCCACATATCTTGAGTATGTAATCTGGGCCAGACCTTAGAGTAGGTACATCAGAGATACCAAGATGACTAAAGTCTCTATCCACACTTAGAGTTTAGTGAGAACATATAAACATGGGTCATAACAGGGATGGATGGGAGCCTGGAGGCACTTAGAGAATGGAATGGTTAACTGTGATTGAGGAAATCTTTGTAACCAGTCAGGATAAATTTGGTTATGCTGCAGAAACAGATATTCCTAAAACCTCAATGGCTTAACATACAAGAGTTTATTTCTTGCCCAAGCAAATCTTTCTGTAGGTCTAGGTAACTCTCCAAATCAGCTATCTGCCATGTGATAGTACACAGTCTGGCCTGCTTCTGCCTTGCTACACCTCCATCTTAACACATATTTCCATAATCCCTACAGCTGGAGAAAGAGCCCTAGAGTGTTTCCAATTTACACTTAAATTCTCTATCCCTGCTTCCAGTCACAACCCAGAAGTCCAGAACTGATCACATGGCCTCATCCAACTTCAAGGGAACAGGAAAGTATAGAAGTCCTGTAAATTCAGAAGGGCAGGAGAACTAGATATGGATGAGCATTAGAAACCTCTACCAAAGAAGGAAAGGATTGAACTAAGCTTCAGAAAACAGGGAAAATTCTACCATGTTGTGAAGGTTAGAGCAACTGAAAAGTTAAGGGGAACAATCCACACAAGATCATCCTTCTGACACCAATTGCTAGTCCATGGGTCCCCAAGACCACCCTTAGGTTTGATAATTCACTAGAAAGACTCACAGAACTGACTGTTAAAATCATGGTTTTTAAAATCTATAGGGTGCAGCTTAAAATCAGTTAAGGGAAGAAATCAGGGCAGAGTCCAAGAAAGTACCATATGGAGAGCTTTAGTTGTCATTTCCCTGTGGACTTGGGACAGAGTTACTTTTTTGGCATTCATATATGACAATTTTCATGGAGTATTGCTAGGAAGAGAAATTCCCCCAAGTTTCTTGAGATTTTACTGGGGCTCCATCACTGTCTCTGTGACTGATCTCAGTCTCCAGTCTCCTCAAGAAGTGGGCTGATGCCAGGTATCCCAGAGCCCACATCATTGATGTGGCCCAAAACCCCACCCTAAATCACAGTGTTAGACTGTCAGGCGACCCAAGCTTCCAGTCAAACAAAAACACCCCTATCAGACCCAACATTCCAAAGGCTTAGAGATTACCTCCCAGAAGCTGAGGGTAAAGGCCAGACCTCTCTTTGGGCAAAGACAAAGTCTTATTTACACACATGTGGAAAATTCATAAGGCAGAGGGTGGAAAAAGGAATAAAGGTATTCCAAGTGAAGGGAATGACATGATTAAAATCCTGGGAGATTAACTCACATTGAGTAAAAGCCTCCATATTCATTTATTAATCCATCAGATATTTACTGGCATGCCTAATACTTCCAGGTTCTGGAATATGGAAATGAACAAATTAAACACTGCACCTACTTCCATTGTGCTTATGAATGGTAAACTACCTTCAAGCACAAATTTCTCTGTGTGCATTTTGGAGATGAGAGATGGGAGCTTCCCAGCTCTCATAGCAAACCAACCACACATAGAACTTCAGCTAGACTCCTCATAAATGTCCAGCCTCCCAGTCACCAGATTCCATACCCCTATCTCCTGTTCAACTTTAGCTAAGGCAACCCACACTCATGTAGAGAGATGATGATAGATGATAAATGATAGATAGATATAATGAACTGATTATATATGATTATATATATAATATCTAGATTATATATGGTTTTATATATATAATATCTAGAAATATATATATAGAATATAGCAGGTCAGAATTACTGCAGGCTTGGGAATTACTGCTTTCCTTGCCCTGGGAGTATGCTCTAACCAATGACTGATGAGGGAAGGTATAATTGCCCTGATTCTTTTGTTCTTCAGATGTAATCAAAAGTGTATTCGACACTTTTCCTTGGAGCTTTTCCAGAGATTAAGCTTCAGTTGACCACTGTAGTAGCTGGTTTAATAACACACCCCTTATTGGCTGCCTTCACTTACCTGTATAACTTACCTACTCCCTTCACATTAAAAGATGGGCTTTTTGGGGAGATTCATCTAAGACACATGAATTAGTGCTCACTATATATTGTGAAGCTGATGCTGTGAAGCATTGGTGCTCTTTTTCAGTCTGGAATTGTTTCTGGCTATATAAAATAGGAGCCTTCAAATAAGGCATTCCCCTTCCTGGATGAGACAACTATTTAGACAAAAGGAAAGAAAGGAATAGTGGCATTTCAGGCAGCAGCTGAGAGTGAATAGCTCCAGGACACCCTTCTTGGTACCCCAGAAATTCCATTAAGGAAGTGGTGGTTCTGAAGCAAGGCAATGCACTAAAATTATTTTCAAATTGCAGGGTCATGGTATCAGTTTAGTTGAGTATAAGCAGCATTTTAAAAAAATGAAATAATAGACTGGAATGAAATAGAATGGAAAAGAACAGAGTGTTGCAGGTTAAAAAAAAGTATATAGTGTTTTAAATTTGGAAGGTATGTGTACTGAATGCAATATTAAAGGTTTTTTTTTATAGTAGATTGTCAAAAAGAATATTTCAGAAACACTGGTGTAGAGCCAGACTGTCTCAGTTCAAATCCTAGTTCCTTTTTTTATTAAGTTCAATTACCCAACATATAGTACATCATTAGTTTTTGATGTAGGGTTCAATGATTCATTACTTGTGTATAACACGCGGTGCTCATCAAATCCTAGTTCTACTGTGTGTTGGCTATGTGACTTTGGGTAAGTTACTTAACTATTTCATGCCTCAGTTTCCCTATTTTTGAAATAAGGATTATAATAGTATTTCTCTATGACTGAAGAACTGTTGATGGCCTTCCAGTATACATGTACCCCTTCTTATTTGCAACTTGAACCCCAATTTTCTTTGAAACAACAATGTGCTCATTTAAGTGCCATTTTTCCAGCTTCTCCTGCAGCAAGAGGTAGCCATATAACCGATATCCGATTAGGAAATGTAAGAGAAAGTCTGCTGGTAGAGGGCTAGTTTCTGATAAATCTTTTGCTCTCCTGATAAAGGGGATAAATATGGCTGGCACAAACACCTCTCTTCTTCTCCCTACTCTGATTGTATTTATGATGCCTGGAGCTAGGACAGCCATCTGTGAACATGAAATAACAAGCATGAAGCTAAAGGCCTATATGCTAAGGCTGGTGGCAAGGAAAGATGGGAAGAAACTAGGTCCCTGATGACATCAGTAAACTACAGAAATAAGCAGCAACCACCTACCTCTGGATTGTTACTGTGTGAAAAAAGAAACTGCAATTTAATGAATTCATAGTTGGATGACTTTTATGTTACTTGAGGTCAAAAGAATTTCTGTCCTTCTTAGGGATTTGTTATTAGGATAAAATAAGTAAATACATGTCAAGCATCTACAAGAGCTCATTAAAATGAAGACTGTTATTTTTATTATTGTTGCATTAAATAAATGTGAGGTTCAAGGAAGGGAAGGAGGGAAGGAATTTTTCTAAGATCATAGTTCCCTCTTCTATAAACTGAAGGTGGTGACTCAAAGGCTACTAGAGCCCTGTCCAGCTCCCTGTGCCCTGGAAGGAGAGCAAAATGGTACAAAGGATATTAGAGTTTCACTCTATCTTTTTTGGGCTCAGGATGTCCTCAGTGCTCATTGAGGCTGGAAGCCCAAAATGACTGAGATAGGGGACCTTTCCTAGACTCTTGTGCTGTTCTCAGTTCTGAGAAATTAAAAGAGCTCATCACAACTGGCACTCACCTGGACTTTATACCTACTCAGAGAAATATTGAGATCATTCCCTTTACTTAATAAAGTGTAGATGCCTATAAAATGGAAATCATTCTTATTTTTTAGGTAACCAGGTATTTCCCCTCCCCCTGAGGAAACCCCTAAGAAAAAGAGCTCATGCTTGTAACACTTAAAAGTCCCCTTTTCACCTTGCCTGCAACTGTCCTTTTCCCTACCCACATAAAAGACATAGGCCCAACCTCCCTGTATCATAGCAGTATTAGAGAACCTGGGGTAAGTCACTTCTGCTCCCACTTAGGCTTCGGTGCCCCATCTGGGACTAGGCCAATGGTCAGGGTGAAGCACACAAGATTATTCATGGGGAATACAGAAGAAAAGGTTAAAACTTATCTATTATCTGAAAAATAAGAAGAAAATTGAGCTGTGCCAATATGGATTGTCAGTAGTACATGATTATAATTTATAATAAGTATACTTATATTGGGAAACTGTGCTCAGAAATGTTTTACTAATGGAATGCATGATCAAAAGTTGGAACAGCACTGGACCATATTTCCTTAAGATTTATTAAACACTTACCATATATACTAGCTCTATTCTAAGTACATTACATATATTGAGTCAATTTAATCCTTACAACAGCCCTATGAGAAAAATGCCATTATTTAATCATTTTGCATGTGAGGTAACTGAGGCACATACTGGTGAGGCAAATTGTTCAAGGTCATAGAAGTACTAACATAGCTTGAACTCAAGCCCAAGCAATATGGGTATAGGGTTTGCACTCTTAACCACTTTTGGTCAATGAAAGCCAAAATCCAAACTTCCAGTATAAAATGATATGCTAATCTGACAGGGCACCTGGGTGGTTCAGATGGCTAAGAGTCTGCCTTCAGCTCAGGTCATAATCTCAGGGTCCTGGGATCGAGTCCTGCATTTGGCTCCCTGCTCGGTGGGGAGCCTGCTTCTCCCTCTCCCTCTACTGTTCCCCAGCTTGTGCTCTCTCACTCTCTCTGTCAAATAAATAAAAATAAAATCTTTAAAAGATAAATAAATAAAATGATATGCTAATCTGAAATCATCATTTTTTGGAGGAAGAATTGTTTTGTTTCTGCCTGGCCATATCCTCCTCAGCCAGAGTACTTGGATTCAAATCCCAGCTCCATCATTCACTCCCTAGCTGTGAGACAACAGGCAGATGACCTCACCTCTCTGAGCCTCAGTTTCCCCATCTGTTAAATGGGAATAAGATAGTAATAAAGGAAAACACAGGCAGCAACCTCTTCGACCTCAGCCACAGCAACTTCTTCCTAGAAACATCGCCAAAGGCAAGGGAAGCAAGGGCAAAAATGAACTATTGGGACTTCATCAAGATAAAAACCTTTTGCACAGCAAAAGAAACAGTCAATAAAACCAAAAGACAACTGATAGAATGGGAGAAGATATTTGCAAATGACATATCAGATAAAGGGCTAGTATCCAAAATCTATAAAGAACTTCTTAAACTCAACACCAAAAGAACAAATGATCCAATCAAGAAATGGGCAGAAGACATGAACAGACATTTTTCCAAAGAAGACATCCAAACAGCCAACAGACACATGAAAAAGTGCTCAACATCACTCACCATCAGGGAAATCCAAATCAAACCTCAATGAGATACCACCTCACAGCAGTCAGAATGGCTAAAATTAACAAGTCAGGAAAAAGATGTTGGTGGGGATGCGGAGAAAGGGGAATTCTCCTACACTCTTGGTGGGAATGCAAGCTGGTGCAGCCACTCTGGAAAACAGTATGGAGGTTCCTCAAAAAGTTGAAAATAGAGCTACCATATGATCCAGCAATTGCACAACTGGGTATTTACTCCAAAGATACAAATGTAGGGATCTGAAGGGGCACATGCACCCCGATGTTTATAACAGCAATGTCCACAGTAGCCAAACTGTGGAAAGAGCCATGATGTCCATCGACAGATGAATGGATAAAAAAGATGTGGTATATATGCACAATGGAATATTATGCAGCCATCAAAAGGAATGAGATCTTGCCATTTGCAATGACATGGATGGAACTGGAGGGTGTTATGCTGAGCGAAATAAGTCAATCAGAGAAAGACATGTATCATATGACCTCACTGATATGAGGAATTCTTAATCTCAGGAAACAAAGTGAGAGGGTTGCTGGAGTGGTCGGGGGTGGGAGGGATGGTGTGGCTGGGTGATGGACACTGCAGAGGGTATGTGCTATGGTGAGTGCTGTGAATTGTGCAAGACTGTTGAATCACAGATCTGTACCTCTGAAACAAATAATACAATATATATTAAAAAAAAAGAAGAAGAAGATAGCAGGAGGGGAAGAATGAAGGGGGGGAACCAGAGGGGGAGATGAAAGAGATGATGGACTCTGAAAAACAAACTGAGGGTTCAAGAGGGGAGGGGGGTTGAGAGGATGGGTTAGCCTGGTGATGGGTATTAAAGAGGGCACATTCTGCATGGAGCGCTGTGTGTTATACACAAACAATGAATCATGGAACACTACATCAAAAACTAATGATGTAATGTATGGTGATTAACATAACAATAAAAAAATTTAAAAAAAGAATAGTAATTACACAATTGTAAGGAGAAAATCACTTTACAAGTAACATGGAAAACACAACACAATGCTTAGGGCATAGTAGAACTCAAATTGTTAAAAGTTGGGCCTGAGCTCCTCAAAAAGTTTGATGTAGAGTTACATATAATCCAGCAACAATTCCACTCTTAGGTACATACCCTAAAAAATGAAAACATGTCTACACAAAAATTTGTGCATAAATGTTCATAGCAAATTTATTCATAATTGCCAAAGGTGGAAACAACCAAAACATCCATCAACTGATAAACGGACAAACAAAATGTAGTATATCCCTGTAATGGACTATTATTCAACCATAAAAAAATATACTGGTACATGCTACAACATGGATAAAACTTGAAAACACTATACTATGTGAGAGACATCAGACTCAAAAGATTTTGTATGATTTTATTCCTATGAAATAGGCAAATTCCAGAATAGGCAAATCCATAGAGACAGAAAATAAATTAATGATTGCCAGGAGCTGGGAAGTGGACAAGGAGTGACTGGTAATGAGTAAAGTATTTCTTTTTGGGATGGGTGATGAAAATGATTTATTAAATGTGCTGATGGCCACACAATTCTGTGATAATACTAAAAATCATTGACTTATACACTTTTTAAAAGATGAATTTTGTAATGTAAATTATATTTCAAAAAAACAAACAAAAAGAAGGGGACTCTAACACTTGCTTTCTTTTATGCTATTGGAGAATTCCTCACCATAGCTCTCCAAAGTTGCTTCAAGGAGAAATCCCTGTACCAGTGCCTCCACCCCCATGACTATATGAAATAATTATTTCAAATAATGACTCACCTCCCTTTCACTCTGCCTCTCTACCAGCCTTTTCCTCATCAACTCTCTCTTGTCTTTCCTGCTATCAGGAGTTCATAGCCCCACACCACTAAATTTGTCACCTGGAGAGAGAGGTGAGGGTTGAAGAAGGGCTTCCCATCCATAAAAATCCCTGGTAGCAAGCCTACCAATCACAGACCCAACTGTGGAACCATCAGCATCCACAGGGTGTGGTTACAGCCCCATATGACCATGATCCTGGAGGCAATCCTATTAGAGAGAAGGCCTTTACCTGCCAAAACCAGGTGGAAAATGTGCCTGCTCCTTCAAATGAACAGAAAACAAATGCAAAGCTACATGTAACATGAAGAAGAGGGCAAATATGACACCACCAAAGAACACTAATAAAGTTCCAGTAACCAACCATAAAGAAATGGGGGGAAAAAAGAAATGGAGATGCATAAATAAACTGCTTGACAAAAAATTCAAAATAATTGTCTTAAAGTAGCTCAATTAGCTACAAGAGAACATGGATAGACAACTAAATGAAATCAGGGAAAAATATATATAGAAAATGAGAAGATTAATAAAGAAAGAGAAACCATATAAAAGAACCAAACAGAAATCCTGGAGATGAAGAATACAATGACTGAACTGAAAAATGCGATAAAGAGCTTAAACAGTCGATATAATCATGCAGAAAAAAGAATTACTGGACTCACTCTAAGATAAGTCATTTGAAATTATCCACTCAGAGGAAAAAATAGAAAAAAAATAATGACAAAAGTGAAGAATGCCTATTTGACTTATGGAACACTATAAAGTTAATGTTATATGCATTATGAGGGCCCCAGAAGGAGCAGGAAAATAGAGTTCAAAGATGTATTTAACTGGAAGGGGGCAAGATGGCAGAAGAGTAGGGGACCTCGTTTCATCTGGTCCCATGAATTTAACTGGATATCAATCAAACCATTCTGAACACTCACAAATTCAGCCAGAGATGTAAGAAAATATATGTGGAAATCTACAAGCAGAGAAACAACTGCATTTTGCAAGGTAGGAGGTACAGAGTCATGAATCTATGAGAAAATATCAGTAGATAACCAGAGCAGGGAGGGAACCTCCATAAGCTGGCTACCAGAAAGTGATATAACACCAGAGCACAAAATCAGAACCCTTAGAAATCTGCTCCAGTGAGAGTCAGCCCTTTCTGAAAGGGGCTCAGGGGATGGAAAAGGCAGAATTCTAGGTGGGTCACTGTGGTCTCAGGATCCCAGGAGACACAGAAAGAATGGGGGTGCCTGAACTGATAGAGTGCCCAAGCAGTAGAGTGGGGAGACTGGTTATGGTCAGCGAGCCCCAGAGGGACTCAGCTCCAGGCACCATAAACTGCAAGTTAGGCCAATAAGGAGATTGTTCTTTGCCTGAGCACCCAGAAGAAGACTGGAGTGTGTAGGCCAGTTACCAACTCCTGGGAGGGTCAAATCGGCTGGGCCCATGACCGGGCAACAACTCTCAGGGTGGCAGCATCCCTGGAAAGGACAGTAGGATGGCACCCAGCCATGACATAGGAGCAGTGGTGCAAGGTACTTGCATAAGCCCACCACCACTTGCAGTCTCACAGACACAAAGCAAGGTGTCACTAGCAGGCCCTGGGGACTCCCCGCCCCCACCCCCCGAGAGTTGTAGTGGGGGAGAACCAGGGGATTCTGTGCGTGTGGTGCACACACAAGTGGAGAGGGTTTGACCTGGAGGGTTTATTGAAGAAGGGGGACCCTGATCTTGTGGCTCTGGGTCAGAGATCCTGGCATGGCCATTTTTGCTCTGACCCTCTGAAGAGGCATAGAAAGCCACCAGGGAACAAAAACCACACAGAGGATCAGCTCCTATTAAACCCATCCCCCTGACAAGGGGTGGGGAAACTCCACCTGACAGAGACAATTGAGAAGCTATACAGCAGGCCCTTCCCCCAGAAGACATACTGGAAGAACAGGTGAATGACAAGCTTATGGATCCCACAGGACTGTAAAGCTCCAGCACCAGGGGACCAGGGGGAAATAATATATTGAGCTCGAGATGTTTCCTCATGACTCATTTATCCTTCAGGCTAAAATTTTACATTTTTAAACGCTTTTCCAGTTTCAAACAGATTCTTATTTTTCAACTTATGTTTTTAAGTCCCTTTTTAAATTTTATTTTTTCACATCTACATTTTATAGATTTATGCCTCATTCTAGTCCTTTTTTCACTCTATTCAATTTTATTTTTCTCTCTATATATAAGTTCTGGATATAGTGTCCTCTAACTCACAAACCAAAATTCAATCAGGAACCAGTGGATCACCCTGCTTTGTCCACCCTGTGATATTATAATATCACCCCCTTTTTTATTGTTTTGTTACATTTTGGCTGTTTTTGCTTATCTGTGGTGGCTTCCAAAAACTTTGGATCTTTTCCAGGGTGCATTTTGCTTGAGTCGTGGTTGATATTTTGGACTCTGTCCATCCACTTACCCATCTTTCGCTGGACAGAATGACCAGGAGGAGGAACTCACAACCAAGAAAAGGACCAGAGGCAATATCCTCTGCCACAGAGCTAATGGATATGGATATAACCAAGATGTCAGAGATAGAATTCAGGATAGCAAATATACAGTTAATGGCTAGGCTTGAAAAAAGCATAAATGACAATTCTAAGTGTGGAAATGTGATCTAATCAGGCTGAAATTAATGTTATGAATGAGATGCAGTCTAAATTGGATGCTCTAACAGCAAGGGTGAATGAGGCAGAAGAGAGAATAAGTGATCTAAAGGACAGGAAGATGGAAAGGAAGGAGGTTGAGGAAAAGAGAGAAGGACAACTAATACCTCATGAAGAAAGGCTTTGAGAATTTAATGATACATTGAAATGAACCAATGTCCATATTTTTGGGATCCCAGAGGGGGTGGAGAGAGAGAGAGGAATAGAAAGTTTATTTGAGCAAATCATGGCTGAGAACTTCCCTAATCTAGGGAAGGAAACAAACATACATGTTGAAGACTCAAAGAGGACCTATCACAAAATCAATAAAAATAGATCAACACCCCAACTTATAATAGTGAAACTTACAAATCTTACAGCTTAGGAAGCTATCCTGAGAGAGGCTAAGGAGAGGAGATTCCTTACATACAGAGGGAGGAACATCAGAATAACATCAGACCTATCCACAGAAAACTGGTAGGCCAGAAAGGGCTGGCAAGATATATTCAGGGTACTAAATGAAAAGAACATGCAACCAAGAATACTTTATTCATCAAGGCTGTCATTCAGAATGGGCAGAGAGATAAAGAGCTTCCAGGATAAGCAGAAACTGAAAGAAAAAAAGGGATAATGTGAGCGAAGATAGACCCCAAGAATACCATAGACAAGAAAGAAACAGAGACAATCTACAGAAACAGGTACTTTACAGGCAAGACAATGGCACTAAATTCATATCTTTCACTAGTTACTCTGAATGTAAATTGGCTGAATGCTCCAATCAAAAGACACAGGGTATAAGAAAGGATAAAATAGCAGGAACTATCTATATGCTGTCTACAAGAAACTCATTTTGAACCTAAAGACACCTCCAGATTGAAAGTGAGGGGATAGAGAACCATTTACCATGTTAATGGACCTAAAAAGAAAGCTAGGGTAGGAAACATCATACACAACAAATTAGATTTTGAACCAAAGACTGTAGTAAGAGATGTAGAGGGACACTATATCATACTAAAAGGGTCTATCCAAGAAGAAGATCTAACAATTGTAAATATCTATGCCCCCAAAATGGAAGAAGCCAACCACATAAGACAAGTAATAAGGAAAATAAAGAATCATATTGATAATAATACATTAATAGTAGGAGACTTCAACACCCTACTCACAGCAAAGGTCAGATCATCTAAGCAGAAGATCAACAAAGAAACAAAAATTTTGAATGAGAGATTGGGCCAGATGAACATCACAGATATAGAAAACATCCCATTCTAAAAGAACACAGTATTCATTCTTCACAAATGCACACGGAACTTTCTCCAGAATAGACCACATACTGGTTAAATTTCAGGCCTCAACAGACACCAAAAGATTGAGATGATTCCCTGCATTTTTTTCAGGCCACAATGCTTTGAAACTGGAACTCAATCACAAGAAAAAAATTGGAAGGAATTCAAACACTTGGAAGCTAAATACCATCCTGCTAAAGAATGAATGGGTCAACCAGGAAATTAAATAAGAACTGGGGTGCCTGGGTGGCTCAGTCGTTAAGCATCTGCCTTAGGCTCAGGTCATGATCCCAGGGTCCTGGGATCGAGCCCCACATCGGGATCCCTGCTCAACGGGAAGCCTGCTTCTCCCTCTCCCTCTCCACCTTCTTGTGTTCCCTCTCTCACTATGTCTCTCTCTGTCAAATAAATAAGTAAAATCTTAAAAAGAAATAATAACTTAAACAATTTATGGAAACCAATGAGAATGGAAACACATCGTTCCAAAACATAGGGGATACTGCAAAAGCAGTCCTAAGTGGGAAGAACATAGCCATCGAAGTCTCTCTCAAAAAATTAGAAAAATCCCAAATTCACAAGCTAACTTTACACCTGAAGGAGCTGGAGCAAAAACAACAAATAAAGACTAAACCAAGCAGGAGAAGAGAAATGATAATGATTAGAGCAGAGATCAATGAAATAGAAACCAGAAAAATAGGAGAACAGATTAACAAAACTAGAGGATGGTTCTTTGAAAGAATTAATAAGATCAATAAATCTCTGGCCAGACTTGTCCAAAAGAAAAAAGACCCAAATTAATAAAATAATGAATGAAACGTGAGAGATCACTACTAATACCAAGGAAATATAGACAAATATTGGAACATATTATCAGCAACTATATACCAAAGAATTAGGCAATCTGGAAGAAATGGATGCATTCCTGGAAACTTATAAATTACCAAGACTAAAACAGGAAGAAATACATATCTGAACAGACCAATAACCAGCAAGGAAATGGAAGCAGTGATAAAAAAAAAAAAAAAACCTCCCAAATAACAAGAGTCCAGGGCCAGATGACTTCCCAAGGGAATTCTACCAAACATTTAAAGAAGAAAGCATGTCTATTCTACTGAACCTGTTTCAAAAAATAGAAATGGAAGGAAAACTTGCAAACTCATTCTATGAGGCCAGCATAACTCTGATCCTCAAACCAGGAAAAGATCCCATCAAAAAGGAGAATTACAGACCAATATCCCTGATGATCATGGATGACAAAATACTCAAGAGATCCTAGCCAATAGGATTCAACAGTATATTAAAAGGATTATTCACAACAACCATGTGGGATTTATTCCTGGGATGCAAGGGCGGCCAACATTCACAAAGCAATCAATGTGATAGAGCACATTAATTAAAAAAAAAGAGAGAAGAAACACATGATCCTCTCAATTGATGCTGAAAAAGCATTTGACAAAATATAGCACCTTTTCTTAATCAAAACTTTTCAAAGTACAGGGATAGAGGGAACATATCTCAATATCATAAAAGCTATCTATGCAAATATCATTCTCAATGGGGAAAAACTGAGAGCTTTTCCCTTAAGGTCAGGAACATGACAGGGATGCCCACTCACAACACAATTCAACATGGTACTAGAAGTCCTAGCCTTAGCAATCAGACAACAACAACAACAACAAAAATGAAAGGGATTCAAATTGGCAAAGAAGAAGTCAAACTCTCTCTTCGCAGATGATATGATTGATACTTTATGTGGAAAACCCAAAAGACTCCAACCCAAAATTGCTAGAATTCATAGAGCAATTCCACAACATGACAGGATGTAAAATCAATGTACAGAAATCTGTTGCATTTCTATAAAACAACAATGTGACTGTAGATAGAGAAATCAAAGAATTGATTCTACAGTATCACCAAAAAACATAAGATACCTAGGAATAAACCTAACCAAAGAAGTAAATGATCTATACTCTAGAAACTACAGAACACTTATGAAAGAAATTAAGGAAGACACAAATAGATGGAAAGACATTCCCTGCTCATGGATTGAAAGAATAAACATTGTTAAAATGTCTATGCTGCCCAGTGCAATCTACACATTCAGTGCAACCCCTATCAAAATACCATCAACATTTTTCACAGAGCTGGAACAAACAATCCTAAAATTTGTATGGAACCAGAAAAGACCCTGAACTGCCCAAAGAATGTTGAAAAAGAAAAGCAAAGCTGGTGGCATCACAATGCCTGACTTCAAGCTATATTGCAAAGCTGGAATCATCAAGGCAGTATGGTACTGGCACAAAAACAGACACATAGATCAATGGAACAGAATAGAGAGCCCAGAAATGGAACCTCAACTCTATGGTCAACTAATCTTTGGCAAAGCAGGAAAGAATATCCAATGGTAAAACGACAGTCTCTTCAATAAGTGGTGCTAGGAAAATTGGACAGCCACATGTAGAAGAATGAAACTGGACTATTCCCTTACACCACACACAGTGATAAAAAGAAAATGGATGAAAGACCTAAATGTGAGAAAATAATCCATCAACTTCCTGGAGGAGGACGCAGGCAGCAACCTCTTCGACCTTGGACACATTAACTTCTTGCAAGACATTTCTCTAAAGGCAAGGAAAAAAAAAAACAAAAATGAACTATTGGGATTTCATCAAGATAAAAAGCTTCAGTCCAGCAAAGGAAACAATCAACAGAACTAAAAGGCAACCTACGGAATGGGAGAAAATATTTGCAAATGACATTACAGATAAAGAGCTCTTATCCAGGATCTGTAAAGAACTTCTCAAACTCAACACACAAAAACCAAAGAATCCAGTCAGGAAATGGGCAGAAGTCATGAACAGACACTTCCCTAAAGAAGACATACAAATGGCTGACAGACACATGAAAAAAATGCTCCACATCACTAGCGATCAGAGAAATACAAATCAAAACCACAATGAAATACCACCTTACAACAGATAGAATAGCAAAAATTAACCAGAAAGGAAACAACAACTGTTGGCAGGGTTGTGGAGAAAGGGGAACCCTCTTACACTGTTGGTGGGAATGCAAACTCTGGAAAACATTATGGAAGATCCTCAAGAAGTTAAAAATAGAGCTACCCTACAACCTACCAATTGCATTATTGAGTATTAACCCCAAAGATACAGATGTAGTGAAAAGAAGGGGCACATGCACCCCAATGTTCATAGCAGCAATGTCCACCATAGTCAAACTATGGAAGAAACTGAGATGTCTTTCTTTTTTTTTTTTTTTTGTTTCTTCATTTTATTTTATTATGTTTGTTAGTCACCATACATTACATCATTAGTTTTTCATGTAATGTTCCAGGATTCCTTGTTTACATATAAAACCCAGTCCTCCATTCAATACATGCCCTCCTTAATACCCATCACTGGGCTAACCCATCACCCCGCCCCTGCCCTATAAAACCCTCAATTTGTTTCTCAAAGTCCATAGTCTCTCATGGTTCATCTCACCCTCTGATTTCGCCCCTTAATTTTTCCCTTCCTACTACCTTCTTTTTATTTTAACATATAATGTATTATTTGTTTCAGAGGTACATGTCTGTGATTCATCAGTCTTACACAGTTCACAGCGCTCACCAGAGCACATACCCTCCCCAATGTCCATCACCCAGCCACCCCATCCCTCCCACCCCCCTCCACTCCAGCAAGCCTCAGTTTGTTTCCTGAGTTTAAGAATTCCTTATATGAGTGAGACCATATGATACTTGTCTTTCTCTGATTGACTTGTTTTGCTTAGTATAATACCCTCTAGTTCCATCCACGTCATTGCCTATGGCAAGATTTCGTGTTTTTCGATGGCTGCATAATATTCCATTGTATATATATATATATACCACATCTTCTTTATCCATTCATCTGTCGATGGACATCTTGGCTTTTTCCACAGTTTGGCTACTGTGGACTTTGCTGCTATAAACATTGGGGTGCATGTACCCCTTCGGATCCCTACATTTGTATCTTTGGGGCAAATACCCAGTAGTGCAATTGCTGGGTCATAGGGTAGCTCTATTTTCAACAATTTGAAGAACCTCCAAACTGTTTTCTAGACTGGCTGCACAAGGTTGCATTCCCACCAACAGTGTAGGAGGGTTCCCCTTTCTCCACATCCTTGCCAACATCTGTCATTTCCTGACTTGTTAATTTTAGCCATTCTGACTGGTGTGAGGTGATATCTCTTTGAGGTTTTGATTTGGCTTTTCCTGATGCTGAGTGATGTTGAGCACTTTTTCATGTGTCTGTTGGCCATTTGGATGTCTTCTTTGTAGAAATGTCTGTTTATGTCTTCTGCCTATTTCTTGATTGGATTATTTGTTCTTTGGGTGTTGAGTTTGATAAGTTCTTTATAGATTTTGGATTCTAGCCCTTTATCTGATATGCCATTTTCAAATATCTTCTCCCATTCTGTTGGTTTTCTTTTGGTTTTGTGGACTGTTTCCTTTGCTGCACAAAAGCATTTTATCTCGATGAAGTCCCAATAGTTCATTTTTGCCCTTGCATCCCTTGCCTTTGGCAATGTTTCTAAGAAGAAGTTGCTGGGGCTGAGGTCGAAGAGGTTGCTGCCTGTGTTCTCCTCTAGGATTTTGATGGATTCCTGTCTCACATTGAGGTCTTTCATCCATTTTGAGTCTACTTTTGTGTGTGGTGTAAGGAAATGGTCCAGTTTCATTCTTCTGCATGTGGCTGTACAATTTTCCCAACACCATTTGTTGAAGAGATTGTTTTTTATTCCATTGGACGTTCTTGACTGCTTTGTCAATGATTAGATGACCATAGAGTTGAGGGTCCATTTCTGGGTTCTCTATTCTGTTCCATTGATCTTTGTGTCTGTTTTTGTGCCAGTACCATACTGATTTGATGATTATAGCTTTGTAATAGAGCTTGAAGTCCGGAATTGTGATGCCACTAGCTTTGCTTTTCTTTTTCAACATTCCTCTGGCTATTTGGGGTCTTTTCTGGTTCCATACAAATTTTAGGATTATTTGTTTCATTTCTTTGAAAAAGATGATGGTAGTTTGATAGGGATGGCATTAAATGGGTAGATTGCTCTAGGTAGCACTGAAATTTTCACAATATTTGTTCTTCCAATCCATGAGCATGGAACGTTTTTCCAATTCTTTGTGTCTTCCTCAATTATTTTCATCAGTATTTTATAGTTTTCTGAGTAGAAATTCTTTGCCTCTTTGGTTAGATTTATTCCTAGGTATCTTATGGTTTTGGGTGACATTGTAAATGGGATCGACTCTTTAATTTCTCTTTTTTCTGTCTTGTTGTTGGTGTATAGAAATGCTACTGATTTCTGTGCATTGATTTTATATCCTGCCACATTACTGAATTCCTGTGTGAGTTCTAGCAGTTTTGGGGTGGAATCTTTTGGGTTTTCCACATAAAGTATCATATCATCTGCAAAGAGTGAGAGTTTGGCTTCTTCTTTGCCAATTTGAATGTTTTTTATTTCTTTTTGTTGTCTGATTGCTGTGGCTAGGACTTCTAATACTATGTTGAATAGCAGTGGTGATAGTGCACATCCCTGCTGTGTTCCTGACCTTACGAGGAAAGCTCAGGTTTTCCCCATTGAGATTGATATTCGCTGTGGGTTTTTCATAGATGGCTTTTATGATATTGAGATATGTGCCCTCTATCCCTACATTCTGAAGGGTTTTAATCAAAAAAGCATGCTGTACTTTGTCAAATGCTTTTTCTGCATCTCTTGAGAGGATCATATGGTTCTTGTTCTTTCTTTTATTAATGTATTGTAACACATTGATTGATTTGCAGATGTTGAATCAACCTTGCAGCCCAGGGATAAATCCCACTTGGTCGTGGTGAATAATCCTTTTAATGTACTGTTGGATCCTATTGGCTAGTCTTTTGGTGAGAATTTTTGCGTCCATGTTTATCAGGGATATTGGTCTGTAATTCTCCTTTTTGATGGGATCTTTGTCTGGTTTGGGAATCAAGGTAATGCTGGCCTCATAAAATGAGTTTGGAAGTACTCCTTCCATTCTTTTTTTTGGTACAGTTTCAGAAGAATACATATTAATTCTTCTTTAAATGTTAGAATTCCCCTGGTAAGCTATCTGGCCCTGGGCTCTTGTTTGTTGGGAGATGTTTGATTACTGCTTCAAATTCCCTACTGGTTATTGGTCTGTTCAGGTTTTCTGCTTCTTCCTGGTTCAGTTTTGGTAGTTTATACATCTCTCAGAATGCATCTATTTCTTCCAGATTGTCTAATTTGCTGGCATATAATTGCTCATAGTATGTTCTTATAATTGTATTTCTTTGGTATTAGTTGTGATCGCTCCTCTTTCATTCATGATTTTATTTATTTGGGTCATTTCTCTTTTCTTTTTGATTAGTCTGGCCAGGGATTTATCAATCTTATTAATCCTTTCCAAGTACCAGCTCCTAGTTCCCTTGATCTGTTCTACTGTTCTTTTGGTTTCCGTTTAATAGATTTCTGCTCTGATCTTTGTTATTTCTCTTCTCCTGCTAGGTTTAGGCTTTGTTTGCTGTTCTTTCTCCAGCTCCTTTAGGTGTAGGGTTAGGTTGTGTTTTTGAGACCTTTTTGTTTCTTGAGAAAGGCTTGTATTGCTACATACTTTCCTTTTAGGACCGCCTTTGCTGCATCCCAAGGATTTTGAACAGTTGTGTTTTAATTTTCATTGGTTTCTGTGAATTTTTTTACATTCTTAATTTCCTGGTTGACCCATTTATTCGTTAGTAGGATGCTCTTTAGCCTCCATGTATTTGAGTTCTTTCCAACATTCATCTTGTGATTGAGTTCTAGTTTCAAAGTATTTTGGTCTGAAAATATGCAGGGAATGATCCCAATCTTTTGGTACCAGTTGAGACCTGATTTGTGACCCAGGATGTGATCTATTCTGGATAATGCTCCATGTGCATTAGAGAAGAATTTGTATTCTGTTGTTTTGGGATGGAATGTTCTGAATATATGTCTGAAGTCCATCGTGTCCAGTGTGTCATTTAAAGCCTTTATTTCCTTGTTGATCTTTTGCTTAGATGATCTGTCCATTTCAGTGAGGGGGTTGTTAAAGTCCCCTATTATTATTGTATTATTGTTGATGTGTTTCTTTTATTTTGTTATTAATTGGCTTATATAATTGGCTGCTCCCATCTTAGAGGCATAGATATTTACAATTGTTAGATCTTGTTGGATAGACCCTTTAAGTATGATATAGTGTCCTTCCTCATCTCTTATTATAGTCTTTGGTTTAAAATCTAATTTACCTGATATAAGGATTGCCACTCCAGCTTTTTTTTGATGTCCATCAGCATGGTAAATTGTTTTCCACCCCCTCACTTTCAATGTGGGGGTGTCTTTGGGTCTAAAATGAGTCTCTTGCTTTCTTGTGTGTTTTTTTTTTTTTAATCCAATCTGATACCCTGTGTCTTTTGATTGGGGCATTCAACCCATTTACATTCAGAATAACTTTTGAAAGATATGAATTTAGTGCCACTCTATTGCTTGTAATGTGACTGTTACTATATATTGTCTCTGTTCCTTTCTGGTCTATGTTACTTTTAGGCTCTTTCTTTGCTTAGAGGACCCTTTCACTATTTCTCATAGGGCTGCTTTTGTGTTCCAAAATTTTTTAGTTTTTGTTTGTCCTGGAAGCTTTTTGGTTCCAATTTTTTTGATATTTTTTATTTTATTTTATTTTATTTTATTTTATTATTTTTTTTCTTATGTTATGTTAGTCACCATACAGTACATCATTAGTTTTTGATGCATGGGACTGGAGGAGATTATGCTAAGTGAAATATGTCATGGAAGCTTTTACTCTCTCCTTCTATTTTCAGTGATAACCTAGCTAGATATAGTATTCTTGCCTGTATATTTTTCTCATTTTGTGCTCTGAATATATCATGCCAGCCTTTTCTGGCCTGCCCGTTCTCTGTGGATAGGTCTGCTGCCAATCTAATGTTTGTACTGTTGTAGGTTACAGACCTCTTGTCCCAAGCTGCTTTCAGGATTTTCTTTTTGTCTCTGAGACTTGTGAGTTTTACTACTAGATGTCGGGGTGTTGACCTATTTTTATTGATTTTGCTGGGGGTTCTCTGTGCCTCCTGGATTTTGATGCCTGTTTCCTTTTCCAAATTAGGGGTGTTCTCTGTTATAATTTGCTCCAATATACCTTCTGCCCCTCTCTCTCTTTCTTCTTCTTCTAGGATCCCAATTATTCTAATGTTGTTTCGCTTTGTGGTATTGCTTATCTCTTGAATTCCCAGCTCCTGATCCAGTAGTTGTTTATCTCTTTTTCTCAGCTTCTTTATGCTTCATCATTTAGTCTTCTATATTACTAATTCTCTCTTCTGCCTTATTCATCCTAGCAGTTAGAGCCTACATTTTTTATTGCACCTCATTAATAGTCTTTTTGATTGCAACTTGGTTAGATTTTAGTTCTTTTATTTCTCCAGAAAAGGATTCTCTACTATCTTCCATGCTTCTTTCAAGCCAGTAGTATCTTTATAATCGTCATTCTGAACTCTAGTTCTGACATCTTACTAATGTCTGAATTGATTAGTTCCCTGGCAGTTGGAACTGCCTCTTATTCTTTTTTTTTTTTTTTTGAGGTGAGTTTTCCATCTTGTCATTTCGTCCAGAGGAGAATAGATGAATGAGAGATCAAAATGTTAAAAGGGTAACAAAGATCCCAGAAAAACATACTCTAAACAAATCAGAAGAGACCAGAAACTGGGGTGAGGAGGAATGTAGGAAAAGGGAAAAAAAAGCATATGGTCGGGCTGGTGAATCGAACAGAGCCACACAGTAGATTTTGGGTGTATTTTGCACTCTTATATGAAATTTCTTCCCAAAATTTTAAAGAAAGGAAAACATATATATACAAAAATAAGAGTAAATACAATGAATGGATGGAATATGACGGTAAAGATGAAAATTAAAAAAGATTTAAAAAAATTGATAAGAAGTTGGTTGAAAAAAGAACGAAAATTTTTCAAAAAAAAAAAGAGTAACTGTGATCAGCGGGAGACTAGGACAAAGTCATACACTAGATTTAAGGTATATTTCGGTCTGTTAGAAGAAACTGTATCCCAAAATTTTAAAGAAAGAAAAAATTATATATATATATATTTATATATATATATACAAAATGAGATTAAATACAAGGGATAGAATAAGACTTTAAAAATGAAAATTTTAAAAGTTTCTTAAAAAGGAATTGGTAAGATTAGATGTTGGTTGAAAAAGGAAAGATGAAAAATTCAACTATAAAATAGAAAAAGAAAAAAATAAGGAAAATTAAAAAAATTAACTTTGAAAGACTAAAGAATCATGGGGGAAAAAAACATGAATTCTATGTGCTGTATACCCCTAGCACTGGGGTTTTGTCTTTCGGTAAACTGGGTGTTCGCTGGATGTTCTTACTGATTTTCTGGGGGAGGGGCCTGTTGCAGTGATTTTCAAATGCCTTTGCCCGAGGTGGAATTGTACCTCCCTTGCCAGGGTCCAGGCTAAGTAATCTGCTCAGGTTTGCTCTCAGTAGCTTTTGTTCCCTGAAAGCTTTCAGTACAGCTTTGGAGGATGATAATGAAAATGGCAGCCTCCCAATCTCTGGTCCTGGAGGGGCCAAGAGCTCAGGGTCCCACTCCTCAGTGAGCCCTTACAGAAAAGCAGTCAGTCACTCCTGTCTCCCTGGTCTCTGGCTGTACTCTGCTTACCAGGCCTGTGCCTGAGCGTTTCTAACTCTGGCACATGACCCAGTTTGGAGTCTCCAAACCCAACAGATTCCTGTGACGGGCTTGCATGCTGTTCCTCCCGGGGGAGGAAGGGGAGTCTCCCTGGACCTGCCGTTTGTTGGATTCCTGCTTGAAGAGCAGGAAGATCACAGTATGGCAACCCTGAACTGAGAACCCACTCCTTGGCTCTGTCTTTGCAACTGACTTCCCCACTCTGATACCTGGTAGCTCTGCCACACTCGGGCATCCCCAGTCTTTCTGTGACTCTGAGGGTTTAAGAGAACACTGTCCCAGCGAGGGTTCCACCCCCCCTTCCCCCGCTTAGCCACTAGAGTGACATCTCTCAGCACAGCAGACTTCTAAAAGTTCCAATTTTATGCCCCACTGTTCTATCACTTGCTGGTAGCCGACTGACAGAGACTCACTTCCCCCATGGTGTATATTCCCACATATCACCCCAGATTCACTTCTCTGCATATCCTACCTTCCAGAGATTGGTCGCTTTTCTGTTATGGAGTTCCTTCTATTCTTTTCTTCGATCTCCTGTTGAATTTCTGGTGTTCTGAATGGTTTGGTAACTATCTAGCTGAATTCCTGGGACCAGACAAAATTTAGGTCTCCTACTCCTCTGCCATCTTGCTCCACCCACCTGGGCCAAGCTCTGTTCATCTTGGTGAGTATTTTCACATCCATATTCATCAGGGATATTGGTTTGTAATTCTCCTTTTTGATAAGGTCTTTCTTTGGTTTTGGGATGAAAGTAATGCTTGCCTCATAGAACGAGTTTGGAAGTTTTACTTCCATTTCTACTTTTAGAAACAGCTTCAGAAGAATAAGTATTATTCCTTCTTAAATGTTTGGTTGAATTCCCCTGGGAAGCCATCTGGCCCTGGACTCCTGTTTTTTGGGAGGTTTTTGATTACTGCTTCAATTTCCTTGATGGTGATTTTTCTGCTCAGATTTTCTATTTTTTCCTATTTCAATTTTGTTTGTTTATAATTTTCCAGGAATGTATCCATTTCTTCCAGATTGCCTAATTTGTTGGAATATAGGTACTCATAATATGTTCTTAAAATTGTATTACCTTGGTATTAGTCATGATCTCTCCTCTTTCATTCATGATTTTGTTAATTTATGTTCTTTCTCTTTTCTTTTGGATAAGTATGACTTGAAGTTTATCAATTGTATTAATTCTTTCAAAGAACTGTCTTCTAGATTCATTGATCTGTTCTAGTACTCTTCATTTTATTTCATTGATTTCTGATCTAATCTTGATTATTTCTCTTCTCCTGCTTGGTTAAGGATTTAATTGCTCTCCTTTCTCCAGATTCTTTAGATGTAAGGTTCACATGTGTATTGGGGAGGCTTAGATGGCTATTTACTTCATTTTTGAGAGAGGATTAGATGGCTGTGTACTTCCTTCTTAGGACTGCTTTTGCTGTATCCCAAATGTTTGAATAGATTTGTTTTCATTCTCATTCATTTCCATGATATCTTAAAATTATTCTTGAATTTCTTGGTTGACGTATTCATTCTTTAGCAGGATGCTCTTTAACCTCCAATTGTTTAAGTTCCTTCTATATTTCCTCTTGTGATTGAGTTCAAGTTTCAAAGCATTGTGGTCTGAAAATATGCAGGGAATATCTCTAAACTTTTAGTATTGGTTGAGAACTGATTTGTGATCCAGTATGTGATTTATTCTTGAGAATGTTCCATGTGCACTTGAATGAGTATTCTGTTCTTTTAGGATGGAATGTTCTGTATGTATCTGTGAAGTCTGTCTGGTCCAGTGTGTCATTCAAAGCCATTGCGCTTTTTTTGATCTGATTAGATAATCTGTCCATTTCTGTGGGTGGGGTGTTGAAGTCTCCTATTAATACCAATGTGTTTGTTTACCTTTATTATTAATTGGTTTATATAATTGCCTGCTCCTTTGTTGGAGGCATAAATGTTTACAATTGTTATATCTTCCTTTAGGGTAGACCATTTATTTACGATATAGTGTCCCTCTTAATCTTGTACTACAGTTTTTTGTTTAAAATCTGATATGAGGATTGCTACCCAAGCTTTCTTTTGTGGTCCATTAGTGTGGTAAATCATTTTCCAACCCCTCACTTTCTGTCTCGAGGTGTCCTTAGGTGTAAAGTGAGTCTCTTGAGTAGAGGCAAGATGGTGGAGGAGTGGAGGACTCCGTTTCAACCAGTCCCCTGAATTTAGCTAGATATTTACCAAGCCACTCTGAACACCCACAAAATCAGCCTGAGATATAAGATTATATTTCTGGATCTCTATGGGGGCAGAGGATGATCAGTCCAGAGGTACAAAAGATGAGGTTGGGATTGCTTGGACAGATGCCCGAAGATAAACAGAAGGGAGAGGGGACCACCAGAAGCTAGGCCTTGGAAAGTAATACCCCAGTGCAAAAGGATCCTGTGCCTGAGGACCAGTGACAGCTTGGAGAGTGGTGGCCAAGGGTTGGGAAGGGACTGATAACAGTGCTCAAACAGAACACAGGGGCTTAAGGGGCAAACACTGGGACCAGGCGGCCAGAGAGCCACCAGCCGCAGCTTGTGCAGACACCCGCGCTGGAGATGACCCCATTCCGACCTATTCCCGCAGACCCAGGGGGCCGGACACCACTCTTGCCATGGCCCAGGCCCGCCCAGACAAGGGGGCAGAGAAAAGTGGAGGCCAGGGTCCACCACTGAGAGGATCACTAGGGGTGTGCACTGCCTGTGGGAGGCTGCGGTTTTCAGCGGCGCTTATAGAGTGGGAGACTGTGTGTTCTGGAGGAATCAGAGAGGAGCAGACTGTGGTTTCCCTCCCTTGGGGCAGAAGTCTGGGTGCAGACATCTTCCTTTGTTCTGACCCTCCGAAAAGGCGTGAAAAGCCGCTAGAGAACAAAAGCCGCCAGAGAACAAAAGCCCACAAAACCAGTTTCTACGGAGCCCAGGTCCTTGATAGGGGCAGGGAAAATCTGCCCAAGCAGGATTGACTGGAAAACAATGCAGCAGGCCCCTCCGCCAGAAGACAAGCTGGAAGAACAAGGGGACAACAACCCCAGGGTCCCCCAAAAACTATAAAGCCACAACACCAGGGGAAAATTAGTATATTAAGCTCCTGGTGTTGCCTCATGGCCTGTGCATTTCTTAGATACAACTTTTCTCTTTCTTTTTTAAATTCTTTCTCATGCTTCTTCTGTTTGTTTTAACCTACTTATCATTTCAACCAGATGTTTGATACAAGATATTCCATTATAACGTTTTAACTTGAACTTTTTCACACATATACTTTTTTCTTTTTCATATATATATATACATATATATATATATATATAAAGCTTCAAAGTAAACCTTTTTTCCTTACTCAATACTACCTATATATACCAGTTTTAATTTCCCTGTATCACTAGGAAGTACTATTCTCTAACAAAGAGAACAAAATCCAACCAGGAAGAGCTGAAACACTCTATCTTACCCACACAGAGGAATTACAGCCACCTTCCCTTCATCCCCACCTTTTTTGTTCTTGTTTGTTTTTTGTGTGTTTTTTTTTTTTTTTTGTCGGTTTGGGGTTATTTTTTGTGGGTTTTGTTTGTTTGTTTGTTTTTTATACTTCATAAATCTTATTCTTGGGTTTCATTTGGGTTGGGTATTTTTGGTGGTGGTTTCTGATTGCTCTGAAATTTCACAGGATGCATCCTGCCTGGATTGTGGTTGATATTTTCGACGGTACATCCCCTCAACCACAACTCAAAAGAAAGACTAGGAGGAGGAACTCCCAACAAAGTAAAGACCCAGAGAAAATGGCCTCTCCTGCAGACCTAATGCATATTGATATAAGCAAGATGTCTAAAATAGACTTCAGGGTAACAGTTATGAAGATGATAGCTAGAAGGGAGAAATCAATTAATGGCAACATAGAGCCTCTAAGGGCAGAAATGAGAGCTGAACTGGCAGAATTTAAAAATGCTGTCAATGAAATGCAATCTAATCTAGATACTCTAAGTGCTAGGGTAAACAAGGCAGGAGAATGAATTAGTGACCTAGAAGATTGATAGAAAAGAAAGAAAATGAGGAAGCCTGTGAGAAACAGCTTACAATCCATGAAACAGAATTAGAGAAATAAGTGATGCCATGAAATGTTCCAATGTTAAAATTATTGGGATTCTTGAGGGGGTGGAGAGAGAGAGGACTAGAAGATATATTTGAGCAAATCATAGCTAAGAACTTCCCTAATCTGGGGAATAAAACAAACATTCGTGTCCTAGAGGCAGAGAGGACCCATCCCAAGATCAAGCAGAACAGACTAAAGCTCTGGCATGTGATAGTAAAACTCATGAATCTGAGAACCAAGGAAACCACCTTAAGGGCAATTAGGGGGAAGAGATTCCTATGTACAAAGGAAGAACATCAGAATAACATCAGACCTATCCACAGAGACCTGGCAAGCCAGAAAGGGCTGGCAAGAAATATTCAGGGTACTAAACAAGAAGAAAATGTAACCAAGAATACTTTATCCAACAAGGCTGTCATTTAGAATGGATGGAGAGATACAGAGCTTCCAGGACCAGTAGAAACTGAAAGAATATGTGACCACTAAGCTAGTCCTGCAAGAAATATAAGGAGGCTTCTATAAAAGAAGAAAGACCCCATGAGTGACATAGAATAGAAATTTATTTTTTTCATTAGTATTTATTTATTTTTTATTTTTTATTATGTTATGTTAATCACCATACATCATTAGTTTTTGATGTAGTGTTTTATGATTCATTGTTTGCATATAACACCCAGTACTCCATGCAGTACGTGCCCTCTTTAATACTCACCAGGCTAACCCATCCCCTCACCCCCTTCGCTTTGGAACCCTCAGTTTGCTTCTCAGACTCCATAGTCTCTCATGAACATCATCTCCCCCTCCGATTTCCCCCCTTCATTTTTCCTTTCCTGCTATCTTCTTTTTTTTTTTAACATATAATGTATTATTTGTTTCAGAGGTACAAGTCTATGAATCAACAGTCTTACACAATTCACAGTGCTCACCATAGGACATACCCTCCCCGATGTCTATCACCCAGCCACATGATCCCTCCTAACCCCCACCACTCCAGCAACCCTCAGTTTGTTTCCTGAGATTAAGAGTTCCTCATATCAATGAGGTCATATGATACATGTCTTTCTCTGATTGACTTATTTCGATGAGCATAATACCCTCCAGTTCTGTCCACATCATTGAAAATTTACAAAGACAATCTATAGAAATAAGGACTTCACAAGCAACATGATGACAATAAATTCATATCTTTCAATACTCACTCTCAATATGAACAGCCTAAATGCTCCCATAAAATAACACAGGGTTGCAGATTGGATAAAAAGACAGGACCCATCCATATGCTGTCTACAAGAGACTCATTTTGAACCTAATGATACCTCCAGACTGAAAGAGAATGGATCCATCTTTCATGCCAATGGACCTCAAAAGAAAGCTGAGGTAGCAATTCTTATATCAGACAAATTAAATTTTAAACTAAAGACTGTAGTTAGAGACATAGAAGGACACTATATCATGCTTAAATGGTCTATTCAACAAGAAGATCTAACAAATGTAAATATCTATACCCCCAACATGGGAGCAGCCATCTACATAAATCAACTGTTAACCAAAATAAAGAGTCATATTGATAAACATATATTAATTGTAGGAGACCTCAATACTCCACTCTCAGCAATAGATCATCTAAGCAGAAAACCAACAAAGAAAGAAGAGCTTTGAATGATACACTGGACCATATGGACCTCATAGATATATACAGAACATTCCACCCTAAAACAAGAGAATACTCATTCTTCAGCATACATGGAACATTCTCCAGAATAGACCACATACTGGGTCACAAATCAGGTCTCAACCAATACCAAAAGATTGAGATTATTTCCTGCATATTCTCAGACCACAATGCTTTAAAACTGGAACTCAATCACAAGAAAGAATTTGGCAGAAATTCAAACACTTGGAAGGTAAAGACCACTCTGCTCAATAATGTTTGGGTCACCCACAAAATCAAAGAAATTAAACAATTCGTGGATCCAATGAGAATGAAAACACATCCGTCCAAAACCTATGGGATAGTGTATGCAAAGTTGGTCCTAAGGGGGAAATACATAGCTATCCAAACCTCTCTATCAAAAAAAGGAAAATCCCGAATTCACCAACTAACTTTACACCTTAAAGACCTAGAGAAAAAGCAACAAACGATGCCTAAGCCACACATTAGAAGAGAAATAATTCAGATTAGAGCAGAGATCAATGAATTAGAAACCAGAAACACAGTAGATCAGATCAACGAAACTAGAAGCTGGTTCTTTGAAAGAATTAATAAGTCCCATACACCACTGGCCAGACTTATCCAAAAGACAAGAGAAAGGACCTAAATTAATAAAATTATGAAAGGGGAGAGATCACAACTAACACCAAGAAAATAGAAACAATTATTAGAAATTATTATCAACAACTATATGCCAATAAATTGAGCAACCTGGAGGAAATGGATGCCTTCCTGGAAACCTATAAACTACCAAGACTGAAACAGGAAGAAATTGACAACCGGAATAGGCCAATAACCAGTAACAAGATTGAAGCAGTGATCCAAAACCTCCCATAAAACAAAAGTCCAAGGCCTGATGGATTCCCTGGGGAATTCTACCAAACATTTAAAGAAAAAATAATATCGGGGTGTCTGGGTGGCTCAGTTGGTTAAGCGACTGCCTTCAGCTCAGGTCATGATCCTGGAGTCCCGGGATCGAGTCCCGCATTGGGCTCCCTGCTCAGCAGGGAGTCTGCTTCTCCCTCTGACCCTCTTCCCTCTCGTGCTCCCTATCTTTCATTCTCTCTCTCTCAAATAAAGAAATAAAATCTTAAAAAAAGAAGAAATAATACCTATTTTCCTGAAGCTTTTTCAAAAAATAGAAACAGAAGGAAAGCTTCCAGACTCATTCTATGAGGCCAGCATTACCTTAATCCCCAAACCAGGCAAGGACCCCATCAAAAAGGAGAATTTCAGACAGATATCCTTAATGAATATGGATTCCAAAATCCTCAACAAAATCCTAGCTAATAGGATCCAACAATACATGAAAAGGATCATCCACCATGACCAAGTGGGATTTATTCCCAGGATGCAAGTGTGGTTCAACATTCGCAAATCAATCAATGTGATAGAGCACATTAATAAGAGGAGAGAGAAGAACCATATGGTCCTCTCAATTGATGCAGAAAAAGCATTTGAGAAATACAGCATCCTTTCCTGATTAAAACTCTTCAGAATATAGGGATAGAGGGAACATTCCTCAAGTTCATAAAATCCATCTATGAAAAATCCACAGTGAATATCATCCTCAATGGGGAAAAGCTGAGAGCCTTTCCCTTAAGATCAGTAACTGGACAAGGATACCCAATCTTACCACTATTGTTCAACATAGTACTAGATGTCTTGGCACCACCAATGAGAAAACAAAAAGAAATAACAAGTATTCAGATTGGCAAAGAAGTCAAACTCTCTCTCTTTGCAGATGACATGATACTTTATGTGGAAAATCTAAAAGGCTCCACCCCCAAATTGTTAGAATTCATACAGCAATTCAGTAATGTAGCAGGATACAAAATCAATGAACAGAAATCAGTTGCTTTCTTAGAAAGCAGACATTAGGAAATAGATTCCATTTACAATAGCACCAAAAACCATAAGATACCTTGGAATAAACCTAACCAAAGAGGTAAAGGATCTATACTCTAGGAACTACAGAACACTCATGAAAGAAACTGAAGAAACAAAAAGATGGAAAAACATTCCATGCTCATGGATTGGAAGAATAAACATTGTTAAAATGTCTATGCTGCCCAGAGAAATCTATATCTTCAATGCCATCCTGATCAAAATTCCAATGACATTTTTCAAAATGCTGGAACAAACAATCCTAAAATTGTTATGGAGTCAGAGAAGATCCCGAATCACCAAGGAAATGTTGAAAAAAAAAAAAGCTGGGGCCATCACGTTGCCTGATTTCAAGCTATTTTACAAAACCGTGATCACCAAGACAGCATGTTACTGGCAAAAAAAAACACAGACATATAGACCAATCAATGTAACAGAATAGAGAGCCCAGATATGGACCTTCAACTCTATGGTTAAATAATCTTCGACAAAGCAGGGAAAAAAATATACAATGGAAATCATTAAATGGTGCTGGGAAATTTGGGTAGCTCTATACAGAAGAATGAAACTTGACCATTCTTTAACACTATACACAAAGATAAATTCTAAATGGATGAAAGACCTCAAAGTGAGACAGGAATCCATCAAAATCCTAGAGAGGAACATAGGCAGTAACCCCTTCGACATCAGCCACAACAACATCTTTCAAGATATATCTCCAAAGGCAAGTGAAACAAAAGCAAAAATGAACTTTTGGGACTTCATCAAGATAAAAGCTTCTGCACAGCAAAGGAAACAGTCAACAAAACAAAGAGACAACCCACAGAATGGGAGAAGATATTTGCAAATGACACTACAGTTAAAGGGCTGGTATCCAAGATCTATAAAGTACTTCTCAAACTCAATGCCCACAAAACAAATATCCCAGTCAAAAAATGGGCAGAAGACATGAAAAGACAATTCTCTGAAGAAGACATACAAATGGCTAACAAACACATGCAAAAATGTTCATCATCATTAGCCATCAGGGAAATTCAAATGAAAACCACAATGAGATACCACCTTACCCCACTTAGAATGGCAAAAATTGACAGGGCAAGAAACAACAAATGTTGGAAAGGTTGTGGAGAAAAGGGAACCCTCTTATACTGTTGGTGGGAATGCAAGTTGGAACAGCCACTTTGGAAACCAATGTGAAGTTGCCTGAAAAAATTGAAAATAGAGCTACCTTATGACCCAGCAATTGCACTACTGGGTATTTACCCCAAAGACACAGATGTAGTGAATAGAAAGGCCAAATGCACTCCAATGTTCATAGCAGCAATGTCCACAATAGCTAAACTGTGGAAAGAGACAAGATGCCCTTCAGCAGACGAATGGTTAAAGATGTGGTACATATATACAATGGGATATTACTCAGCCATCAGAAAGGATGAATACCCAACTTTTACATCAACATGGATGGGACTGGAGGAGATTATGCTAAGTGAAATAAGTCAAGCAGAGAAAGTCAATTATCATGTGGTTTCACTTATTTGTGGAACATACCGAATAACATAGAGGACAATAGGAGAAGGAAGGGTAAAATGAAGGGGGGAAATCGGAGAGGGAGATGAACCATGAGAAAAATGGACTCTGAGAAACAAACTGAGGATTTTAGAGGGGAGAGAGGTGGGGGGGATTGGTTAGCCCAGTACTGGTTATTAAGGGGGCATGTTTTGTATGGAGCACTGGGTGTTACACAAAAACAATGAATCATGGAACACTATGTCAAAAACTAACGATGTACTGTATGGTGACAAACATAATATAATAAAATAAAATCAAACAAAAAAGAAATTAAAGAAAATATTCAACAAAACATGGAAACTAATGAAAATGAAAACACAACATTTAAAAATCCTTGGGATGCAGCAAGGGACATATAAGACTGAAATATATAGCAATACAGGCCTTTCTCAGGAAACAAGAAAAGTCTCAAGTACATAACCTAACACATTACCTAAAGGAGCTATAGAACATTCAGTAAATAAAGCCTAAATCCAGCAGTAGAAGAGAAACAATGAAGATTAGGATATAAATCAATGAAATAGAAATCTAAAGAACAGTAGAACAGGTCAACTAACATTGGAGCTGGTTCTTTGAAAGAATTAATAAGATTAATAAATCCATAGCCAGACTTAGAAAAAGAAGACCCAAATAAATAAAATCATAAATGAAAGAGGTGAGATCACAACCAATAGCAAAGAAATACAATTAGAATTTACTTTTATGAACAATTATGTGCCAACAAACTAGGCAATATGGAAGAAGGGAATG
Source organism: Zalophus californianus (assembly GCF_009762305.2). Lineage (NCBI taxonomy): Eukaryota > Metazoa > Chordata > Mammalia > Carnivora > Otariidae > Zalophus > Zalophus californianus. The sequence goes on from NC_045612.1 coordinate 78,898,673, forward strand.
CATTGCAAGAAATATATAAACTACCAAAACTGAAACTGGAAGAAATAGAAAAACTGAACAGACAAATAACCAGAAGGAAATAGAAGCAGTAACCAAAAATCCCCCCAGAAACAAGAGTCAGGGCCAGGTGGATCCCTACTGGAATTCTACCAAGCATTTAAAGAAGAATTAATGCTGATTCTTCTGAAGCTCTTCCAAAAAAATAGAAATGGAAAGAAAACTTCCAAATACATTCTATGAGGCCAGCATTACTTTGATCCCAAAATAAGACAAAAACCCCACCAAAAAGAGAATTTTAGACCAATATCTCTGATGAAAATCGATGTGAAATTTCTCACCAAGATACTAGATAATAGGATCCAACAGTACATTAAAAAGATTATTCTCCAAGTGGGATTTATTCCTGGGATGCAAGGGTGGTTCAATATCTGCAAATCAATCATTGTGATACACTGCATTAATTCATGAAAGTACAGGAACCCTATGATCCTCTGAATAGATGCAGGTAAAGCATTTGTCAAAATTCCTCATCCTTGCTTAATGAAAACTCTCTGCAGTGTAGGGATAGAGGGAACATACCATAATACCATAAAATCCATATATGAAAATCTCACAGTGAGTATCATCCTCAACAGGGAAAGACTGAGTGATTTTCCATAAGGTCAGAAACATGACAGGGATGGCAACACTCACCATTGTTTTTCAACAGAAGCCTTAGCCTCAGCAATCAGAAAACATAAAAAAATAAATTCTTCAGATTTGACAATAAAAGTCAAATTTTCACTCTTCTCAGATGAAATTATTCTCTATGTTGAAGACCCAAAAGACTCCACCCCAAAATTGCAGAAACTTATACAGGAATTCAGCAAAGTTTCAGGATATAAAATCAATCCACAGAAGTCAGGTGCATTTCTACCAACAATGAGGAAGAAAGAAATCTAGGAATCGATCCCATTTGCAATTGTATCAAAAACGATAAGATCCCTAGAAATAAACCTAACCAAAGAAGTAAAAGATATGTACTCTGAAAACTATACAGCATTTAGGAATGAAACAGTGGAAGAGATGAAGACATAAAAAAAAATGGTCATGAATTGGAAGTACAAATATTCTTAAAATGTCTATGCTATCCAAAGCAGTCTACACATTTAATGCAATACCCATCAAAATACCATCAGCATTTTTCACAGAGCTGGAACAAACTATCCTAAAATTTGTATGAGTCCAGAAAAGACCCTTAATACCCTATGTAATGTTTAAAAAGAAAAGCAAAGCCGGAGTCATCACAACTCTGGATTCAAGTTGTATCACTATAGTGTAGCAAACAAGACTCTATGGTACTGGCACAAAAGCAGACAAATAGATCAATGAAACAGAATAGAGAAACCAGTAATGGACCCACAATTTTATGGTGAGTTAATCTTTGACAAAGCAGGAAAGAATATGCAATGGAGAAAATACAGTCTCTTCAACAAATAGTGTTGGGAAAACTGGACAGCCACATGCAGAGGAATGAAACTGGACCACTTTCCTACACCATACACAAAAATAAACTTAAAATGTATGAAAAACCTAAATGTGAGAAAAGATACCATAAAAATCCTAGAGGAGTACACAGGCAGCAATGTCTTTGATATTGGCCATAGCAACTTCTTACTATACAGTTCTCTGGAAACAAGGGTAACGAAAGTAGAATTGAACTCTTGGTAATTCATCATGGTAAAGACCTTCTTCACAATGAAGGAAACAATCAACAAAACTAAAAGGCAGCCTACAGAATGGGAGAAGATGTTTGCAAATGACATATCTGATAAAGAGTTTGTATCCACAGTCTATAAGAACTTACCAAACTCAACACCCAAAAAAACAAATAATCCAGTTAAGAACTGGATAGCAGACATAAATAGTCGTTTTTGTAAAAAAAAAAAAAAGATACAGATTGGTAACACTTTTTTTTTTTTAAAGATTTTATTTATTTATTTGACAGAGAGAGACACAGCGAGAGAGGGAACACAAGCAGGGGGAGTGGGAGAGGGAGAAGCAGGTCTCCCGCTGAGCAGGGAGCCCGATGCGGGGCTCGATCCCAGGACCCTGGGATCATGACCTGAGCCGAAGGCAGACGCCTAACGACTGAGCCACCCAGGCGCCCCCAGATTGGTAACACTTTAAATGATGCTCAATATCATTCATTATCAGGGAAATACAAATTAAAACCATGATGAGTTACCACCTCATACTTGTGAGAATGGCTAAAGGAAGAACACAGGAAACAACAGGTATTGGCTAGGATGTGGAGAAAGGGTATCTAACACTTTTGGTGGAAAGGCACCCTGGTGCAGCCACTCTATTCAACAGTATGGAGGTTCCTCAAAAAGTTAAAAATAGAACTACCCTATGACCCTGCAATAGCAATTCTAGGTATTTATCCAAAAGATACAAAAATACAGATTTGAAGGGGGTACATGGACCCCAATGTTTAGGGAAGCATTATCAAAAATATCCAAACTATGGAAAGAGACCATATATCCATCAACAGATCAATGTAATTCTTGGGACACTTGGGTGGCTCAGTCAGTTAAGCGCCTGCCTTAGGCTCAGGTCGTGATCCCAGGGTCCTGGGATCCAGCCCTGCATCAGGGTCCTTGCAGATCAGGGAGCCTGCTTCTCCCCCTGCCTACCACTCCCCCCCCCCCCGCGCTTGTGTGCTCTCTCTTTCTCTCTGACAAATAAATAAATAAAATCTAAAAAAAAAAAAAAAAACAAGAATGAACTCTTGCCATTTGCAACAACATTGATGGAGCTAAAGTGTATCATGCTAAGTGAAATACGTTAGTAAGGGAAAGACAAATAACACATAATTTCACTCAGATGTGGAATTTCATTTGGTGGCAAAATAAGGGACCTCGTTTCATCTGGACCCTCAAATTTAGCTGGATATCAATCAAACCATTCTGAACACACACAAATTCAACCTGAGATGTAAAAAGATTTATCTGGGTCTCTACAAGCAGAAAAATGACTACTTTTGCAAGGTAGGAGGTGTGGGACCTTGAATCTTAGGGGAAATATTGGAAGATAAATGGAGGGGGGAGGGAGCCTCCATAAGCCAGCCACCGGGAAGTGATATAACACCGGAGCAAAAAAATGGAACCCTTGGAAATCTGCTGTAGTGAGAGACACCCCTTTCTTAAAAGGGCACAAGGAAAGACTAGGGCAGAATTCTAGGTGAGTCATTGTGGTCTCAGCATTCCAAGAGACTCAGACAGAATGGGGAAGCCTGAACCTATAGAGTACCCAAGCAGTGGAGCATGGAGACTGGTTATGGTCAGCAAGCCCAGAAGGGACTCTCAGCTCCGGTCACCATAAACCATGAGTCGAGCTGATAGGGAGACCCCTCTGTGTGTGACCACCCTGAAAAGGACAAGAAGGTGCGGGCTATTTAACATCCTAAGGGAGATATAAAATGACTTGCACCCAAAACAGGACAATAGCTCTCAGGATTGTGTGGCCATCGAAAGGACACTGGAGCAGAACCCAGCGTGACCTGGGAGCTGTGGAAGAACAGGCATGAGTGAGCCCACAGCCACTAGCAGTTGCGAAGTCACAAAGCACAGAAATGCTCCCAGATCCCCATAACTACCCCTGGAAAGGTGCAGCGGGCATGAATAGCTCGAGTCTCTGGAGTTTGGTACAAGTAGAAGGGGAGACAGTTTCACCCAGAGGAATTACTGAAAAGAGGGGACCACAAACTTGCGGCTCTGGGCCAGAGATTCCCACAGGGACATAATTGCTCTGACCCTCTAAGAGAAGGGGAAAGCTGCCCGGGGACAACGGCCACACAGTGGACCAGTTCACATTAAGTTCATCCCCCTGACAAGGGATGGGGGCAATTCCACCTAGGCAAAGATGCCCAAGAAGCCCAGCAGCAGGCCCCTCCCCCAGAAGACAGACTAGAAGGACAGGTGAATGATAAGTTTATTTCCCACAGGACTGTAAAACTCCAGCACAAGAGGAAAATAATATAGTGAGCTCCAGGTGTTCCCTCATGACTCATTTATACATCAGGTTAAAATTTTACATTTCTTTTTTGCTTCTTTCCTTATTCTTTCTTTCTTTCTTTCTTTTTTTTACACTGTTCCCATTTAAATATATTCTTATTTCCCAACCTATGTTTCTAAATTGCTTTTTAACATTTATCTTTTTCACATCTACATTTTATAGATTTATGCCCCATACTAGCCCATTTTTCAATCCATTCAATTTTATATATTTGGTCTTTGCAATTTTGGGAAATAATGTCCTCTAACACAGAGACCAAAAATCAATCAGGAACAGGAAGGTGACCCTGCTTTCTCCACCCTGAGAGATTATAGTCTCTCTCCCCATCCCATTTTTTTAAAAGTGTTTTGGATCATCTTGGCTTTGGTTGCATATCTTTGGTAGCTTTTTACCACTATGGATTTTTTCCTATGGTGCATTTCGCTTGGATTGTGGTTGATGTTTTGGACACTGTTCATTCGCTCAACCATCCCTCAACAGAATGACGAGGAAGAGCAACTCTCAACAAAGAAAAGGACCAGAGACAGTGTACTTTGCCACAGAACTAATGGATATGGATAGAAGCAAGGTGTCAGAGACAGAATTCAGGATAGCAATCATGAAGTCAATAGTAGGCTTGAAAAAAGCATTAGTGACAATATAGAATCTCTAAGGGTAGATGAGATCTAATAAGGTGAACGAAAAAAAAATGCTATGAATGAGATGCAGTCTAAACTGGATACTCTAAAAGCCAGGGTAAATGAGGCAGAAGAGCGAATCAGTGATCTAGAAGATAAGCTGATGGAAATGAAAGAAACCGACAAAGATAGAGATAGGCAGCTAATAGCCCATGAAAACAGACTTAGGGAGATCAGTGAGGCCATGAAAAGTCCCAAGATACGAATTATTGAGATCACTGAGGAGGTGGAGAGAGAGAGAGGACTGGAAGGTATATTTGATCAAATCATTCCTGAGAACTTCCCTAATCCAAAGAAGGAAATAAGAATTGGACTCCAAGAAGCAGAGAAAACCCCTCCCAAAATAAATAAAAATAGATCAACATGCTGACACATAACAGTGAAACTTCCAGATCATAGAGACAAGGCAGCTATCTGGAGAGCAGCTAGGGGGAAGAGATTTCTTATGTATGGAGGGAGGAACATCAGATTAACATCAGACCTATCCACAGAGACCTGGCAAGACATATTCAGTGTACTAAGTGAGAAGACATGCAGTGAAAAATACTTTATCCAGTAAGGCTGTCATTCAGAACAGATGGAGAGATGAAGATCTTCCAGGAATGGCAGAAACTGGAAGAATATGTGAGCACCAAACCAACCCTGAAAGAAATATTAAGAGGGATTCTATAAAAGAAGAAAGACCTCAAGAAAAATATAGACCAGAAAGTAGAAGAAACAATCTATAGAAACAAGGATTTACAGGCAATACAATGGAATTAATTTCTTATCTTTCAATAGTTATGCTCAATGTGAATGGGCTGAATGCTCCTATCAAAAGACACAGGTTTTCAGATTGATTAAAAGGCAGGACCCATCCACATGATGTCTATAAGAGACTCATTTGGAACCTAAAGACACCTCCAGATTGAAAGTGAGGGGATGGAGACCAATTTACCAAGCCAACGAAACTAAAAAAAAAAAAAAAAAAAAAAAGCTGGGGTAGCAATCCTCATATCAGACAAATTATATTTTAAACCAAATACTGTAGTAAGAGATGTAGGGACACTATATCATACTTAAAGGTTCTATCGAACAAGAAAATCTAACAATTGTAAATATGTATGCCCCAAATTGGAAGCAGCCAATTACATAAACCAACTCATAACCAAAACCAAGAAACATATTGATAATAATACCTTAATAGTAGGAGACTTCAACACTCCATTCACAGCAATAGATAGATTATCTAAGCAGAAGATCAACAAAGAAACAAGAGTTTTGAATGACACATTGGACTAGATGGACCTTGTAGATATATACAGAAAATTGCATCTTAAAACAACAGAATACACGTTCTTCTTGAGGATACTTGGAACTTTCTCCAGAATAGGTCACATACTTTTTCACAAATCAGGTCTCAACCCATACCCAAAGACTGAAATTAATCCCAGCATATTTTCAGAACACAATGCTTTAAAACTGGAACTCACCACAAGGAAAAATTTGGAAGGAACACAAACACTTGGAGGTTAAAGAGCATCCTGCTAAAGGATGAATGGGTCAACCAGGAAATTAAAAAGGTACTTAAACAATTCATGCAAACCAATGAAAATGAAACACATCAGTTCAAAACCTATCAGATACTAAAAAGGTGGTCCTTAGAGGGAAGTATATAGCCATTCAAGCCTCTCTCAAAAAATTAGAAAACTCCCAAATTCACAAGATAACCTAACAAATAAAGGAAATGGAGAAAGAACAGTATATAATGCCTATACCAAGCAGGAGAACATAAATAATAAAGATTAGAGCAGAAATCAATGAAATAGAAACTAGAAGAACAGTAGAACAGATCAATGAAAGTAGAAGCTTGTTCTTTGAAAGAATTCATAAGATCGGTGAACCTCTGGCCAGACTTATCCAAAAGAAAAGAAAAAGGACCCAGATTAATAAAATCATGAATGAAAGGGGAGAAATCTTGACTAAATCAAGGAAATTAAGATAATTATTAAAACTTAATAGGAGCAGATATATGCCAACAAACTAGGCAATTTGGAAGAAGTGGTTACATTCCTGGATACTTATAAACTACTAAGACTGAAATAAGAATAAATAGACAATCTGAACAGACAAATAACCAGCAAGGAAATTGAAACAGTAATCAAAAACCTCCCAAAAAACAAGAGTCCAGGGCCGGATGGCTTCCCAGGGGAATTCTACCAAATATTTAAGAAGGAATAATACTTATTCTTCTGAAGCTGTTTCTAAAAGTAGAAATGGAAGGAAAACTTCCAAACTCGTTCTATAAGGCCAGCATTACTCTGATCCCAAAATCAGACAAGGACCCCATCAAAGAGGAGAATTACAGACCAATATCCCTGATGAACATGGATACTAAAATACGCAACAAGATCCTAGCCAATAGGATCCACCAGTACATTAAAAGGATTATTCACTGTGACCAGGTGGGATTTATTCCAGGGATGCAAGGGTGGTTCAACATTCGCAAATCAATTAACATGATAGATCACATTAACAAAAGAAGAGACAAGAAGCTTATGATTCTCTCAATTGATGCAGAAAAAGCATTTGTCAAAATACAGCATCCTTTCCTAATTAACACTCTTCAAAATATTGGGATAGAGGGAACATATCTCAATATCATAAAACCCATCTATGAAAAGCTTGCAGCAAATATCATTCTCAATGGGGAAAAACTGAGAGCTTTTCCCTCAAGTTCAGGAACATGACCGGGAAGCCCACTATCACCACCTTTGTTCAAAATATTACTAGAAGTCCTTGCATCAGCAATCAGACAACAAAACAAAATAAAAGGCATTCAAATTGGCAAAGAAGTCAAACTCCCTCTCTTCACGGATGACATGATACTTTATGTGGAACATCCAAAAGACTGCTCCACCAAATTAGTAGAACTCATACAGCAATTCAGCAATGTGGCAGGATACAAAATCAATGCACAGAAGTCAGTTGCATTTCTATACATTAACAATGTCACTGAAGAAAGAGAAATTAAGGAATTGATTCCATTTACAATAGCACCAAAAACCATAAGATACTTTGGAATAAACCTAATGAAATAGGTAAAGGATCTTTAGTCTTAATCTACAAAACATTTATGAAAGAAATTGAGGAAGACACAAAGAGAGGCAAAGACATTCTATGCTCATGGACTGGAAGAATAAACATTGTTAAAATGTCTATGCTACCTAGAGCAATCTACACTTTCAGTGCCAGCCCTATCAAAATACCACTGGCATTTTTCACAGAGCTGGAACAAACAATCCTAAAATTTGTGTGGAACCAGAAAAGACCCCGAATTACCAGGGAATTGTTGAAATGGAAAAACAAATGGGAAAATCACAATGCCTGAACTCAAACTTCATTACAAAGTTGTGATCATCAAGACAGCATGGTATTGGCACAAAAACAGACATGTACACCAATGGAAAAGAATAGAGACCACAGAAATGAACCCTCAACTCTATGGTCAACTAATCTTTGACAAATCAGGAAAGAATATCCAATGGAAAAACACAGTCTCTTCAACAAACGGTACTGGGAATATTGGACAGCCACACACAGAAGAATGAAATTGGACCATTCTTTTACATTATATACAAAAATAAGCTCAAAATGGATGAAAGGCCTAAATGTGAGATAAGAATCCATCAAATCCTAGAGGAGAACATAGGCAGTAACCTCTTCGACATTGGCCACAGCAACTTCTTTCATGACACATCTCCAGAGGCAAGGGAAACAAAATAAAAAAAGAACAATTGAGACTTCATCAGGATAAAATCTTTTGCCCAGCAAAGGAAACCATCAACAAAGCCAAGAGGCAACCCACAGAATGGTAGAAGATATTTGCAAATGACATTACAGATAAAGGGCTGGTATCCAAACTCTATAAAGACGTTCTGAAACTTAACACTTAAAAATAAATAAATAAAATAAACCAGTCAGTAAATGGCCAGAGGAAATGAACAGACACTTCCCCAAAGAAGACATACAAATTGCTAACAGACACATGAAAAAATATTCCACATCACTAGCCATCAGGGAAATACAAATCAAAACTACAACGAGATACCACCTTACACCAGTTCGAATGGCAAAAATTAACAAGACAGGAAACAACAAATGTTGGTGAGGATGTTCAGAAAGGGGAACCCTCTTACACTGTTTGTGGGAATGCAAGCTGGTACAGTCACTGTGGAAAACAGTATAGAGGTTCTTCAGGACGTTAAAATTAGAGTTACCCTATGACCCAGCAATTGCATTTCTAGTTATTTACCCCAAAGGTACAGATGTAGTGAAAAGAAGGGGCATATGCACCCCAATGTTCATAGCAGCAATGTCCACAATTGCCAAACTGTGGAAGGATCCAAGATGATCTTCAACAGATGAATGGAAAAAAGAAGATGTCGTTCATATATACAATGGGATATTACTCAGCCATCAGAAAGGATGAATATCTACCATTTTCATCAACCTGGATGGAACTGGAGGAAATTATGCTAAGTGAAATAAGTCAAGCAGAGAAAGATAATTATCATATTGTTTCATTCACTGGTGGAACATAAGGAATGCATGGAGGACAACAGAGAAAGCGAGGGAAAACCTAATGGGAAGAAATCAGAGAGGAAGACAAACTATGAGAGACACTGGACTCCGGGAACCAAACTGAGGCTTGCAGAAGGGAGGGGGCTGGTGAGATGGGGTAACCGGGTGATGGATATTAAGGAGGGCACGTATGGTGATGAGCACTGTGTGTTATATGCAACTAATGAATTGTTGAACACTACCTCAAAAACTAATGATGTACTGTATGTGAACATATTACTATTACTACTATGACTAATAATAATAGTAACAATAATAATAATAATAAAGGAGGAATAGTTTGCCAGACAAACAAAATGTAAATGAGTTACTCATGACTAAGTGAGTTCTGCAAGAAATACTGAAGTGGATGCTTTGAGTGGAAAGGAGAGACCAGAATTGTCAGTAGAGAGGTTGGAAACACAAAAGCCATAAAAGTGAATATTTCTGTAAAAAATCAGTAAGGAATCTCAGAAAATAAAAGGATATAAAATATAAAAATATATACCTAAAACATGTGAAGGAGAGGAGTAAAATAAAGTGTTCAAAGATAAACAACCATCAACTTAATAAAGACTGATATAAGCAGAAGAATTTATATACATACTCAATGGTGAGCACATATCCAAAAACAATAAATGTTCAAAGACTAGAGAAAGAAATTCAAATATCTCGCTAAAGAAAATCAGCAAACCATGAAAGACAGAAAGACAAGAAAGAATCAGAGAAAATCTATAGAAAAATACATAAAACGTGTAACAATACAAAAATACAAAACTTTCTATAATTCCTTTGAATTCAAATGGACTAAACACTCCAATCAAAAGACATGGCTGACAGAATGGATTACAAAACAAGAACTGGGAATAGGAAGGTAGAGGTAGAGTAGGAGGACGCAAGGCTTATACCATCCTACAAACACAAGATAATTATCAAGTAGTTGTAAATATCCCATAAATCAACCTGAAGTCTGACAGAACAAATCTCACAACAAAAGGGAGAGAGGAGGCCACATCAAAGAAGGTAACATAGGCAGAGTCATGATACAGGGGAGAAAAAGATCACAGTGATTGTGGAGGGGAGGGAACCATGGTTGTGGAATAGGGTGAGAGAGAGTAGAACACATAGGGAGATGCCAAGGAGAATGTTTCTCCACAGCCTTTGGGATGGAAAATGAGAGGGACTGAATTTCCTCAAGTTCTTCCAACCAGCACGGCTTTAAAGCCTGGAGTTTTAAAGGTCATCAGACTTTGCTGGGATAGAGCCTAGAATGCACTGCCCTGCTTTTGCAGAGAAAGCAGGCAAATAACCCAGAGGCAGCCATCTGAAGAGTTCCAGGGCACACAGTGGGGAGATTATTCACTCTTCTCAGCATGTCCTCAAGAGGCAGTATTCAGAGAGAAATATTTCTTGGTAAATTGGTTTAGTAGTCATGAACACATTTAGTTAGTGTTTATCTGAGAGACTCTTTCTTTCTACTTTGAATGATAGCCTCACTGAATAGATTATTCCTGGTTGCAGATTTTTCCCATTCAGCATGATGAATATATCATGCCACTCCCTTCTGGCTTGCCATATTTTTGTTGAGAAATCTGCAGCCAGGCTATGGGTCTTCCCTTGTAAGTTAAGGACATCTTGTATCTTGGTGCTTTGAAGTTTTGTTTCTTTTTTCTCTATCAACATATTTTGCAAGTTTAATTACAATATATCATGGGGTTTGCTTACTTTTGTTGATTTTGTTGGGAGTTCTCTGTGGCTCCTGGATCTGGATGGTTGTCTCCTTCCCCAGATTAGGGAAGTTTTCAGCTACTAATTCTACAAATGAACTTTATGCCCCCTTTTCTCTCTTTTCTTTTGGAACTTTTATAATATGAATATTATTACTTTTTTTAAAGATTTTATTTATTTATTTGACAGACAGAGACAGTGAGAGAGGGAACACAAGCAGGGGGAGTGGGAGAAGGAGAAGCAGGCTTCCTGCTGAGCAGGGAGCCCAATGTGGGACTCGATCCCAGGACCCTGGGATCATGACCTGAGCCAAAGGCAGATGCTTAACAACTGAGCCACCCAGGCGCCCTGAATATTATTATGTTTGTTGGAGTCACTGTGTTCCCTAAATCTATTCTCATGCTGAATAATTCTTCTTTCTTTCTCTCTTTCATTATTTTTCATTATTTTGTCTTCTACGTCACTAGTTCATTTCTAGGAATTTATCCATTTCTTCTTGGTTGTCCAATATTTTGGCATGAGTTTACATAATATTGTCTTATAATTGTCTGTATTTCTGTGGTGTTAGTTGTTATTTCACCTCTCCCATTTGTGATTTTTTTTTTTGTTTGGGCCCTTTCTCTTTTCTTTTTGATAAGGCTGGCTAGGGATTTATCAATTTTATTGATTTTTTTTTTCAAAGACCCAGCTCCTGGTTTCACTGATATATTCTAAACCTTTTTTAGTTTCTATATCATTTTTCTGCTCTTATCTTTATTATTCCCTTCTCTTGCTGGCTTTATTCTTTGTTTATCATTCTTTTCCTAGCTCTGTTACATGTATAGTTAGGCTGTTAATTGAGGTTTTCCTTGGTTGTTAATGTAGGCTTTTATTGCTATATACTTCCCTCTTAGGAATGCTTTTGTGCATTCCTAAGATTTTGTACCATTGTGTTTTCATTTTTGTTTGCTTCCATGTATTTTATTTCTCCTTTGATTTTGTATTTGGTAAATTTATTGTTTAGTGGCATGTTGTTTAACCACTGTGAATTTGTGGTCTTTCCAAATATTTAATTATGGTTGACTTCTAGCTTCATAGCTTTGTGGTCAGAAAAGATGCATGTTATGATTTCAATATTTTGCATTTGTTGAGGCCTGACTTGTGACTTATTACATGATTTAGTCTGGAGAAAGTCCCTAGTGCATTTGAGAAGAATGTGCACTCTGCTGGTTTAGGATGGAATTTTCTCAATATATCTGTTAAGACCATCTGGTCCAGTATGTGTTTTAAAACCATTGGTTCCTTGTGTATGTTCTGTTTAGGTAATCTGTCCATTGATATAAGTGGGGTGTTAACATCACTTGATATTATTGAAGTACAATCAATTAGTTCCTTTATGTTTGCTATTTTTTCATATACTGGGCTGCACCCAATTATGGGCATATTCACAAGTGTTAGATCTTTTTGGATTGTCCCCATTATTATGATATTTGCCCTTCTTTGACTCTTGTTAGTCTTTGTTTTAAAGCCTTGTTTGTTTGATGTAAGTATTGCTCTTCCAGCTTTCTATTGACACCCATTTGCATGAGAAATGTTTCCCCATCCCCTCAATTTCAATCTGCAGGTGACTTTAGGTCTAAAATGAGTCTCTTGTAGGCAGCACAGATCGGTCGTGTTTTTTTTTTATGCATTCTGACATCATATGTCTTTGATTGGAACATTTAGTTTATTTATATTCAAGGTAATTATTGAGAGATGTGTATTTATTGCCATTTTATTACTTGTTTTGTACTTTTTTTTTTTTCTGGAGACTTTCTCTGTTCCTTTCTTGTGTTTCTCAGTTTTGTTCTGTCCAGTTAAAAAAGGAACTACAGGTCAATATCCCTGATGAACACAGATGCAGAAATTGCTCAATAAAATACTAAAAACCAGAATTCAACGACATATTAAAAAATCATGCACCACGATCAGGTAGGATTTTTTCCTTGTATTACAAGGGCAGTTCAATATATGCAAATCAATCAACATGATACATCACATCAATAAGGGCAAAGATAACAACCATATGACCATTTCAATAGATGCAGAAAAAGCATTTGACAAAGTACAGCAGTCATTCATGATAAAAATCCTCAACAAAGTAAGTTTAGAGGGAACACACTTCAAACATAATAAAGGCCATATATGAAACACCCACAACAAGCATAATCAACAGGGAAAAAAGAGCTTTTCCCCTAAGGTCAGGAGCAAGACATGGATATCCACTCTCTTGACTTTTATTCAACATAGTATTGTAAATCCTAGCCACAACAATCAGATAATAAAAGGAAATAAAAGGCATCTAAATTGGTAAGGAAGAAGTAAAACTTCCACTATTTGCAGATAACATGACTTTTTTTTTAATAACATGACATATACAGAAAACTCAATACTGAAACAAAAAAACCTATTAGAAGTGACAAATGAATTCAGGGAAGTCATAGTATACAAAATCAATGTACAGAAATCTATTGCATTTCTATACACCAATAATGATGCAGCAGAAAGAGAAATTAAGCAAACAATTTCATTTATAATTGCACCAAAAATAGTAAGATACCTAGGAAGAAACCTAAAGAAAGTGAGAGAACTGTACTCTGAAAACTATAAAATACTGAGGAAAGAAATTAAAGATGACAAAAATAAATGGAAAGATATTTCATGCTCATGGATTGGAAGAACAAATATTAAAATATTTGTACTACCCACAACAATCTACAGATTTAAGGCAATCCCTATCAAAATACTAACAGCATGCTTCAGAAAGCTAGAACAAACAATCCCAAAATGTATATGAAACCACAAAAGAACCTGAACAACCAAAGCAATCTTGAAAATGAAAAGAAAACCTAGAGGTATCACATTTGCAGGCTTCAAGCTATATTACAAAGCTGTAGTCATCAAGACAGTATGGTATTGGCACAAAAATACACACATAGATCAATGGAACAGAACCACAAATAAACCCACAAGTATATGGTCAATTAATCTTTGACAAACCAGGAAAGAATATCAAATGGGGAAAGGGCAGTATCTTCAACAAATGGTGTTGGAAAAACTGGACAGCTACATGCAAAAGAATGAAAGTGGATCACTTTCTTATACCATATACAAAAATGAATTCAAAATGGATGAAAGACCTAAATGTGAGACCTGAAACAATAAATATCCTAGAAGAGAACATAGGCAGTAACCTCTTTTACTTCTGCCATAGGAACTTTTTTCTAGGTATGTCTCCTCAGGCAAGGGAAACAAAAGCAAAAGTAATCCATCAGGACTACATCAAAATAAAACACTTCTTCACAGTGAAGAAAACAATCAACAAAACTAAAAGGCAATCTACCGAATAAGAGTAGCTATTTGCAAAGGATATGTATGTTAAAGAGTTAGTATCCAAAGTATATAAAGAACTGATACAAATCAACACCTAAAAAAAAAAAAAAATCCAATCAATTAATGGGCGGAAGTCACACACAGACTTTTCTCCAAAGAAGACATACAGGTGGCAAATGACACAAAAAAAGATGCTCAGCATCACTTACTCTCAGGGAAATGTAAATCAAAGCTACAATGAGATATCACTTCACACCTGTCAGAATGGCTAAAATCAACAATAGAAGAATCAACAGCTATTGGCAAGGATGTAGAGAAAAAGGAACACTTGTGCACGGTTGGTGGGAATGCAAACTGGTGCAGCCACTGTGGGAAAAAAATATGATATAAAGAATTGTTGAACAAGAGTACTGTACACCTGAAACTAATATAACACTGAATGTTAACTAACTGGAATTTAAATAAAAACTTTAGAGGAAGAAAAAGAAAAAGAAACACATCTAATTAGGAAAAAAGGATGTAAAATTGTCTGTTTGAAGATAACATGATGTTATACGTATAAAATATTAAATATTCCACCAAAACATTGTTAAAACTAATAAAAGTTCAGTAAAATTCAGGACACTGAATCAACATTCAAAACATTTGCATTTCTAATCACTATCAGTAAACTTCCCTCTTAAATAAGAAAGCAAACCCCCCCTTTATGATAGCATCAAAAATAATAAAATAAGTACTAATAAATTTAACCATAGAAGGGAAGGATCTGTACACTAAAAATATTTGAAAATAATGAAATTTACTGAAATACAAAAATGGAAAGATATTCCTGTTCATGGAATGGAAGCATTAGCTTGTTAAAATTTCTCTTCTACTACCAAAAGCAATATACATATTCAATGGGATCCCTATCAAACTTCTAATGATATTTTTCCCAGTAATAGAAAAAACCAATCCTAAAATTTGTAGGGAAACAAAAAATAACTTAATAGCTAAAACCATGTGGAGCAAGAATGACACAACTAGCAGTTTTACAATTCCTGTTTTAAAAGCATATTACAAAGCTGTAGTAATCATGTGCAAAATCAGACACAGACCAATGGAACAGAATAAAGCACTGAGATATAAACCCACAGATATGTGGTCAGCTAATTTTCAACAAATTAGCCAAGAACACAAAGTGAGGCAAATATTATCTCTTCACTGGGTGCTTCTGGGAAAACTGTATATCTATATGCAACTAATGAAATGTGATCCTTATCTTACTACACACACACACACACACACACACACACACCTCAAAATGGATTAAAGACTTGAAATTGTAAATTTTGTCTTGACAAGATTTTCTTAAAATTTTACACCAAAAGCACAGAACACAAGAGCAAAAATAAACAAGTGACTTTATGTCAAACTAAAACAAAACAAAACAGAACAAAAAAACTTCTACATAACAAAAAAAATCAACAAAATAAAAGGATACCCTTTGAAATGGGAGAAAATATTTGCAAACCCTATATCTTAATATCCAAATATATACATCTCAATAGCAAAAATAAATTAACCTAATTTAAAATCGGCAAAAGACTTGAATACACATATTTCCAAAGCAGTCATAAATGGTCAACAGGAATATGAAAACATGCTCAACATTACTAGTCACCAGGGAAATGCAAATCAATACTACAATGAGTATCACCTCACATCTGTTAGAATGCCTATTACCAAAAAGTCAAAAGATAATAAGTTTTTTCAGTGATGTGAAAAAAAGTAAATCCTTGTGCACTGTTAGTGGGAATGGAAATTAATAGTGCCATTATGTAAAACACTGTTGAAATTAATCACAAATTTAAAAGTAAAGCCACCACATGATCCAGCAATCTTGTTTTTGGGTATTATATCCAAAGGAAATGAAATCAGTACCTTGAAGACATATCTGCACTCCCACATTCATTGCAACATTATTCACAGTAGCCAAGAATAGAAACATTAAAGTGTCTGTTGACAAGTCATGGATAAAGAAAATGAGATATATCTCTATATCTCCATCTCTATCTATTTACAATTAATATTATTATCTTTAAAAATTGGAAATCTTGTCATTTGTAACATGAATGAGCCTGGAGAACATTATAGTAAGTGAAATAACCCAGACACAGAAAGACAAGTATCACATAATCTCACTTACATATGGAATAAAAAAGAAAGTCAAGTTCATTGTAATAGAGAGTAGAATGGTGGTTACCAGTATCTGGGGGGTGTGGGTAGTAAACGAAGATATACTGAAGGTTACAAAATTTCAGTTATAGGGTGGATAATTTTGGTAGACATGATGTACAGTACGGTAACTATAGTTTAATAATGTATTATTTATTGGAAAATTTCTAAGACAGCAGTTTCATTTTCTCACCACACACACACACACACACACACACACACACACCACGAATGGTACATATGGAAGGTCATGAATATGTTAGTGTGATTGTGGTGATCATTATACAATGTATGCATATACCAAATCATCACAATGTACAATATATACAATTTTGTCAATAGTACCTCAGAAAAGCTAAGCAAATAAAACATATAATAAATGAAGTGACAAGGAAATTGAAAAGATGTACCAGAAAATCTTTTTAATACCAAAAAAAGTAATAATGGAAGGATAGATGGTTTGAAAAGGGATAAGACATTTAAAGTTGTAATAGCAAAATGCCCAATGACCTTATCTGTCATTACATGAAATAAAAATGGATTAAACACTCCAATTTAAATGCAAAGATTGGAGGGTTCCTGTGTGCCTCAGTTGGTTCAGGGTCCGACTCTTCTTTTTGTCTCAGATCATGATCTCAAGGTTGTGGAATCTAGCCCTGTATCAGGCTCTGTCTGTGCTGGGCATGGAGCCTGCTTGAGATTCTCTCTTTCCCTCTCCCTCTGCCCTCACCCTCCTCATTTTCTCCCTCTTCCCCTCTCTAAAAAATAAATAAATAAATAAATAAATTAATTAATAAAAGCAAAGATAGGTAGAATTGATTTTTCATTATGGTTCAACTATATGTTATTTTAAGACACATGATTTATATTAAAATACACAGGTTGAAAGCAACAGGGTGGAAAAAGATATACCATGCAAGCAGTACAAAAAAATAGAATGAGGTTAACTATAATATTAACAGGCAAAATTGACTTAAGAAAAGAAAACTATTTCTATACACAAAGAAAGGCATGTGTAATGACAAGAGATTCTGTATGGAAGATGTAACAATTATAAACACATATGCACATGGCTTCAAATCCCCAAAATACATGAAATAAAAATGGATGGATTGAAGAGAGAAATAGACAAGTCAGCAATAATAGTTACAAACTGAAATTTTGTCATCGATTTTTTTTTCAGGGGAAACAAGATACTTGCAAAACCTCAAAGATTCACACCCAAAATATTCACTAATTGCTGTGAAGGTTTTTAAATTTCTTAAATTTCCTCCCTGCAGGAGGTGGAGCTTATTTTATTTTATTTTATTTTTAAAGATTTTATTTATGTATTTGACAGAGAAAGAGCGAGCACAAGTAGGGGGAGCAGCAGAGAGAGAGGGAGAAGCAGGCTCCCCGCTGAGCAGGGAGCCCGATGCGGGACTCGATCCCAGGACTCCGGGATCATACCTGAGCTGAAGGCAGACACTTAACCGGCTGAGCCACCCAGATGCCCCAGGAGGTGGAGCTTATTTTAATTTTTTTTTTTGAATCAACTTTACCTAGGTCCTGGATTTCACAAAAAAAAGTAAGAAATTGAAAAGTAAAATAGTAACCTACCAGCAGAGAAACCACCTTACTAAATGATCAATGTTAACATCACCAATCATAAATCATGTCAACAAAATGTAACCCCTGATATTATGCAATAAGAAGGACACACTATTTCTGTGGTATTCTTGCCAAAAATACAGAAAACTCCACACTATTCATGGGGAAAACATCAGACAATCCCAAATTAATAGGCATTCTACAAAATATCTAATGAATACATTTTTAAAGATTTTATTATTGATTTATTTTTAAATTTTTATGTATATTCAATTTAGATAACATACATTGTGTTATTAGTTTCAGAGGGTAGAGTTCAGTGATTCATCAGTTGCATATAACACCCAGTGCTCACTACATCAAGAACCCTCCTTAATGCGACACCCCACCCCGCCAGCAACCCTCAGTTTGTTTCCTATAGTTAAGAGTTTCTTCTGGTTTGCCTCCTTTTCTGTTTTCATCTTATTTTATTTTTCTAACCCTTCTCCTATGTTCATCTGTTTTGTTTCTTAAATTTGACATATGACTGAAATCATATGGTATTTGTCTTTCTCTGACTCCCTCATTTCCCTTAGTATAATACCTTCTAGTTCCATCCACATCATTGCAAATGGCAAGATTTCATTCTTTTTGATGGCTGAGTAATATTCCAGTGTGTGTGTGTGTGTGTGAGAGTGTGTGTGTGTGTGTGTGTGTGTATACACACACACACCTCTTCTTTAGCCATTCATCTGTCAATGGACATCTGGACTCTTTCTATATTTTGGCTATTGTAAACATGGCTGCTATAAACATTGGGGTATAAGTGCCCCTTCCAATCATGATGCTTCTATCATTTGGGTTAATATCTAGTAGTGCAATTGCTGGTTCATATGGCAATTCTATTTTTAACTTTTTGAGGACCTCCCTACTGTTTTCTAGAGTGGCTTCCACAGTTTGCATTCCCACCAACAGTATAAGAGGGTTCCCCTTTCTCTTCATCTTCGCCAACATCTGTTGTTTCCTGAGTTGCTCATTTTAGCCATTCTGACTGGTGTGAGGTAGTATCTCATTGTGGTTTTGAGTTGCATTTTCCTGATGACAAGTTGTGTTGAGTATTTTTTCATGGGTCTGTTACCCATTTGTAGGTTTTCTTTGGAAGAAATGTCTGTCCATGTTTTATGCCCATTTTTTGACTGGATTTTTTTTGGGGGGGTGTTGAGGTTGAAAAGTTCTTTATAGGTTTTGGATACTAGCCCACTATCCGATGTGACATTTGTAAATATCTTCTCCCATTCCATAGGTTGCTTTTTAGTTTTGTTCCCTGTTTCCTTTGCTGTGCAAACTTTTTTTTTTTTTTTTTTATCCTGATGAAGTCCCAGTAGTTCATTTTTGCTTTTGTTTCTCTTGCCTTTGGAGATGTGTCTAGCAAGAAGTTGCTGTGGTCGAGGTCAAAGAGGATGATACCTGTCTTCTCCTGTAGGATTTTGATGGATTCCTCTCACATTTAGGTCTTTCATCCACTTTGAGTTTCTTTTTGTGTATGGTGTAAGAAAGTGGTCTAGTTTCATTCTTCTGCATGTGGCTCTCTAATTTTCCCAGCACCATTTATTGAAGAGACTATCTTTTTTCCATTGGATATTTTTTCCTGCTTTGCCGAGGATTATTTGACCATAGAGTTGAGGGTCCATTTCTGGGCTCTCTATTCTGTTCCATTGATCTATGTGTCTGTTTTTGTGCCAGTACCATGCCATCTTGATTATCACAGCTTTATAATATAGCTTGAAGTCCAGCAATGTGAAGCCACTGGCATTGGTTTTCTTTTCAACAATACTCTGGCTATTAGGGGTCTTTTCTGATTCCATACAAATTTTAGGATTGTTTGTTCCAGCTCTGTGAAAAATGTCAATGGTGTTTTGGTACGGATTACTTTGATTGTGTAGACTGCTCCGGGTAGCATAGATATTTTCCTAATATTTATACTTCCAATCCATGAGCATGGAATATTTTTCCATCTCTTTGTGTCTTCCTCAATTTCTTTCATAAGTGTTCTGTAGCTTTTAGAGTAAAGATCCCTTACCTCTTTGGTTGGGTTTATTCTTCATATCTAATGGATTTGGTACAATTGTAAATGGGATCAATTATTTAATTTCTCTTCAGTCACATTGTTAGCGTATAGAAATGCAACTGATTTCTGTGCATTGATTATGTATCCTTCCATGTTGCTAAATTGTATGAATTCTAGAAATTTTGGGGTAGTCTTTTGGGTTTTCCACATGAAGTATCATGTCATCTATGAAGAGGGAGAGTTTGACTACTTCTTTGCCAATTTAAATGTCTTTAATTTCTTTTTGTTATCTGATTGGTGAGGCTAGGGTTTCTAGTCTATGTTGAACAACAGTTGTGAGAGTGGGCATTCCTGTCATGCTCCTGACCTTAGGGGAAAAGCTCTCAGTTTTCCCCAGTGAGAATGATATTCGCTGTGGACTTTTCATAGATAGATTTTATGATATTGGGGTATATTCCCTCTATCCCTACACTTTGGAGAGTTTTAAACAAGAAAGAATGCTGTATTTTGTTAAATGATTTTTCTGCATTATTTGAGAGGATCATATGATTCTTGTCCTTTCTTTTAATGTGATGTATCATGTTGATTGATTTGCAAATGCTGAACCACCCCTGTGGTCCAGGATTTAATCCTACTTTGTCATGGTGAATAATCCCTTTAATGTACTGTAGGATCTTATTGGCTAGGATCTTGTTGAGTATTTTGGTATCCATGTTCATCAGGGATATTGGTCTGTAATTTTCCTTTTTGATGGGGTCTTTGGTTTTGGGATCACACTAACGCTGGCATCATAGAACGAGTTTGGACGTTTTCCCTCCATTTCTATTTTTTGAAGCAAGTTCAGTAGAATAAGTATTATTTCTTCTTTAAATGTTTGGAAGAATTCCCCTGGGAATCCATCAGGCCCTGGACTCTTGTTTTTTGGGAGGTTTTTGGTTACTGCTTCAATTTCCTTGCTGGTTAGGGGTCTGTTCAGATTGTTTATTTCTTCCTGTTTCAGTTTTGATAGTTTATAAGTTTCCAGGAATACATTCATTTCTTCCAAATTGCCTAATTTTTTAAAGATTATTTATTTATTTATTTATTTATTTATTTATTTATTTATTTATTTATTTGAGAGACAGAGTGAGGGAGAGAGAGCACAAGCAGGGGGAGAGGCAGAGGGAGAAGCAGACTCCCTGCCGAGCAGAGAGCCTGATGCGGGACTAGATCCCAGGACCCTAGGATCATAACCTGAGCTGAAGTCAAATGTTCAACCAACTGAGCCACCCAGGCATCCCCAAATTGCCCAATTTGTTGACATATAGCTGTTCATAATATGTTCTTGAATTTAGTTGTATTTCCATGGAGTTTTTTGTGATCTCTCCTCTTTCATTCATGATTTTATTAATTTGGGTCCTTTCTCTTTGCTTTTGGGTAAGTCTGGCTAAGGGTTTATCAGTCTTAATAATTATTTCAAAGTATCAGCTTCTAGGTTTGTTGATCTGTTCTACTGTTCTTTTGGTTTCTATTTCATTAATTTCCTGTCTAAACTTTATTATTTCTCTTTTCCTGCTTGGTTTAGGCTTTATTTGCTGTTCTTTCTCCAGCTCCTTTAGGTGTAAGGTTAGCTTGTGTATTTTAGATTTTTCTAAATTTTTTTGAGAGAGGGTTGTATTGCAATGTACTTCCCTCTTGGGACCGCCTCTGTTGTATCCCAAAGGTTGTGAACAGTTGTGTTTTCATTTCATCAGTTTCCATGGTTTTTACAAATTCTTCCTTAACTTAGTGGTTGGCCCATTCATTCTTTAGTAGGATGCTCTTTAACCTCCAAGTCTTTGACTTCTTTAAAAATTTCCTCTCGTGATTGAGTTCAAGTTTCAAAGGACTGTTGTCTGAAAACATACAGGGAATAATCTGAATCTTTTGGTATCTGTTGAGACCTGATTTGTAACCCAGTATGTTATCTATTCTGGAGAATGTTTCATGTGCACTCGAGAAGAATGTGTCTTCTGTTGCTTTAAGATGGAATGTTCTGTATACATCTGTGAAGTCCATCTGTTCCAACGTCTCATTCAAAGCCCCTTTTTCCTTGTTGATCTTCTACTTGGATGATCTGTCCATTGCTGTGAGTGAGGTGTTGAAGTTCCCTACTATTAATGTGTTATTATTATCTAGGTGTTTCTTTAATTTGGTTATTAATTGGTTGATATAATTGCCTGCTCCTCAATTAAGAGCATAAATATTTATAATTGTTAGATCTTCTTGATGGGTAGACCCTTTAAGAATAATGTAGTGTCCCTCTTCTTCTTTTACTACAGTCTTTAGGTTAACGTCTAATTTGCCTGATATTAGGATTGCTACCCCAGCTTTCTTTAGAGGCTCATTAGCATGATAAATTGTTCTCCACCGCCTCACTGTCAGTCTGGAGGTGTCCTTAGGTCTAAAGTGAGTCTCATGTAGACAGCATACATATGGGTCTTGCTTTTTTATCCAATCTGATATCCTGTGTCTTTTGATTGGAGCATTCAGCCCATTTATATTCAGAGGAACTATTGAGAGGTATGAATTTTTGCCATTATATTACCTGTAAAGTTCCTGTTTCTGTAGATTGTCTCTGTTTCTTTCTGGTCTGTTACTTTTGGGCTCTCTCTTTGCTTACAGGATCCCCTTTAATATTCCTTTCAGGATTGGTTTAGTCATCGCATGAATCTGCCAGTTTCTATTTGTCCTGGAAGTTCTTTATCTCTCCTTCCATTCTGAATGACACCCTTGTTGGATAAAGTATTCTTGCCTCCATGCTTTTCTCATTTATTACCCTGAATATATCATGCCAGCCCATTCTGGCCTGCCAGGTCTCAGTGGATAGGTCTGATGTCAGTCGACTTTTCCTACTTCTGTAGGTTAGGAACCTCTCATTTGTAGCTGCTTTCAGGATTTTCTCTTTATCTCTGAAATTTGCTAGCCTCACTATTATATGTCTGGGTGCTGATCTATTTTTATCTATTTTGGGAGGGGTCTTCTCTACTTCTTGGACATGAATGCCTGTTTCCTTCCCCAGATTAGGGGAGTTCTCAGTTATGATTCACTCAAATACACCTTCTGCCCCCCTTCACCCTCTGGCACCCCAATAATTCTGATGTTGGTAAATTTTATAGCCTCACTGATTTCTCAAAGCCTCTCCTCATGGCCTGTTTGTTGTTTTCCTCTCTTTATCTCAGCTTCCTTCTTTTCCATCATTTGTCTTCTATTCACTGATTCTCTCTTCTACCTCATTTACCCTAGTTGCTGGAGCATATTTAGACGGCATCTCAGTTAGAGAATTTTAAATTTTGTTCTGATTAGATCTCATTTCTGCACTAAGAGATTCTCTAGTGTCTTTTATGCTTTTTTTCAAGTCCAACTAGTAACTTTATGATTGTTATCCTCTATTTATTCCAGGTCTGACATTTTACTTATATCCATATGTTGAGATCTGTGGCAGAGACTATTACCTCTGGTTCTTTCTTTTGTTATGAATTCCTCCTTTTAGTCATTTTGCCCAGAGCAGAATGAATGAATGAGTAAGCAGAATCAAAAATATGAATCATGACCCAAGCAAAATATACACTAGACAAATCCAAAGAAGTCAGAAACTAAAAAAGAAAAAAAAAAAGGTGGGGGGGAATAGAGAATATTATCTCACAGTGTGGACAAAATAGTGTGATCTAGTTCTTCCTGAATGTATTTTGGTCTGTGTTTTAGATGACACTAAATCCTTGGTGAGCACTGTGAATTGTGCAAGACTGTTGAATCACAGATCTGTACTTCTGAAACAAATAATGCAACATATGTTAAGAAAAAAGAAAAAGAAGAAGATAGCAGGAGGGGAAGAATGAAGGGGAGAAAGTCGGAGGGGGAGACGAACCATGAGAGACAATGGACTCTGAAAAACAAACTGAGGGTTCTAGAGGGGAGGAGTGTAGGGGGATGGGTTAGCCTGGTGATGGGTATTAAAGAAGGCACATTCTGCATGGAGCACTGGGTGTTATGCACAAACAATGAATCATGGAACACTACATCAAAAACTAATGATGTAATATATGGTGATTAACATAATAAAAAAGTTAAAAAAATAAAAAAAGTAGATGACACTAAATCCCAAAATTGTAAAGAAAACATTATATATATATATATATATACAAAAATAAAATTGAATAGTCTGAAAGGAAGCCAAAAATGAAGAATATGTCTATAAAAAGTAAATGTAAAAAATGAAAGTTCAAAAAAGACTTAAAAACAAAGATTTGATAAAATAAGAAGCTAGTTGAAAAGGGAAAAAGGAAAAAAAAGAAATGGAAAATTTTAAACTGAAAGATAAACAAATCATGAGAAAAATCCTCAAATTCTATGTAGTCTTTTCCCCTAGCACTGGAGTTTTACAGTCTTATGTGGTCCATAAATTTGCTGTGCACCTGTTATTCCAGTTGGTCTTCTGGGGGAGGGGTCTGCTGTGCTGTTTCTCAGGTGTCTTTGCTTGGGCAGAGTTGCACCGCCCTTTGCCAGGGGGCTGGGTTCAGTGTGAGCTGGTCCTCTCTGTGGTTTTTATTCCCTGAAGGCTTCCCTCGCCTCCTTAGTGGATCAAAATAAAAATGTCTGCACCCTAGGGCGCCTGGGTGGCTCAGTTGGTTAAGCGACTGCCTTCGCTCAGGTCATGATCCTGGAGTCCCGGGATCGAGTCCCGCATTGGACTCCCCGCTCAGCGGGGAATCTGCTTATCCCTCGGACCCTACCCCCTTTCATGCTCTCTCTCTATCTCATTCTCTCTCTCAAATAAATAAATAAAATCTTAAAAAAATTAAAAAAAAATGTCTGCACCCTCATCTCCAGCCCCAGAGCTGAAATATCATAGTTCCTTCTCTTTAGTAAACCCTCAGGGATAAGTCTTCACTTTTGTGTTTGCCAAACTATGCAGACTCCTGCAGTGCCCTTCCACAGTGATCCTCCTGGGGAGAAGATGGAGTGTCCCGCCTTACTGCATTTTGTAGGGCCCTGGGATGGAGAGTGGGCACTGAATTGTGCAAACTCCCACTCAATCCCTCTCGGGAGAAGGCAGAAGGTCACCTGTTACTGTACTTTACAGGGTTCCCGACCTGAGAGCTGTTGCCCGGTCTTGTAGGCACCTGCTCTGCCCCTCCTGGGGGAAGATGGAAGGCTGCTCCATTCCTGTTTATTTCAGGGCTCCAGCACTAAGAGCTGTCCCCAGGAACTGCATGCACCTGCTCCACCCCTGGCAGGGGAAGGCAGAGTGGCCCCGAATTCCTGTCCTTTCCATGGGCCCCACATGGAGATTGGTCACCCACTCACTCCTGGGCTCACTGATCATATGCAGTTTCCCCAATCCAATCCTTGGGAACTCTACTGGCTCAGGCACCCCCGTTATTTCTGTGGCTCTGGGGACCCTGAGACCACACTGTCCCACACAGAAGTCTGCCAGTTTTCACCACCTGAGCACCTTTCAGGTAGGGATGTCTCTCATCGGAGCAGATGTTGGAAGGTTCTGATTTTGCCCTCTGGGGCTATAACACTTTCTGGTAGCCGGCTCATGCAGGCTCTCTCCCCCTGCTGTTTATCTTCCAATATATCCCCTCAGATTCACTTCTCCACACCTCCTACCTTGCAGAAAGTGTCACTTTTCTACTCGTAGAGTTTCAGATATTATTTTCTTACATCTTAGGTTGAATTTATGGGGGTTCAGAATGATTTGCTAGTTACCTAACTAAATTCAAGAAACCAGATGAAATGAGGTCCCCAAATTTCTGCCATCTTGCCCCGATCAGTTCTAGTTCTTTTTTAAATTTTTATTCTACATTGCTTATTTTGGCTCCAATCTTTATTATTTCTGTCATTCTGCTGGTTTAGGCTTTATTTGCTGTTAGTCTTCTAGCTTCTTTAGGAGTAAAGTTAGGTTGTGTATTTGAGACTTTTCTTGTGTCTTGAGTTAGGCCTGTATCGCAATATACTTCCTACTTAGGAATACCTTTGCTGTTTCCCAAAGGTTTTGGACTGCTGTGTTTCCATTTTCATTTGTTTCCATGTATTTTTTAATGTGTTCTTTGATTTCCTGGTAACACATTCATTCTTTTTCTTTTAATTTTTAAATTGTATTATGTTATGTTAGTCACCATACAATACATCATTAGATTTTGATGTGGTGATCCATGATCCATTGTTTTCATATAACACCCAGTGCTCCATGCAGTACATGCCCTCCTTAATACGCATCACTGGGCTAACCAATCCCACCTCCCACCTCCCCTCTAAAACCCTGTTTGTTTCTCGGAGTCCATAGCTTCTCATGGTTCATCTCTCCCTCCGATTCCCCCCCTTTCATTTTTCCCTTCCTTCTCCTAATGTCCTCCATGCTATTCCTTATGTTCTACATATAAGTGAAACCATATGATAATTGACTTTCTCTGCTTGACTTATTTCACTTAGCATAATCTCCTCCAGTCCCATCCATGTTGATGTCAAAGTTGGGTATTCATCCTTTCTGATGGCTGAGTAATACTCCATTGTATATATGGACCACATCTTCTTTATCCATTCATCTGTTGAAAGGCATCTCGGCTCATTCCCCAGTTTGGCTATTGCGGATATTGCTGCTATGAACATTGGGGTGTGTATGGCCCTTCCTTTCATTACATCTGTGTCTTTGGGGTAAATACACAACAGTGCAATTGCTGGGTCATAGGGTAGCTCTATTTTTAATTTTTTGAGGAACCTCGACACTGTTTTCCAAAGTGGCTGTACCAACTTGCATTCCCACCAACAGTGTAAGAGGGTTCCCCTTTCTCCACAACCTCTCCAACATTGGTTGTTTCTTGCCCTGTCCATTTTTGCCATTCTAACTGGTGTAAGGTGGTATCTTAATGTGGTTTTGATTTGAATTTCCCTGATGGCTAATGATGATGAACATTTTTGCATGTGTCTGTTAGCCATTTGTATGTCTTCTTCAGAGAAGTGTCTTTTAATAACTTCTGCCCACTTTTTGACTTGATTATTTGTTTTTTGGGTGTTGACTTTGAGAAGTTCTTTATAGATCTTGGATACCAGCCCTTTATCCGTAGTGTCACTTGCAAATATCTTTTCCCATTCTGTGGGTTGCCTCTTTATTTTGTTGACTGTTTCCTTTGCTGTGCAGAAGCTTTTTATCTTGATGAAGTCCCAAAAGTTCATTTTTGCTTTGTTTCACCAGCTTTTGGAGATGTATCTTGAAAGAAGTTGCTGTGGCCGATGTCAAAGAGGTTACTGCCTATGTTCTCCTCTAGGATTTTGATGGATTCCTGCCTCACATTGAGGTCTTTCATCCATTTTGAGTCTATCTTTGTGTATGGTGTTAGAGAATAGTCGAGTTTCATTCTTCTGCATGTGGCTGTCCAATTTTCCCAGCACCATTTATTGAAGAGACTGTCTTTTTTCCATTGCATGTTTTTTCTGTTTTGTCGAAGATTATTTGACCAGAGTTGAGGGTCCATATTTGGGTTCTCTATTCTGTTCCATTGGTCTATATGTCTGTTTTTGTGCCAATACCATGTTGTCTTGGTGATCACTGCTTTGTAATATAGCTTGAAATTGGGCAACGTGATGCCCCCAGCTTTGTTTTTCTTTTTCAACATTGCCTTGGCGATTCGGGGTCTTTTCTGATTCCATAAAATTTTAGGATTGTTTGTTCCAGCACTTTGAAAAATGTCATTGGAATTTTGATCGGGATGGCATTGAAGGTATAGTTTGCTCTGGGTAGTGTAAACATTTTAACAATGTTTATTCTTACGATCCATGAGCATGGAATATTTTTCCATCTTTTTGTGTCTTCAGTTTCTTTCATGAGTATTCTGTAGTTCCTAGAGTATAGATCCTTTACCTCTTTGGTTAGGTTTATTCCGAGGTATCTTATGGTTTTTGGTGCTATTGTAAATGGAATCGTTTCCCTAATTTCTCTTTCTACAGTTGTGTTGTTAGTACATAAGAAAGCAACTGATTTCTGTGCACTGATTTTGTATCCTGCCACATTACTGAATTGCTGTATGAGTTCTAGTAATTTGGGGGTGGAGTCTTTTGGGTTTTCCACAGAAAGGATCATGTCGTCTGCGAAAAGAGAGAGTTTGACTTCTTTGTCAATTTGAATACCTTTTATTTCTTTTTGTTGTCTGATTGCTGTTGCTAGGACTTTTAGTACTATGTTGAACAATAGTGGCAAAAATGGGCACCCTTGACGTCTTCCTGATCTTAAGGGAAATGCTTTCAGCTTTTCCCCATTGAGGATAATATTCACTGTGGGTTTTTCATAGATGGATTTTATGAACTTGAGTAATGTTCCCTCTATCCCTATACTCTGAAGAGTTTTGATTAGGACAGGATGCTGTATTTTGTCAAGTGCTTTTTTCTGCATTAATTGAGAAGACCATATGGTTCTTCTCCCTCCTCTTCTTAATGTGATCTATCACATTGATTGATTTGCGAATGTTGAACCACCCTTGCATCCTGGGGATAAATCCCACTTGGTCATCGTGGATGATCCTTTTAATGTATTGTTGGATCCTATTAGTTAGGATTTTGTTGAGGATTTTGGAATCGATATTCCTCAGGGATATTGGTCTGAAATTCTCCATTTTGGTGGGGTCTTTGCCTGGTTTGGGGATTAAGGTAATGTTGACCTCATAGAATAGGTTTGGAAGTTTTCCTTCTGTTTCTATTTTTTGAAACAGCATCAGTAGGGTAGGTATTATTTCTTCTTTGAATGTTTGGTAGAATTCCCCAGGGAATCCATCAGGCCCTGGACTCTTGTGTTTGGGGAGGTTTTTGATCACTGCTTCAATCTCGTTACTGGTTATTGGCCTATTCAGGTTGTCAATTTCTTCCTCTTTCAGTCTTGGCAGCTTATAGGTTTCCAGGAAGGCCTCCATTTCATCCAGATTGCTCAGTTTATTGGCATATAGTTGTTGATAATAATTTCTAATGATTGTTTCTATTTCCTTGGTGTTAGTCGTGACCTCTCCCCTTTCATTCATAATTTTATTAATTTGGGTCCTTTCTGTTTTCTTTTGAATAAGTCTGGCCAGTGGTTTTTCGATCTTATTAATTCTTTCAAAGAACCAGCTTCTAGTTTCGTTGATCTGACCTACTGTGTTTCTGGCTTCTAATTCATTTATCTCTGCTCTAATCTGAATTATTTCTCTTCTAATGCATGGCTTAGGCATTGTTTGTTGCTTTTTCTCTACTTCTTTAAGGTGTAAAATTAGTTGGTGAATTCAGGATTTCTCTGTTTTTTTTTGAGTGAGGCTTGGATGGCTATGTATTTCCCCCTTAGGACAGCCTTTGCAGTATCCCTTAGGTTTTGGTCTGATGTGCTTTCATTCTCATTGATTTCCCTGAATTTTTTAAGTTCTTCTTTGATTTCCTGGTTGACTCAAACATTCTTGTGTAGAGGGATCTTTAGTTTCCAATTGTTTGAATTTAGCCAAAATTTTCTTGTGATTGAGTTCCAGTTTTAAAGCATTGTGGTCTGAGAATATGCAGGAAATAATCTCAATCTTTTGGTATCGGTTGAGACCTGATTTGTGACCCAGTATGTGATCTATTCTGGAGAAAGTTCCATGTGCACTCGAGAAGAATGAGTATTCTGTTGTTTTAGGGTGGAATGTTCTGTATATATCTATGAGGTCCATCTGGTCCAGTGTATCATTCAAAGCTCTGTTTTCTGCTTAGATGATCTGTCCATTGCTGAGAGTGGAGTATTGAGGTCTCCTACAATTAACGTATTGTTATCATTATGACTCTTTATTTTGGTAAACAGTTGGCTTATGTAGATGGCTGCTCCTTTGTTGGGGGCATAGATATTTACAATTGTTAGATATTCTTGTTGGATAGATGCTTTAAGAATGATATAGTGTCTTTCTCTGTCTCCAACTACAGACTTTTGTTTTAAAATCTAATTTGTCCGATACAAAAATTGCTACCCCCGGTTTCTTTTGAGGTCCGCTGGCATGGAAGATGGATCTCCATCCCTTCACTTTCAGGTTGGATGTATTTTTAGGTTCAAAATGAGTCTCTTGTAGATAGCATATGTATGGGTCCTGTCTTTTTATCTAATCTGCAACCCTGTGCCATTTTATGGGAGCATTTAGGGCGTTCACATTGAGAGTGATTATTGAAAGATATGAATTAACTGTCATCATGTTGCCTGTGAAGGTGTTGTTTTTATAGATTGTCCCTGTAAATTTCTGTTGTATATCACTCTTGGAGTCTTTCTCCTTTTATAGAACCCCCCTTAATATTGCTTGCAGGGCTGGCTTAGTGGTCACTTTTCTTCCAGTTTCTGCTGGTCCGGGAAGCTCTGCATCTCTCCATCCATCTAAATGACAGCCTTGCAGGATAAAGTATTCTTGGCTGCCTGTTCTTCTCATGTAGTACCCTGAATATGTTTTGCCAGGCCTTTCTGGCTTGCCAGGTCTCTGTGGATAGTTCTGATGTTATTCTGATGTTCCTCCCTCTGTATGTAAGGAATCTCTTCCCCCTAACTGCCCTTAAGATCTTTTCCTTGGTTCTAAGATTTGTGAGTTTTACTATTACATGCTGGGTGTTGGCCTGTTTTCCTTGATCTTGGGAGGGGTCCTCTCTGCCTCTAGGACACGAAGGTTTGTTTCATTCCCCAAATTAGGGAAGTTCTCAGATACGATTTGCTCAAATATATCTTCTCGTTTTCTCTCTTCCTCCACTCCCTCCGGGATTCCAATAATTCTCACACTGGAATGCTTCATGATGTCACTTATTTCTCTGATTCTATTTTCATGGATTTTGTGTTCTTTTCCCCTGGCTTCCACTTTTCCCTTTTTATCTATTAAATTGTCTTCCAGGTCACGGATTCGTTCTTCTGCCTCACTTTTCTAGCTGTTAAATTATCTAGATTAGATTGGATCTCATTGATAGCATTTTTAAGTTCTGCCAATTCAGCTTTCATTTCTGCCCTTAGAGACTCTATGTTGCCATTAATTGATTTCTCCATTCTAGCTATTGTCTTCACAATTGCTAGCCTGAATTCCATCTCCGACATCTTGGTTATGTGCATCCATTTGTAAATCTGTGGCATAAGTCATAATCTCTGAGTCTTTCCTATTTTGGGGATTCCTCCTTTTAGTCATTCTGTTGATTGGTGGTTGGGGGAATGTATAGAGTCCAAATTATTGACCACAACCCAAGCAAGATCCACCTGTTTTCTATAGACCTTAGGGTTGCTGTCCTCTTGTTCTCCCAGCCTGTCTTCTGGGGGAGGGGCCTGCCGTGCTTTTACTCAGGCATCCTCTTTGGACAGAGTTGCCCTGCCCCCTGTGGTGGGGGATGGTCCCAGTGGGAACCAGTTTTGGGGGCTTTTGTTCTCTGGTGGCTTTCCATGTCTCTTCCGAGAGTCAGAGCAGAAGAGACCATTTCTAACCCTCTGCCTCAGAGCAGAGAGATCGTAGTGTGTTCTTCAGTGAGCTGTCCAGGCCACACTATCTCCGTTTCTTTCTCTGTTGCTATAAACTGCAGCGTCCTGCGTTGTGCGCCCTTCCACAGCACCCCCACTCCTGCCTTGAGGTCAGGGCACGTCTCTGCCCTTTGTGCTTCTAAAACCACCGGCCACTCCCAATTCACATGGGTTACCCTGCCACTCCAGTTTCCATCCTAGGGATGCCCTAAAATCCTTTCACAGACGCTACTGGTCTACGAGTCTGTGCCCCGTCCTCACTGCATGAGGCTGTCACTCACCAGCAGTGTAGGATCTCCATGGCCAGGCTCCCTCCCGCTGCTGGTTATCCTCCCATATCTGCCCATGGAATCACGGCTCCCCGCTTTGTACCTTGAAACCAACCGTCTGCAATATTCTGTTTGTAGAGATCCAGATCTTCTTACATCTCAGGCTGATTTTGTGGGTGCTCAGACTGGTCTGGTAGATATCCAGCTCAATTCCAGGGACCAGTTGGAATAGGGTCCCCTACTCCTCTGCCCTCTTTCCTCCAGACCCATTCATTCATTAGTAGGATGTTCTTTAACCTTCTACTTTTGAAGTCTTTCCAATTTTTTTTCTTGTTGTTGACTTCAAGTTTCATAGCTTTGTGGTCTGAGAATATGCATGGTATGATCTCAGTCTTCTTGTACTTGTTGAGGGCTGATTTGTGATCAAGTGTGTGATCTGTTCTGGAGAATGTTTCATGTGCACTCAAAAAGACTGTGTATTCTGCTGCTTTAAGATTAAATGTTCTGAATGTATCTGTTAAGTCTATCTGGTCCAGTGCGTCATTCAAAGGCATTGTTTCCTTGTTGATGTTCTGCTTAGGTGATCTGCCTGTTGCTGGAAAGTGGCTTGTTATAGTCCCCTCCGCTTATTGTATTATTATCAATGAGTTTCTATTCGTTTGTTATTAATTGATTTATACATCTGGATGGTCCCAAGTTGGGGACATAAATATTTACAATTGTTAGATCTTACTGATCGACTCCTTAATTTTTATATAATGTCCTTCTTCATTTCTTGTTAGAGTCTTTGGTTTAAAATCTAGTTTGTCTGATATAAGTATGGGTATCCTGGCTTTCATTTGAAGTTCATCAGCATGATACAAGATTCTCCATCACCTCACTTTCAATCTGCAGGTGTCTTTAGGTCAAAAATGAGTCCCTTGTAGGCAGCATATAGGTGGATGTCTGTTATGCATTCTGATACCCTATATCTTTTGATTGGAACATTGGGTCCCTTTGCATTCAGAATGGTTTCTGACAGATATTAATTTAGTTCCACTGTGTTACCTGTAAAGTTCATGTTTCTGGTGATGTTCTCTGGTCCTTTCTAGTCTTTGTTGCTTTTGGTCTTGTTTTTCTCCACTCAAAGAGCTCCCCTTAAAATGTCTTTCAAGGCTGGTTTATTTGTTATGAACTCCTTTAGTTTCTGTTTATCTCAGAAGCTTTTTCTCTCATCTTGTATTCTGAATGACAGCCTTGGTGGATAAAGAATTTCTTGGCTGCATATTTTTCCAATTCAGCAAGTTGAGTGTTTCCTGCCATTCTTCTTTGTCCTGCCATGATTCTGTATGTAAACCTGACATGTCTGCTGTAAACCCGACCTCTCCTCCTTTGTGGGTTAAGGGTTTTTGTTTGTTTGTTTGTTTGTTTGTTCCACCCCCCCTTGCTGCTTTTAGGATTCTTTCCTTATCTGTGCATTTTGTGAATTTGACTATAGTAGGCCTTTGTTGAATTTTATGGGAGTTCTCTGTGCTTCTTGGATTTTGATGTCTGTATCCTTCCCCAGATTAGGGAAGTTTTCAGCTATACTCTGTTTGAAGAAACCTTCTGCTCTTTTTTTTTCTCTTCATCTTCTGGGACTCCTGTGATATGAATGTTATTACATTTGAATAAGCTACTGAATTCCTTAAGTCTAATTTCATGATCCATTATCTTTTCTTTCTTCTTCTTTTCAGCTTCATTGTTTTCCATAATTTTGTCTTTCATATCACTGATTTGTTCCTGTGTTTCACCCATCCTCGTTTTCATGACCCCTCCATTTGTGTTTGCATGCCGGTTGTGGCATTTTCAATTTTGGCCTCACTAGACTGTAGTTCTTTTATCTCTGCTGTAAAGGATTCTCTGGGATTACAGACCCAAGTAGTATCCATATAATTGTTTTAAATTTTAGTTCAGACATCTTATGTCTGTAAGTCTGTATTGATTAAATCCCTGGCTGTGAATTCTACTTCCTGTTCTTTCTTTTGGGTTGAATTTCTCCATCTTGTGATTTTGTCCAGAAAAGGAAAGAATAAAGAATAAAGAAAAATAAAGAAAAAAAAACAAAATAAAAATACAAAGAAAAACAGGAAAAAAACTAGATTCTGGGTGTGTTTCGGTATACTTGTTAAAGGAATCCAGATCTTCAAATTAAAAAAAAATAAATAAAAGGAAAGAAAGAAATATAGAAAATAAAAAAGTAAATAAAGAAATAAAAAATAAAAGGAAAGGAAAATAAACAGAAAAAATAAAATATATATACATAAAATATATACAAAAATAAAGATTTTAAAAATAATAATAAATAAAACAAGGAATTGAAAAAATAAGAATATAAATGAAAAAATTAAATAATTAACGTTATAATGTAGCTAGATCCTGTTTTCCTTAGAGTTGGAGCTTTGCAGTACTCTATGATCAGTAGACTTTGTGTACACTAGTTTGTGCTGATCTTCTGAGGGAAGGTGCTCCTGCACTGATTCTCTGGGTCACTTGTTTCAGTGGAAATGATCTCCAAGGCAAAGGGAGGTGGGACTTGTTGTAAGTAGCTTTGACTTCTGCTAGTTGGTGTTGTTTTGCTCCCTGAAGCTTTTCAGCTTCGATGAGGGTGATGAATATGGCAGTGCCCAGCTGTCTAGCCCTGGAGCTGAAAGTCCACACCCCCCACACTTCAGTGTGCACTCACGGAAGAACAGTCAGTCACCCTTCTTGTGTCCCAGGTTTCCATCTGAACCCTGCGTTCACCCTGCCCGTGTCCACGCTTGCTTGCTTGCTTTTTGTTTTATAAGACTTTTTTTATTATTTATTCATTTGAGACACAAAGATACAGAGAGAAAGAGAGAGAGAGCATGAGCAGGGGGAGAGGCAGAGGGAGAGGGAGAAGCAGACTCCCCCCTAAGCCAGGAGCCTGATGTAGGGCTCCATCCCAGGACTCTGGGATCATGACCAGAGCTGAAGACAGACGCCCAACCATCTGAGCCACCCAGGCACCCTGCTTACCTTCTTTCTTTCTTTCTTTAATTTTTTTGTTATCTCAGGTGCGTGACTGAATTTCAAAACTCCAAAATTTAGGGACTCCCCACGGTGCAGACCTGTGCTTTTCCTCTG
Organism: Zalophus californianus; assembly: GCF_009762305.2. Classification (NCBI taxonomy): domain Eukaryota; kingdom Metazoa; phylum Chordata; class Mammalia; order Carnivora; family Otariidae; genus Zalophus; species Zalophus californianus. The sequence continues at coordinate 78,933,821 of NC_045612.1, forward strand.
GGGGAGTTCTCACCCTGCTTTTGCCATTTGAGGGCTGGTCACAGGAAAAAGCTTGCATGACTGCACAGCAATTTTCAGTTTATGTCAATACAGAGGAGAAAGCTGGCACCAAGACCTGCTGTTCTCAGCAGACTTCCCCAATCCTATACCTGAGAAAATGCAGCACGTTGGCACCTCCCATTGTTCTTGCAACCCACGGGATCCTCAGACCACCCTGTCACTCCTGGGATTCCTCCCTGCTTCACTACCTGAGCACCTTTAAACCAGGCATGTCCCGCCACAGTAGGAGGCTTCTAAATGTTTAGGGTTTGTGTTCTGCTGCTTATAATACTTTATGGTAGTCTCTGTAAGCAGGCTCCCTCTCTGCTGCTTTATTCACAGCTATTTCTCCCCCAACAAAACTCTCTGTACCTCTTACCTTCCAAAAGGTGGTCACTTTTCTACTTGTAGACTTGCAGTTTTTGTTCTCTCAGAACTCAGATTGATTTCTTGGTTGTTCAGAATGATTTGATAATGATCTAGTGTTCCAGGGACAGGACAAGCTTAGGGTCCCACTCCTCTGTCATCCTCTAATCACTCAGGAAGTTTAGATGACCAGTCATTGTTATCATCTTTGGAATAAAGCTGCTCATGAGAATGATATAAAGACAACTGATCTGTACTGGTGAATTTTGATTAAATTACATCCAGAAGAATTTTGCAACCTTTCAAATCAGTATATTTTGAGCACATTTATGTAGAACTTTATCCAAATTAATTGTGTAAATTTGCTTGTAATCTGTATAAGTCATAGTACAAGATAATTAGCTGATATAACATTACCCCAAATAAAATATAATAGTCTAAGTCATCCAAGGTCTGTGTGGTAACTCCATAGTGACAGGGACCCAGGCTTTTTCTATCATGCTCTGATGTTTAATATAAGTGTTCAATTTTGAGATTGTAGTGTGAAACCAACCATAGACAACATGTAAATAAATGATTGTGGTTGTGTTCCAATAAAACCTTAATTTTGGATACTGCAATTTTAATTTCATATAATTTTGACATGTCACAAAATATTATCTTTTTCATCTTTTCAACCATTTAAAATGTAAAAAAATCATTCTTAGCTTTCTGGCCATATACCAATTGCACACTTGATTTGGCCATTGAACTGTTGTTGACTGACATCTGCTTAGTAGCTCACATTAGCATTTCCCAACCTTAGGTTGAATTTCAGTTTTTGTTGTAAGCACCCTCACTCTATATCTCCAAGGGGTCTGTCATTGTTTTCTAAGGATATTACAATCATGTTAGCTTCACAATACAATAATTGCACAAGTTTCTCTACTTTAAATACCTTGATGGGATCTCTGTCAGTGCTCATGCATCTGATCTAATTTAGGCTGGGGATGTAGTTATGTGTTCGTTTACCTTTCAATTTTTCCAATCTTTTCTGTCTCTTATTTTTAACTTTAATCCATATTATATAGTACTTATATAGTACTTACTTATATAGCATTGTTATTGAATACATATTGAATACATATATTAATTAATTATATATGTATATAATATATATACATATATTAATTAATCACCAAAATTTATCAAATAGGTACAATTATGATTTCTATTTTACATATGGGGAAATTGAATCTTAGAAAGATTAAGTACCTTGTGCTAATAACACAGCAGAGCTGGGACCCACATCTAGGCAGCTTGGATCCAGAATCTTCTCCGCCTTTTGATACTTGGTATGTTTTTTCCACACCAAAAATAATGTAGAAAACCTCTTTTTCAAACCCTGAAATCCTAATGCCAGCTACACAGGACACTTCCTTCTTGTGCAGCTAAATTAACATGATCAGCGTTCTTGGAGGCTTAGGACTGTTGATTAAAGTACTCCTATGCCACATTAGTGAGGTCATTGAGGGACCTGGTTAAATTTCACTCTCAGAAGATTAAATTAAATGAGAAATTTATCGTTCTAAATTTTCTTAATCTGAACTACATGTTCCAGATTTGTTTGGCTCCACCTGCTATACTTTGGAGCAAAAAAGGAATGTTCTGATTTTCCAGTTTTTATTTAAATAAATGAATGGGCAAGAACATTTCAAAAAGAAGCTTTGTTGTAAATAAAATAGAACAGAGTGATAAGGGAATATGGCAGAGAGTGACTACAGTGATTGTATAAGGTTAGAAGATTAGGGAGAAGCCCTCACTGGGTGACATTTGAATCAACACACAAACGTCAAAATGCAGTCAACTTTTCAAAGATTTAAAGACAGATGTTTCAGGCAGAGGAATAATAAGTGAAAAAACCCTAAAGCAGAAAAGAGTTTGCATGGTTGAGAAAGGTTCTTTCACCTTTGTCAATAAAAATGTGTAAATATATAAAGTGTTTTATACAAAATATATATGTATAACATGTAATACATAACATACAAAATGAATATATATTATATGTATATATAATATATACAATATGCATTCCTGCATTTTACATTATTACTTTTTTAAAACATACACAAATAAACATTAAAAATGAGATAAAACTAAACAAAAATGAATTTTATTTTATTTAAGATTTAATTCTATTTATTTGCGGGGGGAAGAAAATGAGAGAGAGAGCGAACAAGCAGGGGGAAGGGCAGGCAGAGGGAGAAGCAGACTCCCTGCTGAGCAAGGAACCCGATGCAGGACTTCATCCCAGGACCCTGGCATCATGACCTGAGCCGAAGGCAGATGCATAAACAACTGAGCCACCCAGGCATCCCAACAGAAATGAATTTTAAAGGTGCACATGCAAGTGTATCTTCTGGCATGTGCAATCCCTACTTTTGTAATTGTAAATTTGATCTATTGTATCAAGAGTTAAATATACCTTGGGTCCTAGAGCCATGCTGTCCAACAAAAACATGTGAACCACATTTGAAATTTTAGATTTTTCTGGTAGCCATATTTTAAAAAAACAAAGATATAGGTAAAAATATTTTTAATAATAATGTATTTTATTTAATCTATTATATCTAATGTATTATTCCAACCTGTAATCAATGTAAAAAAAGTAATTTATGAATGAAATATTTTCCATCTGTTTTTGTACTTAGCCTAAGAAATCTGGTATGGATTTTTTAATTTAAATTCAACTAGCCAACATATAGTACATCATTAGTTTCAGATGGAGTGTTCAATGATTCATCAGTTGCATATAACACCAAGTGCTCATCACATCACATGCCCTCTTTACTGCCCATCTCCCAGTTACCTTATCTCTCCACCCACATCACCTTCTGCAATGCTCAGTTTGTTTCCCAGAGTCCAGAGTCTCTCATGGTTTGTCTCCCTCTCTGATTTCTTCTCATTCAGTTTTTCCTCCCTTCCCTTATGATCCTCTGTGCTACTTCTTATATTCCACATATGAGTGAAACTAATGATAATTGTCGTTCTCTGACTGACTTATTTCACTTAGCATAATACCCTCCAGTTCCATTCAGGTAGATGTGAATGGTAAGAATTCATCCTTTCTGAAGGCTGAGTAATATTCCATTGTATATATGGACCACATCTTCTTTATCCATTCATCTGTTAAGGAGTATCTCGGCTCCTTCCACAACTTGGTTCTTGTGGACATTGCTGCTATGAACATTGGGTAGCAGGTGCTCCTTCATTTCACTACACCTGTATCTTTGGAGTAAATAACTAGTAGCGCAATTGCTGGGTCTTAAGATAGCTCTATTTTTAACTTTTTGAGGAACCCTCGTACTGTTTTCCAGAATGGCTGTACCAGCTTGCATTTCCGCCAACAGTGTAAGATGGTTCCCCTTTCTTCACATCCTCGCCATATATTTGTTGTTTCTTGTCCTATTAAATTTAGTCATTCTAACTGGTGTAAGGTGGTATCTCATTGTGGTTCTGGTTTGGATTTCCCTGATGACAAGTGATGTAGAGCATTTTCTCATGTGTCCGTTGGTGATTTGTATGTTTTCTTTGGAGAAATGTCTGTTCATGTCTTCTGAGCATTTCTTGCCTGGATTAATTGTTTTTTGGGTGTTGAGTTTGAGAAGTTCCTTATAGATCCTACAGTCCAGCCCTTTATCTGATATGACATTTGCAAATATCTTCTCTCATTCTGAAGGTTGCCTTTTAGGTTTGTTGACTGTTTCCTTTGCTGTGCAGAAGATTTTTATCTTAGTGAAGTCCCAATAGTTCATTTTTGTTTTCTTTCTGTTGCCTTAGAGACGTGTACTGAAAGAAGTTGCTGTGCCCTCCAAGAAATAATGAAAGGGGTCCTCTAAGCAAAGAGAGAGCTTAAAAGCAGCATAGATCAGAAAGGAACACAGACAATATACAGTAAC